>NC_071399.1:88122491-88422491 GCF_022682495.2 Desmodus rotundus | reverse complement strand
TTTCTGGGATCTCTAGGGGGAAAGCTGTTCTCTTGCCTCTCCAGCTTCTAGGTACTTCCCCACTTTTGACTTACGGCCCCTTCATCTTCAAAGCCAGCAAGGTAGCATATCTGTGACCCTCTTCTGTCATCAGATCTCTGTTTCTGCCTTTTTTGTTCCCTTGTCAGGACCTTTGTGACTACATCGGGCCCACCCCAATAAGTTAAGTTGATTTGCAACCTTTCCTTCACCTATGACCTCAATTCCATGATATACATGACATAATGTATTCAGAAGGTTGAGGATTAGGGCATTACTGGGGGCCAGTGTTCTGCCTACCACAGGTGTAGCATATTTAGGGAGAGTCTGTGGGGTCTGCATGGAGGGGATCGAACCTGAGGGCACCGTGCGAGGAGAAGTGGAGGCGGTCAGCACCAGGCGACGGTGAATCCCGGTGCGTTGTGGACACCGGGGAGCCAGCGGACGTGAGGCCTGCGCTGGTCCTGAGACCTGGATCCTCTCTGGACTTCCATACGCGGCCGCTCCTTTTCTAGTGGCTCAGGACACTGGTCAGGGCTTCTAAGCAGAGGACAGGGCCCTTAACAGCTAGGGTGGACAGAGGCGGTGGTGCTGAAGAAAAATTCCCAACATTGGTATCAGTGACCATCATTCTCGTGGCCCAGGTATCAGTGTTCAGTTAAATCCTAACTTTCCGGTAATTCGTCTAAGATCCAGGCAGGACACAACAGCACGTCCAACTGCTGCACAATGACTGAGGCTTGGAACTGCTGGTACAAGCTCCGAGGGTGATTTGAAGGCCAAATCAGGCTTGGAAAGGGATTTAGAGATCTCTGCGTATGGTCTGAGAGGGTTTGAGTTGGACGAAATTCAAACAGAAAACTTGAGGGCCTGGCAGGGGATCAGCAACCCCAGATGGAAGACCACGGAGGCCGGACGCTCTGGTTGGTTGGTGATCTGGCCGTGTGTAGTTAGGCCGCGTGAAGGGGCGAGCTGGCTTCTGTTGGCCCCCCAAGGCAGCCGTCTTTGTGGGGTCCTTGCAAATAGTGTACCACGGGGAAGTTGAGTTTGGAGGCCAAGTGCTGTCATGGCAAACTCTAAGGATGGTGTGCAGTCTTGGCTACACCTGAACTCGATTGCATTTCATATTACTTGAGGTGAATGGACGACTCGTGGGCGTGATCTTTCTCGCTACTGGAGATATTTATTGTAATTGTTTTTGTGCAAAAGAGTGTCTATAATAGTGCTTGGAACCTACACTATTTTTCTTCTAAATATCTCTGTCACTTCTGAGACAGCCTGGTGACAATGTGCTTCACATGATTTATCACAAGTTTTCTAGGCTTTTTTTTCTTTCTTCTCTTGCCTTTTGTTTCCCAGCTTTGGCGGTGGTGGAGGGGGCCCCTGCGCTGTACATGGAAAAAAACAATAATAGTAGTTGTCAAACCTGATTATCTTGGATCGTTCAATTTGCCTGTTCAATCTTCAAGAGTCAACACAATGCTGGAGGCTTTATTCATCGTTCATGTAAACTTTGGGGTAAATGTAATACCTTACTAAACAGAGAAGCAAGAAAACCCTCACTAACATTCCCTTTGGCTTGTCAGGCACAAAAGGGAACACATCATAGCTTCTTTGGGTAGTTTTAAGATTCTTATTTCTCAAAATGGCAAAAGGCCGTGGTTTTCATCAGGGTGTCAGAACCCTTGCTGTGTGGGTGTGGCTTCCGCTGCTGCGTCTGTCTGTCCCTTCTTTGCCCGGTGCCTCTGATGGGCAGGTCCGAGTGCCGAGGCCCTATGCTGGATACACAGCCTTTCTTAATTTTTTTTTTAAAAAAGGGCAAATAAAATACTACCAGCTAGTTACATGCGTGTTGTGCTTTAGCATTTACAAAGCACCATTATATATAATATCTCATAGAGGCCGTTCGAGTGGAGGAAATTCCTCGGTGTGCCTGGGGAGCATTCATACGCATCAATATGTGTGTGATGTGTGTGCCCACACCCCTGCAGCATTGGCGTGAAGACTTGTCACGTACGAAACACTGGTACAAATGCAGCCTCTCCAGGAGAGGAAACCCCTTAATGCTCCTGCGCCATCGGGCATAAATATATACTAAAGTGGGCTCAGTAGCTCCAGGGTTGCTTCCTCTGTTAAATTAGATCCTGTTAGGGGTGTCCAACCTGCGGTCCACAGGCCGTCTGCAGCCCAGGATGGCTGTGAATGCGGCCCAACACAAAACTGTAAATTTACTTAAAATGTTATGAGATTTTTTTTGTGTGATTACGTGTCGCAATGTATTTAATGGGTGGCCCAAGACAACTCTTCTTTTTCCAGTGTGGCCCAGAGATGCCAAAAGGTTGGACACCCCTGCTACTTAAAACTTGGACTTGGCGCTTCACTGAGGCCCGCTGACTTGGGCTGGGAAGGAGGCATTATTCTATTACAAGTAACTCATAAGCTCTTTTGAAGTTTTCTCTTGATGTGTTCATGATTTTGTTTGTTTGTTGTTTTTTAAAGTCATCAAGGTAGAATAAGTGAGCTGTAGAAGAAATGAGCTCAGGAGAGAAGTTACAGAGGCAAAAGAAGCGCCCCTGGAGCTCAGGGGAGAGGAGCCAGGAAGCTGTGCCTGGGGTGGGGCGGCAGGGGTCGGGGGAAGGCACGGCAGGCCCCACAGAGAGGGCCACTGTTTGTGATTTCTTGCAGCTGGGAAAATGGAACTTGAAGTGCTAGCTCTTTAGCAAGTTGTCATTGCCCTGCCTGGATTTCCTGCCCAAATTTCTCATCCTTTAAAATTTTTGTAAAGCTTCAGGGCAATGGCCATTGACCTCGATACCAGTGAGCGCTGGCTGAGTCAGACGCCTGGGGAGGAATGTGCTGGCCGCCATAGCACCTCTGATTCCCCCAGGCCCTGCTTCCGAATTCAGTTATATTTGGGGAATTCAGCTCTTTTGCGTTTCAGTTGTGTCTTCTGGCATTTTTCAAATGTCGTCATGGTGTGAGAGAGATTCAAGATGCCATCAGATGCCAGGAGGGACTGCTCACAGTGTCCCTCTCAGTTCTGCTTGTGGGTGCTGACCCTGCCTTAGACTCCCTCTTTCCGACTCCTCCTCCACATTCAGGGGCCAATCCAGCCTGACTGCTGTTGGGTTAGTGATGACAGTGATTACTCAATGAAGCGAGAATGATTTTAAATATATACCTTTCAGAGTCTTATATCACCTGTTCTACTCTTAAAAGAACTGGCTAATTTTAAGGAAATCGATGCCCAATCTCAAGAAACACCCTAACTATATACCTGTGGATAGTCTGAAAACAAGACATCCGCTGGTATTGATTTTGTTGTCTTCCTTTGAGTAAAAGAGTGAGGAGCTTTAGCCCAGCTCCTCGTAGAGAGCACACTGCGCATCAGTGGGAGCTCTGCCAGGAAGACAGGGCTTACGATGGCTAGTAACTGGCACTGGTCCCTGCTTTCGTTCTCTCCTTTCCCCAATCCAGTCTCCACGTAGCTGTGAAAGAGAAGCCAGTCTGTGCTGCTCAGTCTCTTAAAATCTTCTTCTGGCTCCCCAGGTCCCTGAAATCCCACCCCTTTAGCGTATTAGGATTTGTTTTGCCTGAAAACAATAGAATTCCCGGCTAAAGAAAAAATGTAAAGGTTCAGGTTTTGGTCTTCTGTCATAATCAGAAATCTGGAGGGAGGTGTTTAGCATCTCAGAGGCGTCAGCGCTCTGGCTTTGCTTCAGTTCTCTTGGCTCTTCCTCATAGTTATAACATGGCTGCCATGGCTCCGAGTTTCACATCCTCTCACCTATCCCAGGGCAGGAAGGGAAAAGGAGCTCTTCTTTTTCTCTTTAGCAGGAGGAAAATCTTTCCCGGAACCCCCAGCAGACTTCCCTCAGGTCACTCTGGCCAGACCAAATCACATGCCTTAGCACAAGTTGGCTGGGAAAGTTAGTCTGTTGTAGAAGAGCTGCTTATGATCTGCAAGGGGAGCAGGCGGGCAGGTAGGCGTGTGCCCCAAGAGCCTCGTATACTTCCCTCGAGCAAAAACCGTCCATGAGTGCAAATGGAAAAAAATTATTTCTTGTAACCATAAGGCCCACTCCAAACATTTCTTTTGAATTGTTATTGTTTGATTCATTGGTCAGAAGACAACTGACCAAAACAACATATAGTACAACTTCTGATAAATTATGAAATAAAGCAAAGTTGGTTTTTATTGGCAATATATTCCTTATTGCTATTAAAGCACATACAGCGGAAAATACTATTTTTTTGCTGGAACGGGGTAGGGTTTAGCTCCAGCTGTGTTCTGATTATTTGTTTGTAAATTTAGGTGTTGATTAACCTTGCTCCCAAAATAAGTTGATGGAAGTGAAAGGTTTTATAGCTGCAAGTTCGATCAGTTCTTTGGACCCGTCTGAGTTGTGTGGTCAACTCCACATGCTGATCTACACTAAAAATTAATGGGGGGCGGCACGGTGAGAGCCACGCCATTCTCTCGTAAAAGTGGGAGGAGGGCAGAAGGGAAAGGGGGTCTCCATCCCACCTCATCACGAGCATGCTCAGCAGACCACTTGTAGGAAGAAGGTGAGGAAAGCTGAGAGCTGCAAAGCTCATTCCCTCCCTGCTTGTGTGCTTCTTAGAAAGTCTTCGGAGACCCCCTCCCCCACAGTGATACCTGTATCCCAATTCAAAGACCATGGAAGGACGCCCGAAAACCTTCCGTTTGCTATAATGTTACAAATGGCATTAACACTTCACATGCCCCTTATTGCATGCTTTGTTTTTTCAAAATTGTGACTATGGCCGACGAAGAAAAAAAAGCTCCAAGTACTTAATGTTCTGAGTCCTGAAAGCTGCTGGCTCCCGGGCAGGCCAGCTCCCACTGGGCTTGCTGAGAACATGTAATACAGGAGGCTGAAGGAAGGGAGAGAGAGGCCCCCTTTGCGGGGCAGTATGGAATGGGGTTGCGGAAGGCGGGGAGGCTGGGGCAGGCGCGTGGGAGAGGATGACCTGTCCCCGGGGCTGATGTCTGCTCTTCCATGTGTTTGCTCACCAGGTCTGGTCTGTGTAAAAGGTGGAAACATTCCTGGCGGGAGCCACTGGTGCCTCCTTAAGGTCCCCACTCTAGGACATCTAGAAATGTTGTCTGCCCTGGCGCTCAGGCCCAGGAGGCTGAAGTAAAGGGGCCTGTAGGTTTGCCAGGCTGCCGAGTGGGGCAAAGGGCCCATCTGATGGTGTGAAGTCACCAACGAGGGACATCCAGGCCATGGGGTCATGGAATGGTGGGGGGAGCTGCCTGGGGATGTGTTCTGTGCCAGCAGGGCTTGGGGACTGTGAGTTAGATGGGTGATGATGACCAGTAAGTAGTGGAGAGTGACCTCATTGCTGCCACCTTGTAACTGCTAAGGTTATAAGTGTCCCTTGGTCCTCTTACCTTCCTCCCTGACCCACCACCCAAAGAGCAAGCCCAGGAAAGGGGAGAGGAGTATCGGCCACAGCCCACTCGGTGCTGTGCTGCTCTGGTGTGACTCTGTGACAACACTGTGGTGGCTTGGAATATACCTGGTGGGACGTTTTACACCCCATGGATCAGCAGAAGTTACAAATCAGTGCTTCCCCCTCCTTTCTAAGTCGAGATGGGTGTTCGGGTGTCTGACCCCGCCAGCACACCCTGACACCAAGTCCCCGGGGCTGGGAGCCCAGCGTGTGGGGTGGGGAACAGTGTGAGTCCAATAGGAAACTGAGCTCAAAGAATGGACACCGCTCAGGCTGAGTACCCAAAATGAGACCCGGTTAATGACAGACGGTGGCTGGAAAGCTGTGAAACGGCATGAAGACGTCCTCGGGGAGCCCACCCCCCACAGAGGAGTAGAGTTTGGCAAAGCATAATGGCATATTAGAAAAAGGATCCATTCCTATCTAAATTTCATGAACGGAATCTCCTCGATCGAACCGCACACCTCCACACGGCCAACAGATATTGAAAAGGGCCCGTTTCGATCAAGAGCCGCTGAACACACTGCAGGGTCGGGGTCCTGAAGCGCTGTTCCCCCATGACCCCGATGGCCTCGAGCCCTTTCCTCCCCTTGGATTTAGCTGCTGTGGCCTCTCGACCACAGAGCAGAGCTGACGGGGTTGGAGGCCCTTGTCTGGTCTCCAGCAGGAGCCCTCCGCCCTGCCTGGCCTGGAGAGGGGGCTCAGCTCCCTGTGCGGACCATGCTCGGCCCTCTGGGGTTGGGGTGGGCAGGTGGGGGAGGTTGGGTTCCTGCCCTGACCAAGCTGGTCCTGGTTCCAGAAGCAGATTCTGCAGAAGTGACAGGATCACCCTCCCGCCATTGCTTAGGCCATTTCGAAGGATGAGCAGCTGTGTAGAGAATTAGATTTCTTGCAGAACAGAATCCTTCAAAGAGACTAATTGTTTTGATAATAGGACTTCCCCAGGAAAAGGGAAAAAAGCCTCTCGTAAAGGCAAATGGATTCTCTGCTCAGAATGCGCATCTTTTGCCCAGCAGGTACCGAATTGCAGATGGTGTTTTCACATTCACAACTGGTTATTTAATGAGGAAGGAGAAAACTCTCTTTCTGCTCTCCCCACCATGAACACTGGCAATGCACTTCTCTGTTCTTTGAGATTCACTGAGGTGGGGAAACCTATTTTAAACAAAGTAAAAGATTCAAGATTTAGATGGAATTTAAATCAAGGGAAAAAAAACCCCACTACATTGTTCCCAGGCAAAAAATATTTTAAGAGTAAAGCCTTGTTCATAAACTACCAATACCAGGCGATTTCAGAAACATGGAGAAGGCTTCTTTCTGGCTTGGGCTGAGCTGGGCTGAAACAGCAGTGTAACCAAAGTGGGATATCCTTGCTCACGTGACAAAGTCTGAGGCGGGCAGTCCGGTGCTGGTGCAGCTACACCGCGATGCCGCTGTGCACCCTGGTGCCTTCACAAGGAGCATCTCTGCTTGGAGCAGAAGGGTGGCTGCTCTGCTCCAGGTACTGCCTCGGAGTTGCAGGCAGGAAGAAGGGCAACAGGCAAAGTAGAAAGTGATGGGTCACAGTCCAGGATTCCTGCTTCATGCTATTTGTCCAACAAGTCAGAAACACGCGTCCATCCACACAAACTTAAACACTGATTTTTATGGCAGGTTAGTTCATAATTGCTGACCTGAAACAACCGAGATGTCCCTCAGTAGGTGGGACACCCAGCTGAAAGCTCGGTGCTTAGGAAATCTGAGGCAAAGGCTGGGTTGGACCCAGAACACAAATGTGACCAGGTGGAGATCCCGGGGGGTGGTCCCGTGTGGTGGGGTCACAACCACGACCCTGCTGCCGGGTGTCCGGGGGCGCCCATCTCCACAGGTGCACCAGTTCACTGCATCCTGCAAGGACAAAGCTGACAGGGTATCAAGCACCCCTGGGAAGCCCGGGGCAGGGCTGGGGGCTCCGACACGAATGGAGGGGCACAGGGGTCACTACAGTTCTGCAGAGCCAGCTCAGGTGATGAGCACAGGCCTGCGCTGCCGCTGAGCTGGCTCTACAGCCAAGGAGAATGTGGAGCCCCTGGCATGGGCTGATTTACTGGCACTGGGCCCAGAAGGCTCATTTTGCAGGAAGTGGGACATAACTCTCAGAGGGGAAATAGGACGGCGAGCCTCCTGGTTGCGCACGTCAGTGCCCTCTGTCCTGCACCAGGCTGTGCGTTCAGTTGTCAGAGCGTCTGCAAGGGCAGACGACCGGGCAGTAAACCCGTTGTGCTTGTTCTCTCTTGTAGCCTCTTGCCTCAGTGGAGTGAGACTCGTCTTCCGTGATGAGCAGGGGGCCTGACGGGGTAATGGACAGCCTGGCTTTGGCTGAATAGCGGGGCAAAGCTCACTGCTGAGAGGAGTGCCCACTGAGGTGGGTTAGGGGGCATTTGCAAGGCTGAGACAGGTTGAGACAGCTGAAACCTTTATGAGTGGATGAACATTGTCCAAATAGCTGTGGAGGGGTGGCATGAACGGAAGTTACTCAGCATAGTGTCTGCTGCCAGCTGCGGGGTGGAAACAGAGCGACTCCGCCTGGTGACGGGGCAACAGAAGGCCGGAGGGGAAGAGGTACAGATGCTACAGAGGCAGCCTGGGCTCCAGGTGGGGCAGGCGTATCAGGCAGCCGGAGGAGAGGGTGAGGGGAGGAGGTGGGCTGGAGACAGGTGAGAGAAGGCGGAGCAGGTCGTCTGGGTTTGAGGGCTGTGGGGGAGGGGCGGTGGCTAGGGAAGGGCAGCTCTGAGTCAGAGAGCTGGGAGGAACAGCACTGAGTGGTAGGAGGCCCTTGGGTCTGGCTTTGCTGCTGGTACCTTGACACGGAAGAAGGAGAGAGGCTGGGGAGACCGAGGGTGGGATGCTGGAAAGAGGATGTCCAGTAGTCGGGTGGGATTCTGTCCAGACAGACGGCTGAGAGAGGTGGCGGTAGAACAGCTCATTGTGAAGAGCACTAGGAAGCCAAACCCCATCTGCGCTCCCTGCCCAGGAGTGCTGGGCCGAGCACAGGGCCACGCCGGAGCCTGAGGGCTGAATGAGACCTCCGCCTTGATCACCCACCTGCTCCAGGGCAGGCAGTATGGGAACTTTGGCACAGATTGTATAATTTAATTTTTGTAATGATCCTTGAATGTTGTCCACATTCTACACATGATAAAACAGAGGCTCAGAGACGTGAGATAACTCACCCTGGGTTCACACAGCGCATAATGGAGTCAGAATTGGAAGCCAGATCTGAGAGATGCCCAAACCTGCGACTCCACATGTAACTGTGGCGGAGGTTAGTTCCATCGCGTCCATCCGGGAGATTGTAAAATCTGCATGTGGGTGGTAAACAGCAGTGATGATTATAGGGAGAGGTTCCATGAGGGAGAGATTATGTGTCTCCCATTCAATCCCAGGCCCTCAGCCCACTGCCTAACACATAGTGGGACTCAGAATATGCTTGTTGAATGAACGATAATAAGCAAATCTACTCAGAACAATGATGAAAAAGGTGCAGGGACCCACATTCCTAACAATTATTCAGTGAAAAGTGGGAGGAGCTTCAAAGTGCCGGAGACTCTGAACTGGGGACTGTTAAAGAGCCGGAGTTGTCGCCTGCAGCTGCGGATGCAGAGGAAGCATCAGCAGGTGTGGCCTCTCCGTAGGAGCCTCTAGTTTCCCGGCAGGGGATGACTACCTTCCCACCTGTTTCCCACGTTCCAGACTGAGAGACCGGAGGAGGCCAGCCTGCAGGCTTTCTGACGAGGGCCAAACTTCCCTCCCCCAGCAGTGCTGCGGGACATGTCTAGGGAGGCTCATCCAAAGTGTGAGGCTGTGTCCACCCCTCCAGTTCTCATAGGTTCATCCTCCCATCAAGAAAGCTACCAACGCGGACTGAAGTAAGGAAAATCCTTTGGGAAAATCCCCTACTGCGAAAGTGATTTCAGAAATCTGTGCTAAGAAAAACTTGGTTTCCATGGAGGAAGGGCATTGAGACAACTTTGATAAGACGTCGCTAGACTCTCTACTCACAAAGGAAAAGGACTGAGCTTTGGCTTAGGAAATTCATCCATAGCAGTTACCTTTTCCCTTTGTGCTTGGCATATTTATAAACTTTTTTCTTAGGCCTGATTTTTTTATTTCTACTTGCATCGTCTCATGTCATTGCAATTTCAGCTGCCTCAATACCTTGCAGAAATAAATAGATGCAGAACAATAAATGGAAGACTTCCGTTTCATCCAGGTAAAGTCTTCTTCAATGGAAAGGGCAGCTGCTGACCCTCCAGGGCATGGTGGCCACCAGGTGGCGCCAAAGCTTTCCCATCGCCATCCCACAAGGTGAGCGGCTCCTGTCCAAAACGCACTGGGGACTGGGCAAAGCTGACCTAAGGGCTAGGTCTAGCCGGCGTCTTTCCGATGCCCAGCTTAGAAGATCAATGTTTCAACTGGGGTGGGAGGTTAGGGAGGGCCTCCCAGGGGTCTGGGGAAGGGGCCTCTTTAGCTTCACCAAGTGTTCTTTCCGGTGACTTCTTTCTGAAGTGAGTGTATTGCTCTTAATAGTGGCCACGTAACTGGACAATATTATCATGTTTTTAAAATAGAAAACTGACAGCTAAAAAGACCCAACTGTGCTGACATCCCCATTCATTTTTGCCTCCATTCTTCACTCAGATAAGTTATGTCATTGAAAGTCATTTGTATTTAGGCCTCTGGGCCCAAAGTCAGAAAAAAAGCCATCAGTAGAAGCTGTCAGTAATTATACGAAAATCTTTCCACTCAGGTTCTTGACTCCCCATGAATCCACTTATCACAATTGTGACAAAAGGCGTTTCCTTTCAGGATACATCTTTGATCAGGCTGATTCCTCTTGTTACTTTCTCAAGTCTCTGCAGTATCTCATCAACTGGATTAACAGAGGGTTAGAAAAGGATCCTCGCAAATCAGAAGGAGGCATCTAAGTCCCAGGCAGGCCCAGGGAGCAAGGGCCTCAGGCAGAGAGGCGGAAGGGGACTACTCAGCTACCCCCTCCCACCCCCGGCCCCTGAAATTCAGTCCTGGTATCTCCGCCAGGACCAGCTGTTGATACTGTCCTGTGGGCTTGGGAGGGAGAGACTCTCCAGTTAATTTGACTCTGAGAATCTCTTCCAGGCACTGGTTCAATTCCTGGTCAGGGCACATGCCTGGGTTTCGAGCCAGGTCCCCGGTTGGGGGCATGCGAGAGGTAATTGATCTGTGTATCTCTCACCCATCAATGTTTCTTTCCCTCTCTGTCTCCCTCCCTCCCCCTCTCTCTCAAAGCAAATAAATAAAATCTTAAAAAAGAAAAAAGAAAAAGAATCTCTTCCAGGAATTGCCAGTCTACTCAGGCACCTCTTAGCTGATGGATGGGAGAATTTGTTCATCTGCAGAAAGCCCGGTAGGGCGATAGGGAGATACCTGCATTTCTCCCGACCTACTTGTGGCTGAGGACATCAGCTGTGAACTCAGATGTCTTCCTGAACACAGTAAACATTTGTTCCCACCTGGCATGTCCTGGACAGTCCAGTCCAGTGGGCTCCTGCGTGGCTGTCCTCTGCCATTGGGCCCCTGGGCTGAAGAAGCATGCAGCGCCACAGCCCATTGGTGCAGCCACACACCAGCCCTCCCACCATCACAAAAGCCTCTTCAGCGGCCCCACTGTACCTCCATGGGTGACCCAGGGCTCCTCAGGTCAGCTAGGGACCGTCCTGAAAAACGTTTGATCTTTAAAGCAGATACTAGGTGGTGTTTAGGCGCCGTGGTGGAGCCGTAAGCAGTGATGTTGCGGGACCTTTAGTGGAAAAGAGGCAAATGAGGGACAGGCTGTGAGCCAGGCAAAGGCTCTTGCTAGCAGGGCCCTCTGGGGCCTGCCGGGGGCACCTGCAAGGCCAAGGAGAGCAGACTGGGTTCCGATAAATGATCAAAAATCAGGGCTCAAATCTAGATGGCCTGTGTCACGGAGCCTAATCCTGGAGAGAGAGAATTTGAGGCAACCTCCATGTTTTTAAATTGAGCAGATTTATTGAGCACCAACAGTATACCAGCATCCGTCTCAACACTGATGACCCGAGAGTCCAATCCACCCGTGGGTGTCAGGACCCTCCCTGGATGAGGGAGAGGCTGCTGTATGACCAGAAATGGAAGGAATGGCTTTGTCCTGTGGTTCCTTCTCTACACAGTGGCTGCCGCTTCCGACTGTGGCACCAGAGGGCAGGGCAGGGACCACCCCTCCACCCGCCCCGGGCTGTGGTCTGTGCTGGGCTTCCCTTCCCTTCTGTCTGTGTTATGGGGGCACCTTGCATTTTCTGCTTTTGCTGGGTGCTGCTGACATCCTTCGGGGTCAGCTGAGGGTGGGTCACTGAAAAAGGGTGGGACCAGAGAGCATCCAAGGTGAGCTCTAAGGCAATTCTAGGGGTCCGTGCCAGGACACTGAACTGAGTGTGCTGATTAAGGATAAAGATGGATGGGGCCATCCCTTGTCGGCTGGTCCATTCACTTCTGCCTCATTGATTTTTGCTGCTCCTGCGCTTGTCCCCCACTCCCTGTTCCTTGGAGGCTGAGTCAACACTTCCACGTTATTTCTCTCCTCCTCTCTAACATTAGCCTGTTGCTTTACATCATCAGTCACTGATTGTGAGTCACGTTTCTGGGTGGGAGGTGGGCAGCTAGTGGCCTTCTAGGAATCCTCTTGGCAGAAGGAAGCCCCTCCCTGTGGCTCTGAAGTCACTGGCATGACCTGAGGAGCCCACCACCGTCTTGGCCTCATGCACCAGGGCGGCAGGGGCCGCGGACCTGGATTCTCTGTGGCGGACTGTGGCTGGGCTCTTAAACCAACCTCCGTCTAGCAGAGCATTGGCGCGCTGCAACTCTTGAGCCAAATCAGGCCCTCCTCCTGCTCTTGTGAATGAAGTTTTATTGGAACTCAGCCACTCCCACTCCTTAGGTATTGTCCACGGCTGCTTTCACGAGATCGAGGCTTCGTTGAGTAGTTACCATGGAGACCATGCGGATGGCAAAGCTTAAGATATTTATTATCTAGCCCTTTCCAGAAAAAGTTTGCTCACTGGCCTAGAATTACAAGAGACCATGGTTTTATTTACGTAAACTGGAGTGGAATACTGTAATTCGGAATATCCAGGGTGTATGGCGCAAGATTTAAGGCTTTCATAGACAGGGATGGCTGAGACTGAGGCTTCGGTGGGAGTCTGAGGCTTGGAAACAGCTGCCTGGAGGGCCGTGTGGGGGGCGTTCCGAGGGTGGGCCTGGGCTGGGTGGGCACTTCCCGAGAGGTGCAGATGGGCTGTGAGTAACACGGGCGAGGAGCACCGGATCCTATGGGAAAGGAGCAAGGCAAATACATGCTTTTCCCCAGAGGTGACAGGCACCGGGACAGTGTGGTATGGCCTCCGCAGGCTGCCCCTGGCGTTGGTGCGGGTGGGACTGTAACCGCACCCTGCTGGAGTGGGAGAGAACTGAGGCTGCACCCCCAGCCCTCTGCAACGGAAGCAGACCACCGGCAGGGAGGCCCGAGGCCAGGGGGAGCTCCGGCCTCAGTGACGGCGCCTGCGCACGGTGCAAGGCCAGCACCCAGGAGGAGTGTGTGCAGGGAGCACTCCGTGCTCAGCATCCCGTTCGCAGGGGAAGGCGCATTTATTAACGTGTGCGGCCAAAATGCTGCTTAAAATGTTACCCGGTCTTGAAAAGTGAAAAAGCCAGGGTGGCAAGGCCCGTTTACTGGGGAAGACAGTGGCAAGTGTAGCTCCTGTCACTTACACACACGCACACACACAGCCCTTAGATGGCGGTTTTTAAAACTGAAGAACCCTAAGGCCCCCTCCCCACGCTGTCTAAATCCTCTATCACTCCGGAATTTCAGTGAACGGCTCCTCCTCAGCGAGCCCAGTAAATCCAGGTGGCGGAGGGATCCTCCGTGGCCCCGCACTCCTTACGGTGCGTGTGTGTGGAAAGGCGACTGCACATCCGGTTGCTGGGACTCAGAACGCTATTTAAATGCATCGAGTGCGACTCATGCTAAATGCTTATAAAGTACACGGGCCACTTCAGTGTAAATCCAGATTTGCAGATGTGGCAAGGCATCCAAGTGCGACTGGAGACTGACTCGTTTCCAGCTGCCTGACGCACTACCTGGAAAGGGGCGCGGGTCGCTGTGCGCTGGTGATGTGAATCTGTCTGGAAAATCCAGCATGCTGTACAATATGTTACTGTGCATTAATTTCTCCTACAGCCAGTATCTTCCCCACATTCAACATTTTGGCTTTAATTGTTCTTCCCTCCCGGCACGAAAAACTGCCAAATCAGCTCTGGCTGGCTAGGTTTTCTTTTCATTTCAAATAATTGTATGGAGCACTTGAGTTGCATAAACGCACTAAACCATCTCTCAAATGGTATTGAGTATTCTAAAAATATATTTTACGACTTAAGCTCGAGCATTTATTTGCATAAAAATGCCAGCATCTTCCCAGCCAGTCCCTAGAATGGGCGGCATGGTGGAGGGGCTAACGATCCCATGAAACAGACCATCAGGCTCCAGACAGACCTGGGGAGGCTGAGCTGTGTGTCTGAAAAAGAACCAGAGTAGAGGGTGTTCAGATATAGAATTCCTCTGGGTCACTGTCCCCCGGCCCAGCCAGTGCAGGGGGCGGAGCGACGTCTCTCCCAGTCCGCTGGGTGTTGGGAGCACCTCCAGGGAGCTCGGAGGACCACCCTGTGAGTGAGGTGGCGCCAGACGCTGGGGGAGCAGCAACCCCTGTCGCCAGGGAGTGGGAAGGCCCTTTGGTGAAGAGCGGGAGGGAAGCCCAGGGAGTCTCGGTGGTCACCCCACTGCCAGGGGGCAGCGGTCCTCCTCTGGCACCTGGGTGCTGGGAGCAGTGGCCGCCCCCTTCGTAGGGGAGGGGCGTTTCCCAGGTGCTGCAGAACCTACTGGGTGCAGAGTAGGCAGAGACCACCGACAGGTCCGAGGAGGACAGCTGCAGGCCCGTGTCCACATCCGTCTCCTGGGACCCCTCTAAGTCGTCAATGGAGAGGAGGTGGCCGTGTCTCCACTCCGGCGCCCAGTGCCCCGGGGCACCTGTGCCCGAGTGACACCGCGGGACACCCGAGCGGGCTGGGGAGGGGTCCTCTGTGGGCAAACAAAACAAGGACTTGCTCCTCTGAAACACGGACTTGCCGGGGGCGCTGCTGGCTGGTGGGGCCAATTCCTGCTGGGGCCGCGCAGGCAGAACCGGCTGGCTGGGCCCCGGGCGGGGGTTGTCCGGGAGGGTCTGCGGGCCGCCGCCAGGGGGGTGGCCCGGTGTGGAGGAGCTCGGCGAAGGCGCGCGGTGAGGCTCCTGCTCCGAGGAGTGGCGGGCTCCGCTGGGCGTAGGGCACTTCCTGTGCGCCCTCTGCGCCTGTAGGGGGAAGAGGGCACATCCCGCTAGTCACCCGGGAACCTGGAAACTTCAGCAACGTCGTGGCAATACATTTTACTCTCCAAGCTCTAAAGCAGAGACAGAGGCAGCAGAGCCTGGGGTGATGCCAAGGAGGACCTAGGGGGAGACGCAGTCCCTTGTCACAATGGTGAACGCCTCTCCAAGTCCACATGGGAGTGGCTCAACAGACGAACCACAGGAGTGAGGGCCCACTGAGAGGAGATAAGAATTACCCTTAAATGCAAAAAAACAAAACAAAACAAAAAACCAACAACAACAAAAAACCCTTGAAAGGTCTTTCCCTCCGACCACAGCCCACTGTTGGGGAACGTTCCTGCGGAGAGGATGGGAGCACTGCGGCCGGGAGGTGCGCGGACAGTCTCGGATCAGACTGATGGGGGACTCGACTCCAGCACCGTGTGATCACAGCACGCGCCCCCCACCCCCCTCCCCAGCACTGACCCACTGCTCGGGCTCGGGGTGGTAAATCTCCAATGAGTGAGGGGCCAACAGGAGATCAGCGTTTATTTACTTGCTCCTAGGAAGCCTCTCAGGGGCCGCACCCCTGAAAGCAAGCTGTGACTGCGGACTGACCCCTGGGATGCCCCAGCTGGCCACTGGACCAGGAGTTGCACCCTGAACGCCTCATCCCTGTCCTCCTCTCTCCCCATCCTCCCTGCAGCTCAGCAGGAGCCTCTTTCTGTTGTGTGAGGCTGGGGCCCTCTGCTGCGCCTGGGTCTGCGTCTCTCAGATTCTTCCTCTGGTCTGGCTGGAAGCCCAAGCCTGCAGGGCAACCTGACGTCGCAAAGTTTCAGTTCAGTAACAGATTTGGGGATAGTGGGTCTGGCTCTCTTTCGCATAGGATCACCGGTCTGATTTATGGATCCCGGGTATAAGAAAAGCGTTCTGACTCGGTTTACATTACGCAGGCTGAGACAATGTACCCCTCCCCCCATCCGCCTCCCTGCTCAGCAGAAATCCGATGTTCCCATAGCCACTTGGAACATTTTGTTCAATGTCATGTACCTGTATCGAGTACCTATTACGCAGAAAGGTGAGGAAACTGCGATGAGGAGGCCTCAGTCTGTGACCACATGAAACTTACGTTTCATTGAAAGGATAGAAGAAAAAGACGGAACTCAGACAAGAGAACGTGATGGCAGGCACAACGATAGGGCTACGGGGCTGAGACCACCTGCACCCAGAGGGAGCGGACAGGACACTCCAGTGGGGGGGGCTCTCTGGGAGCCTTCAAGATGGGCAGCTGTCCTCTGGCAGTGGCACGGCTGGAGAGAGCGGCCAACTCAGGGAATGAGGGGTGAGCGAGGGACTCAGGGGGCAGCAAGCAGTGTGGCTTCATTGGAGATCCAGGGTGTGCAAAGCAGGGATTGAAAGGGCAAGTTGGGAATGGAGTGTAGTGCTGGGGAAGTCCACATCCTTTCCCTCCTTCTGGCCGGGCCTATTCAGTCTTAGTTATGTTTCTTCTACATGACCATTCCTTTCTTTGACTTCTAAGGTCTTTATTTGCCTAATTCCAGATATCGCTCAATCCTGTAAACAGACTGGCTCATTCTTTCAGCCAACAGCTGGTCTTTTCCACAGAGCTTCTCAAACTGGTGTGTTTGAGCTTTGAATGCGTTATTGAAGGCATGCTGAGATAGTAATCTTTTGGACTAGCAGCCTCTTGTACCCCATAAATATTATCATTATAGTTTTCTGTGTGCTCTTTGATGTGAAAAAGGTCCAGGGGGCGAGACACAGATCATTTTAAATCAGAATTGGTCTTAGCCCCAAATTAACACTACCGCGTGTAAGTGCGGTAAAGGGGGCCACGGCGACCAGTGAGCGGCACTGGGTGGGGCATGCTGGGGCACAAGGCAGGGGCGGCTGATGGTACAGAGGAGCGAGGCAGCACCACGCAGGGGCAGAGAAGGCCTGCGTCGGGCCCTGCTGGTGCTCTCCAGCGCCACCCTGAGGCAGAAAGACAACTCGCACAGGCCAAGGATCGGCCCTCCTTTTGGTGCCAGTCCCCTGGTGGCTGCTTCCAGCCTCTCCTGTCTGCTTGTCTGACTTCACCAGAAACACTAACCAGATGCTGAGGATGAATGATGGTAGATGTTTCGGGAAACCCTTCCCCCAGGGGACCTTTCCAGAGGGAAACAACACCCTGTGCCCTCCTCCCAGGAAACCTCCCCGCTCCCCTGGCTTCTGGCTGTCCGGGCCTGCCCTCCAGAGCTTCTCCATGTGACAGCAGCAATGGACCTCGGAGTGGCTTCCTTTCTCCTTGAAGCAGTGCAGGCTAGCTGACTCACTGGAACCCAGTAGTTCCCTTCTTGCTATTTATGGAACTTTTCTAAGGAACAGAGAGCATTACATAAATAAATCTGCTTAAGGCAACCAGCCAGGGAGATCTGGTTATGCCCCTGCACCCCCTTCTAATAAGCCCTGAACTGCAGCGAGAGACCCATGGACTTCTCCTGCAACTTCAAGCACAGGCAGTTCGCAGCTGGGGAGGTTAAGAGTTCTGAGCTGAAGCATCTTTTTCAAGGAGCTGGGTGTCAACAGGCTCACTCCCTGGCACAGGGACAGTCTCTCCAGTGGAGGTGACTCTGCCCCTGTCCCAGCAGCCTTGGCGGGGTACCACAGGTCATTCACGGTGTCTCGTGGTCATTCATGGTCAGTCTCTCTCACCTCCTCTTTTTGAGGAAGGTCATTTCCTCTTGTTCTGTCCTTGGCAGAAACAAGCAGTGTGGCCTCGTCTGCTGCATGAAGCACCAGCAATGGGCCTTTTAACCTGGGGCCTACGATAAGGGGCGGCCTGGAAGAACCTGGGCAGCGGGCTCACGTGAGAAGTCAGATTTCTGTTTTAAAGATACAAACATCCCATTTTGCTTGTCCTTTCCCTGTCTTCTGAGTAGTTTTCCTAGACTTACAAAGACTACTACCTGCAGGCAAAGCCTACATTGTCTTTAAAAATATTCTAAATATTTTAATTAAAAAATATTTACTTACACTATAGTAGACATGTAACATTGTATTAATTTCAGGTATACAACATAATTTGATATTTGTATATAACTTGAAATGATCACCACAATAAGTCTAGTTAACCCCTCACCACACAGTTAAAATATTTTATGAGAATTTTTAATCTGCTTTTCAACTTTAATATGCACCACAGCATTATTAATTTTAGTCACCATGCTGTGCATTACACACCCAGGACTTACTATCTTATAATGGGAAGTTGGTACGTTTTGACCACCTTCACCCCCCACCCCTGGCAACCACCAATCCGTTCCCTGTGTCTATGAGTTAGGGTTTTGTTTTTTTTTTAATTCCACATGTAAGTGAGCAGATACCGTATTTGCCTTATTTCACTGAGCATCATGCCCTCAAGGTCCATCCATGGTGTCACAAATGGCAGGGTTTCCTTCTTTTTTAATGGATGAATAAAATACCACTGTACATATGTCCTACATTTTCCCTACCCATTCACCCATCAATGAACTCCTTGGTTGCTTCCCTGTCTTAGCAATTGTAAATAATGCTGAAATGAACATGAAAGGTGCAAGTATCTTTTTGA
Organism: Desmodus rotundus; assembly: GCF_022682495.2. Classification (NCBI taxonomy): domain Eukaryota; kingdom Metazoa; phylum Chordata; class Mammalia; order Chiroptera; family Phyllostomidae; genus Desmodus; species Desmodus rotundus. The sequence continues at coordinate 88,403,951 of NC_071399.1, read as the reverse complement.
GTTAGTGTTTTTGTTTTCTTTGGATAAACACCCAGAAGTGGAATTTTTGGATAATACTGTAGTTCTATTTTTAATTTTTAAGGAAACTCCCATACTGTTTTCCACAGTGGTTGCACCAATTTACATTCCCACCAACAGTGCACATGGGTTAGTTTTCTCCACGTCCTTGACAGCACGCGCTACGTCCTGTTTTATAATAACTATTCCAACAGGTGTGAGGTGTCTCGCACTGTGGTATAGGTTTGCTTATCCCCAGTGATTAATGACTGAGCACGATTTCATATACCTGTTGGTCATGGGAATGTCTTCTGTGGAAAAATGTCTATTCCGATTCCTTGCTCATTTTTAAATCACTTTTTTGGCTATTGAGTTATATGAATTCTTTATATATTTGGGATATTAACCTCTTATTAGATATATGATTTGCAAGTATTTTCTCCCATCTGGTAGGTGGCTTTCTCGTTGTTGATGGTTACCTTTGACGTGCAGAAGGTTTTAGTTTGATGTGGCCCCACTTGTCCTTTCATTTGTTGCTTGCGCTTTTGGTGTCAAATCCAGAAACAACCATCACCAAAAACTGATCTCAAGGAACTTATCATCTGTGTTTTCTTGTAGAAATTTTATTGTTTCAGGTCTGACATTCAAGTCTATAATCCATTTTGAGTTAATTTATGTATGTGGTGTGAGATAGTGGTCCAGTTTAATTTTTTGTATGTGGCTGCCCATTTTCCCAAAACCTTTATTGAAGAGACTGTCTTTTCCCCATTGTACAGTGTTGCCTCCTTTGTTGAAATTAACTGACCATATATGCATGGGTTTATTTCTGGGCTTTCTATTCTGTTCTATTGATTGATGTGCCTGTTTTTATGCCAATACCATACTGTTTTGATTACTACAGCTTTGTACTATAGTTTGAAATCAGGAGGCATGGCGATTCCAACTTTGTTCTTTCTCAACATTGCTTTGGCTATTGGGGGCCTTTGATTGTTCTGTATGAATTTTAGAATTGTTTATTCTGTCTTTCTGAAAAATATCAGTGGGATTTTGATAGGCACTACACTAAATCTGTAGATTTCTTGGGATTGTGTGGACATTTTTACAATATGGACTATTCCAATCCATGAGAATGGAATACCTTTCCATTATTTGTGTCTTCAATTTCCTTAATCAATATCATGTATTTTTCAGTGTGCATACAAACATTTCAATTTGGTTAAATTTATTCCTTTGTATCTTTTATTCTTTTGATGAAATTATAAATGGATATCTTTCTTGTCTTTTTGATAGTTTTTTAGGGTGTAAAAACACAACAGATTTTTATATGTTGATTTTGTAATCTGCAACTTCACTGAATTAGTTCATTGTAACAATTTTTTAGTGTGGAGTAGAATTTTCATTATATATGATGTTACCTGCAAATAGTAATGCTATACTTCTTTTAAACTGGATGCCTTTTTTTTCTTTTTCCTGCCTAATGGCTCTGGCTGGGACTTGTAATACCATGCTGTGTAAGAGTGGTGAGAGTTGAAATCCTTGTCTTTTTTCCTGATCTTAGAGGAAGAGCTTTCAGTTTCTCACCTTTGAGTACGAGTTAGCTGTGGGCTTGTCCTGTGTGGGCTTTAGATGCTAACATATGCCCACTCTACATCCAGGATCTGAGAGGGTTTTTCTTTTTATTACAAATGCATGTTGAATCCTGTCAAAAGCTTGTTTTGCATCTATTGAGATGACTGTATAATTGTTATCCTTTTTTTGGTAATGTAGTAAATAATGTTGATTGACTTGTGAGTGCGGAACCATCCACATATCTCAGGAATAAAGCCCACTTGATCACGGTGTATTATTGAATTCTTACTGCTGTTATTTTGTTGAAGATTCGTACATCTCTGTCAGTCTGGACAATTGACTTGACATTTTCTTTTCTTGTGGTGTCCTTGTCTGGTTTTGGCAACAGGGTAATGCTGGTGGGTAAAGTGCGTATGGAAGTGCTCCCCCCCCTTCTATTTTTTGGTAGAGTTTGAGAAAGCTAGCATCAGTTCTCCTTAAATGTTTGGTAGAATTCACCAGTGAGGGCATCTGGTCCTGGACTTTTGTTTTTTGGGAGGCTTTTGATCACTCATTCAATTTCCTTCCTTGTAAATAGAATGTTCAGATTTTCTATTTCTTCATGATTCAGTCTTGGCAGGTCAGATGTTTCTAGGAACTTATCCATTTCTTCTACGTTTCCAGTTTGTTGACATGTTCTCTTATATCCATTGTATCTTTGTGATAGCCATTTTAACATCTCCTCCTTCATTTCTGGTTTTATTTGAATCCTCTCTTTTTCTTGCTAAGGTTACCTAAAGCTTTGCCAATTTTGTTCATATTTCAGAGAATCTGCTCTTACTTTCACTGATCTTTTTTATTGTCTTCTTTTGGGGTCTCCATGGCATTTATTTCTGCTCTAATCTTTCTACTAAATTTTGGTTCATTGGTTACTCTTTCTCTAGTTTCTCAGGGTGTAAAGTTAGGGTTAGGTTGTTTAACTGATATCTTTCTTGTTTCTTGAGGTGGGCACTTATTGCCATGAACTTCTCTCTTAGAACTGGCTTTGCTGTACCCTATAAATTCTGTTAGGCCATATTCCTATTTTTATTAGTCTCAAGGTATTTTTTTAAGTTTCTCTTTTGATTTCTTCTCTGACCCATGGACTGACTGTTCAGTAACATGTTTCATCTCCATATACTTGTGAATTTTTCAGTTTTCTTTTTGTAGCTGATTTCTGGTTTCATACTATTGCGGTTGGAAAAGATGCTAGAGCTGATGTCAATCTTCTTAAACTCATTAAGGCCTGTTTTGTGGCCCAATATGTGCTAATCATATCACACTGCATGCTCTCCGCACCTCAGGGGAAACTGCACCGTGCTGCCTGCCTCCCGCACTGCGCTCCTGACATCTGAGCCAACCCCTCCACAGGAGCCTCCTAGGCTAGAAAATGAATCAGTGGGCTGAAGTCCCGGCTGGGACTATGCAGCTATATCCTCATTGGAATCCTCACTGACCAATTAGGACACAGCTTTTTGGACAGTGCTTTTGTGAACATTTGGAGTCCTCATCTGCATGAGAGTAGACCAGTCAGGGACTTGGGACAGGCTCTCTTCTCCATGTAAGCCAGCTTCCCCTCTGTCTTGGAGGAGCATACTTTTCAGTTTCCATTGGAGACTGCTTGTCCCTGGCTGGAGCTGCGACATCATCTGAGCTCTACCACTGCAGTTGGAACTGTCTTTCTGCACCGGAGTGGAGCTATAACGCCAGGGCCCCCTGGCCCGGGCTGTCTTGCCCGAGCCACCTCACAGTCTATGTCCCATACCTGTGCTATGGCATAATGGACCTGCATCACTATTGAGCTGTCTCACAGCCGTGCTCTTCCGCAGCCAAGCTGTATCACAATCGAGCTGTTCTAAAGCCGGCCTGTTCCACAGCTGAGCTGTTTGCACTGAATGCAGTCTCCCCCTCCACCCCATCCCAAACTGGGGACTCCTGCTGCTGTTGAATAGATGAGGAGGACCTTTGGTCGACAGTGGCATGCTTAGATTCCATTCTATTTTTCTTTGTTTACATAGGTTTTTGCTTTGGGGGACCATGAGGCTTACAAAAATAACTCACACTTTTAACAGTCTATTTTAAGTTGTTGAAACGTTTGAACAGATTATAAAGCTCTACATGTTTACTTTCCCCCATGTCTTTTGGTTTTGAGGTCACAATGTACATCTTTTTACTTTGTGTTTCTAGTAACAAACTATCATAGCTATAATTATTTTTACTATTTTTATCTTTTAACTTCCACATTAGCATTATAAGTGATTAACCCCTCTCCTTTACAACATTAGGTTATTCTGAATTTTACTATATATTTACTTTACCAGTGAGACTTGGCTTTCACATAGGAGTCCTGCATTTCTCCTGAATGTTTACTGTCAGCATGATTTATGAAACACCCTGCCACTGACTGTAAAACACAGGGGTAGGCGGAACTCCTGTTTATATTAACGAAGGATCATCAGTGGTTAAGTATCACTGATTTAAGGATTTCCAAAAGAGAAATAGTTCAAAGAACATATTTTAGAAGCAGCTGACAAATAATTAATAACTTAAACAAATATGCCATTTTTGAAATTAGAATAAAAGGAATGAGGAAAGCCTATGTGAACAGTGGAACATATTAAAGAAACCCCAATATCCTCATTTAGGGAGTCTCAGAAGGAGAAAAGAAAGAGAGAAAGGGATAGAAATATAATTTAAAGCAAAAATGGCTGAAAATGTCCCATATCTGGGGAGAGATATGGCCATCCAGGTACAGGAAGCTCAAAAATCCCCAAACAGGTTCAACTCAAAGATCCTCACTGACATACATTGTAACCAGTCTCTCAAAAGTCAAAAACACAAAGAGAATCTTGAGGGCAGCAACAGAGAAAAGAGTCGTCACACACAAAAGAACCCGGATGGGGCTGTGAGCAGACTGCTCAGCAGAACCTCGCAGGCCAGCAGAGGGGGTGACACATTCCAAGTGCTCGGAGAAGAAAACCTCATCCAACAATACTTCACCCAGCCCAGCTGCCCTTCGGCGATGAAGGAGAGGTATGTACCCAAACAAAAGCTGAGCAGATTGATCACCACCAGACCTGCCCTACAAAAAATGCTAAAGGGAGTTCTTTAAGCTGAAACAAAAAGTTGCTTATGAAAATCTATTAAAGTATAAAATACATGGGTAAAGGTGAATATACAGTCAAATTTAAAATACCCTAATACTGCAGTGGTGGTGTGTAAATCACTTTAAAATCTTGCATGTAGGTCAAGAGACCTGCATGTGGAAAATAATAGCTATAATAATATGTTAATGAACATGATATAAAAAGATATAATTTGGGATATAACATATTGTGGGGAGAGAAGTGAATGGGTACAACTTTCTTATGCATTTAGTTATAACTATAACACATAAAAGCCTGTTGATAAGCACTGAACAAAAACCTATAATAGGTTCTCAAGTGACAAAGAAAAAAAATCAAAGCAAACTACTACAAAAAAATCAACTCCAAAGAAATTTAGAAAAAAGAAGAAACTAAAGAAGAAACAATTAGAAAGCAATGAAAAAAATGGTGATACTAAGTCCTCAGCTATTAATAATTATGTTAAATGTAAATAGACTAAATTCTTCAATTCAAAGAACATAGACCGGCTGAATGGATAAAGCATGTTAACTACAAAAGACTAACTTAATCATTAGGGACACTCACAGGCTGGTAATGTGAGTGGATGGTAAAAGATACTTACAGCAAGTAGAAAGCAAAGAGAGCAGGGGTACTTATATCAGACAAAACAGATGTTAAGTCAAACTGTAACTAGAGACAAAGAAGATCATCATATACTAATAGAGAGATCAATTCATTAGGAGAATATAATTGTAAACATATATGCACCCAACATTGGAGCACCTAAAATATTAAACAATTATTAACAGATCTGAAGGAAATAGGTGGCAATGCAATAATAATAGGGGGCTCAAATATGCTATTTTCAACAATGTGTAGATCACCCAGAAAGAAAATCAATAAGGAAGTAGGTTTCAATGACACTTCAGACCAAGCAACCCTAACAGACACATGCTGAGAATTCCATCCAATGGCAGCAGAATACACATTCTTCTCAGATGCAAACAAAACATTCTCCGGGACAGATCACACGATAGGTCGCAAAACATGTCTTAGCCAACTTAAGAAGACTGAAATTATACCAAGTGTCTATTCCAACCACAAGAGTATAAAAGTTGGAATCAGTAACAGGAGGAAAGCTAGAAAATTCACAAATATGTGAAGATTAAATAATATACTCATGAAAAATCAATGGGTCAAAGTAGAAGTCAAAAGGGATATCAAAAATATCTGGAAAGAAATGACAATAAAAGCACAGCATATAAAAATCTATGGGGTATAGTACAAGCAGTTCTGGCAATAAACATCTCAAATAACCAATCTCAATTTATATTTCAATGAACTAGAAAAAGGAAAAACTAAGCCCAAATTTAGAAGGAAGAAAATAACAAAGATCAGAGCAGAAATAAGTGAAATAGAGACCAGGAAAACAAAAGATCAATAAAACTAAGAGCTGTTTTTTTGAAAAGATAAACAAAATTGACAAACCTCTAGCCAGATTCATGGAGCGAGGACTCAAATAAAATCAGAAATGAAAGATTACGACTGATAGCACAGAGATACAAAGGAATATGAGACTATTATGAACAATTATATGCCAATAAACTGGTTAACATAGAAAAAAATGGATGAATTTTTAGAACCATAACCTACCAAGACCAAATCATGAAGAAATTAAATATCAAAACAGACCAGTAATGAATAAGGATATTAAATAAGTAATCACGCACTCCCTCCCCCGCAAAAGCCCAGATGATTTACTTTGGTGAACTCTACTAAACATTTAAAGAAGAATTAACACCACTCCTTTTCAAACTCTTCCCTCGATTGTGTAGGGAGCAGAAGGGATGTGTTCTCTCAAAGATCAACTATTAACCCCACATGCCTCCAGCTCTCTTATGTGGAGGTGGATGTGAATGGCGTTCTGGTTCTGCTGAGCTGGGCCGCCCGGCATGTCCTGAAGAGGGAAATGGCTGGTTTCCCAGCTGGTGCTTCTCTGAACTTCAAGTGTGAGGTCCTTAGCACCTTTTTTGTTTTTCAAAATGTACACCTACTGTTAATTCAGGGATAAGTGGGCATCGTCTCCACTCTCTGACATAAATAAACAAAAGTGGATTCTCAAAACTCAAGGGCAGTGCAGCTGCAAGGCAGAGCTAGCTTCCCCCACCAGAAAGGGAGCCACACCTACGATGAGGCAATGCCAAGGGGTCAGGTCTACTAAACATCTTCAAAACCCCCCGGTGGACTTGGCTGAGGTGCCATCACTGCCAGTCACCCCGGTGCTCCCCGGCTGCCCTCCGCTTCAGCCCCCACACCATCTTCGGGATCAGTGAGCGCATGCATTTGCCACAACAGACACTGGCCGGGTCCTCCAGACGAGGCTGTTATAAAATCCTGCCGTGAGGAGCAGAAACCAGAGCAGAATTTACTGTATAAAGCAGACCAGTGTTTTGCGATCCTGGCTGCACCCAAGAATCACCTGGGAAGCTTTAAAACAACAGCCCACTCCAGAGCAACTGAAACAGTTTCCGGGTCAGTCCCAGGCACTAGTGGAAAAGCTTCCCAGGCAATGTTCATGGGCAGGCAGAACAGGGAGAGCTGTTTCAGGCCAACTTCCCGATTTCCTCCTATGCCTAGGCTTCGTTTCTCTTGTGCCTGGGGCGTGGACCTATTTTTAGCACTACTAAAAATGATACTCTGAATAACTAGGTAGTATAACTTTTCCTGACTAGATAGCTTCAGATTGGTGCAGCCACTGTGGAAAGCAGTATGGAGTTACCCCCCAAAATTAAAAATGCAACTGCCTTATGACCCAGTGACCCCACTTCTGGGAATATACCCTAAGCATCCTGGGACACCAGTCAGAAAAAACACGCCTCCCTGCATTCACTGCAGTGTTATTCACAATAGCCAAGTTTTGGAAGCAGCCCAATTGTCCATCAGTAGATGCGTGGATAAAACAGCTATAGTATATTTATACAATGAAATACTACTTGGCTGTGAAAAAAAAAAGAAAATTTTACCTTTTGTGACAGCTTGATGGACCTGGAGAACATTATGCTAAGTGAAATAAGCCAGTCAGAGAAAGACAAATACCATCTGATTTCATTCATGTGTGGAATGTAATGAACACATTGAATTAGTAAGCAAAATAGAGACAGACTTACAGATAGAGGGCAGGCTGACAGCTCTGGAGGGGCTTTAGGGGGATTTGAGGGATTAAGCAAAAATGAAAAAAAGAGAAAGAACTCATTGACACAGACCACAGTGTGGTGATTGCGGGGTGGGGGAGGGGGGCTTAAGGGGTCTAAATGGCAGTGGGAAAAAATACAACAACAAAAATAAAATAAAATTTTGACCAAGAGAAAAAAAGAAAAAAAATATGATAAAAAACTCCTTACTCTCTGTGATGTAAACTCTTGCAACCGTCTAGATCCAAGAATCTGTGATTCTGAAAAAGCTGTGCAAACCGACTCAGACAATTGTGCCTGGTACAGTCTGCCCTGAGCAGACTAGTGGGAGAGGCAGGGCCAGCACAGGAGTGCTCTTTTCTCTGGGTCTGACTCTGACCCCCCCACTGTGTTAATTAGATTAGCATTCACTTCCCCCCCTTGCTCTGTACAGTTATTTTGGCCAAAGTACACTGAAGTTGCTCTCAATTAACCTTTGTCTGGAAAATGATATGGATAATGGAAATTCTGAAGAGTGAGTTTCCACCGCCACATTCCCCTCGCAACAATCTTTTACTTTTTTTCTTATCTGCAAATCTATTTTAATAATGAAACTTACTTTTTAGCCTTGAATTCTCATCAGTGTTAACCACTGCTACGGCCTACTTAAGGTTCCCCTTACGGTATCGTCTGCCTACTCATTTAAAACAGAGAACTATTGACTATATTTGTAACGCCTGTGCCAGGAACAAGGCTGCCTACATCAGAAGAGATCAACTCACTGCCCCGCAGAACAAAGACCCAGGCTGAACCGAATCTCCACCCAGCCCTCCTCGGGGCACATGGACGTCACTGTCACTGTAGACTCCAAAGACCAAAGACCGGTCTGATCTTCTCCAGGAATCTGCCTGGCTGGGGAGAAGTGCTAGCTGTTGAGGTTATTCTTGTCATCACAATGCCTCTACTTAGCAGAGAATTTAGGACAGCGCCTCAAAGTTTTGTGGGATAATAAGAAGTGTGCCAGGAATATGTCAAGAACTCACTATCGTTGCTCCTCATATCCTCAGGTGCTCTCTTGGCCAGAAATGTGTGTGGCCTTTCTTGGGTGGTTGAAAAGAAAGCAAAAATATTAAGTTAAAAAAAAATCTTGCCTTTAAAGTGCTTATTATTCAAGACACAGATGCAGCCCTGGCTGGTGTGGCTCAGTAGACTGAGCACTGGCCAGTGAACCAAAGGGTTGCTGGTTTGATTCCCAGTCAGGGCACATGCCTGGGTTGAGGGCTGAGTCCCTGGTAGGGGGCGCATGAGAGGCAACCATACATTGATGTTTCTCTCCCTTTTTTTCTCCCTCCCTTCCCCTCTGTCTAAAAATAAAATAAATAAAATCTAAAAAAAAAAAAAAAAAAGACACAGACGCAGAAACAGAAGGACCTAAAGTTGGGACAACTTGATAGATATGCAACGAGTGTGTCAATTAAATGAGCATCTCCACTGAAGATACGATTGGAGGTGATGTACACAGATACAGGAGCAGCCACTTCAGGCTTGCGTTTTCAGATGGGGCCACAGCCCGACCTGTAGTCCACTGGCCACTTGCCTGAAGAGTTACAAACCACCTCTGATCTGCTGCGGCACCAGGGCTGAAGGACCAAGATGGGCACAGGGTCACTGCCCCAGGTTGGGTTCACCCTGGAGGTGCAGGAGACCACTGAGGGCAGGGACCAGATCCCCACTTCCATGGGACCTGGGGGAGCCCTGGGTGAAGAGGCCGCTCCTGGAAAGTGGCCCCCTGGATTGCCTCACGGGGCCTGGACTCGCCCAGTCCCGTAGCCGGGTCCTTGGCCTGCCACTGTCTTCCGGACCAGGTCTGATTCACACTTGGACCAGTTCTGTCTGGATGGGGTTAAATGAACCTTCCATCGGTCACTCAGTTACAATTCTGGAATACCGATGTAGGTTTTCTGACCTGCTTTTGTGCACAGAGAAATAGCCAAAAGCTACTCTTAAAAAGTTAATATCCAATTAATTAAAGTTACCAATGTCAAGCCCATGTCTTTCTTAAATTTACTAGGTTTAACACTCAAATCTCATTACTAACTAACCTAGCAAAATGTTAGCAATTAACACATTTTTAAAAGGGCTCTTTCAAGCTTAATTAACTAATTTCCTTTAATATCTTAAACTATTGATTTTCTTTTTTAAGTTAATTCAGTGTTCTGATAAACAAAACCTTTCAAGTACTTAAATAAGTTTTGTAAGTATAATCAATCAAAAATGGCAAATACTGAATCCTCCTAAATGTTTCAATGTTAAAAATTTACTAAAGCTTACCCTTATATTCCTCAGCTTAAAATGGTGAATATCAGTCAATTCTAAACTACATTCTAAATTGGAAGCACATGTTGATCTCGTTTTAACAGACCAAACTCCTTAAAACACCATAAATTCAATTCAATTCTGTTCTGTTCTATTCTATTCTACTTTATTTTATTTTTATTTTATTTTTCCATTACCATTTATCCCCCCAGAGATGTTTGTGTTTTCAGACCTGGATTTTTTTTTTCCCAATCAAACAATGAACACTGGGTTTCTCGTTCTGCTTTGGCTTCCAGGAAGCTCAGCACTTCACCCCCGATTCCTTTCTCTCTACCCTTTTCTACATGCTTCCTGATCTCCTACTCAGGACAAGTATCCTGAAATATATATGTACTTAAAATGTTTTTAGAAGTAAGGCAGTATATAATGTAAAAATGCCAAATCAGGAAATAGTGAAGAAATAAAACTAAAACTAAATAGCATTATATAACATTCTCAGTATGACAACGTGAGAGAGGCTGTTGACTTGCTTCCTTCCCTAAGCAGATGAGAGGTATTTGCAGGCTCCCCAGAGTGTCTGTCTTAGCCAAGGTCCCTCCCACTTACAAGTCATTGAGTCCGAAGCCCATTTAGAAAAGCTTCCCTGGCCACAGGAGAGCCCCGCTATGAGACACCATGGCGATGCTGTTCATCACAGTCACTTCAGCCAGGGGCTACACAATACCCTCCTATTTAGCGGGGTAAGCTCCTTCTTCAGGGCTGCAGGGAGGTCCAGGGGCGGGGTGGGGGGCAAAGAGGCCAGGGACCATTCGGGTCCTTTCTGCTCCGAGTAGAACTAGCAAGTCCAGCCATTTCCTTCCTCTGCAGGAGAGTGGGCCCGGAGAGAGCAGTCTCTGCCTGACCTGCAGGCAGGTGGAGTCACCCTGGGTCTCCCGGGAGCTGGGGCACCATGGTGACACACGAGCCAACAGCCTTCAGAGGCAACTGGGCAGAGCGCCCTGTGTGACAGGCCTGGGGTTTGCCCAGGCTCTGCCTCCCACTGCTGCCTGCCCCTCTCCTCGGCTGAGGCCCTTCACACCTTTCCTTTCCCTTCAGGGTCTACTGTTTCCCCCTCCCAACCCTTGGTCCACACAGCAGAGGGAGGGGTGGCAGCCAGGGGTCACCCAGATAGTAGGGTGAGGGCCCCTGCCTCGGGCCTGAGACTTGCTGGTGACCACTGACCAGAGCAGGGGCCACAGAGGGGCCAGGAGCTCCCTTCCCTCCCCTCCCCTGTGCCTGGGGGATGGTTCTAGATGCTGAGGCCAGCTGGTGTCTGCACTGTGGGGCTGGTTTTTAAGAGCAGGTGTTTGCTGAGAGCCTGCTGTGAGGGGCAGTGACAGGTGTACTGCCACACGTTAACTGGGCTGTCACACCTGTGCCCGTCCAGGCCTCCTTGGGAAGCGTGCAATTTCTTTGAGGTGACAGAAGTCCAAACCAGTGGAGCCTAGACCTCTGGGAGGCCAAGCTGGATCTGAGTGAGAAGAAGGAGACAGAGTCCCTTTGCACAGTGTTCCGGAGGGTCCTGGGCCTCACTCTCTCAGCATGAGGCCAAAAATCAGGTGAAGAGTTCCTTAAAGTCAGAGTAACCTTGGACCTTCCATTTGGGAGGGGAAAGGCTGGTGGTGGGAAAGAGAAAACTAATCAAAAGGTCTGAAGCCCATTTAGCAAGTTTCCTTTTGTATATTTTTGGGATAAATGAGGAAGAAAAAGTGAAAAAAAAATTTTAAAGAAAATTGACATATACATCTTATATGACAAAAACACTGGGAAAAAAATGTGCCAACGTGCTCTGGTATGGTGGGAGTAGTAGAGTGATTTTTTTTAAAAAAATTCTAATTTCCAAATTTTGGGGGGTAGTTTGGTTTTATTTCTTCCTTATAAAAATATTAACATGGGAAGAAAATTCACTGGAAATTTCCTTAAAACGTGTCCAGTGACCCTTTCCCAAGCTTAATGAAACCAGAAGATCCAACGCCATCACCTCCTCCTTAAAACGTTTATGAGGAAGTCGTTTTTCAAGTGATCACTGAATTTTAACCACCTACTACCCCACCGTGGAAGGGTGGAAGGTAAGGCGGCACCAGAGTGAAGGAGAAAACAGCTCTCTTCTTACTGAATGGAATACTTTTCACAATTTTCGTAGATGGGTTTTCCTTTGTTGGGGGCGGTTGGGGGTGGGGGAGAAGAATACATTGGTCAAACTCCCTAAGTGTGAGGGATGCGTTCAGGAATCTTTCATAGCAAGCGCCCCAGGATATGAGCGCCCCTGTAATCTCCAGGAGCCACTAGTGTTTAAGGGAGCGCCAACACCGGTGGGTGAAGAGGCGGGGAGTGGGCGTGGGGTGGGGCTGGCAGTCGCTTGCCTGAAGCATGTGGTCACGATGTACAGTGAAAAGAACCCATGGAAAGTGCCCTCCGCCGTGGTTCGGGTGCCCTACGGACACCGTGACCCAGTCTGAGGCCGCGGGTGCCTTCTTTCTCTGACCTCGTGGCTCTGTAACAGGGGCTCACTCGGGGTTCTAGCAGAGCCAACCCACTTTTCCCCTTTCCCCCCAAACAGACAGACACAGACGGAGCCCCCGCCCGGGGTACCTGCAGAAGGATCCTGTTCCCGTCGTGGTCCTCCGTCTGCCAGCGCCCCTCACTGATGGGGCTGCAGGGGTTGGGCAGCAGGGGCACGAGCTCGCCCAGGTCCTTGACGCGGAACTCCAGCACGGCGGAGTCCGTGGGGGCCGGGCTCTGATCGCAGGGCAGCCTCTTGAGCGAGAACTGGATGTCCACCTCCAGGTTGGAGAAGATGGGGAAGATGCAGAAGTCCTTCTTCCGCTGGCTGGGGCTGCGCCTGAGGATCAGCTCGTAGAACTTGAGGCTGTCGGCGTAGTGGTCGTGGCGGCAGTAGACGGTGAAGCGCACGATCTCGCGGCCGTAGTGCACGGGCCGGACGGCCCACAGCGGCGTCCCGGGCGCCAGCGTGAAGAAGTCCTGGCTGCCCGGCAGGTAGGGCAGGAGCTTGCCGGGCACGCGCTCGGTGTGGTGGTGGCGCCAAGGCGGCCGCCGCAGCGCGCGGTGCAGCCGCAGGATGTGCTCTTCGCCGAAGTCCTCCTGCAGGAACAGAAGCACGGCCAGCGCGGGCTGCGTCCCCCGCGGGGCCCTCCTGCGCCTCCGGGCCGCCCTGCGTTCAGACACCCGGAACAGCTGCAGGTCGGGGTGGATCCAGGCCAAGACCTTGTCGATGGCCTCCTGCAGGGGCTGGGATTCCCCAGGATCTGCAATGATGTGGATGCTCACCAGGAAAGGGTCCTGCGCCTCCTCCACAGAAAGCTCACCTGGGGGCACAAAAAGAAAAACAAACAAAAAACCCCAAATAGTGACTCTTGTCATTCAGCTGTCCCGTGATGATATGCAAAACCTCGGCAGGACGAGAAGCTAAATTCTAACTGAACTGGCTCCATGATTGTTATGATTTTCTGATCCCAAGTTCATGCGCAAAAGCTACTGTCGCAGGACCCCAGCAGCCCGCGAGCTGAAGAACCATCGCAGCGAATGGTTCCCAAGCTGGGCCGGGTCAGGAAAACTTGGCTGCTGCACTTCACCAGGTAGAACATATTTTCTATCAGGCAGTACAAAGTCAAGTCTCCACTGATCGGGAAGGGGTAACAGGCTCAGTGGAGAAGATGCTGTAGCGGTAAGTGCACAGCTCTGATTCACAGATCAAGCCCTAGCTGACCAGGCCTCCTGCCCACAGTGTCCTGGTCACCTTGTCGCTGCAAACACAGGGAAGGACAGTCCAGGGACAAGCACAGAGTTCGCGTTTCCGAGCTTACTGGGGCTACAGTTAGGGGCGGGAGTCTCAAGGTGGCACCATTACTGCCTGTGTAGTGACAATTTCAGGCCTCTCCTCCGGCCATGTCCACCCAGAAGCCTGTGCAGCCTAAATGGGCCAGTGACCCTCCCTGTGTCCTCTGGCAGGGCATTTGGAGACGGTGACTGTTTAACAGGGCAACACTTTTCAATGGGGTGAACGGTCTGCTGGCCACACCAGCGTATTTATAATTCACAAATATTCAGCATATTTTATCAAATGACCTGATAAAAGTCTTGCTCTTTTAAAAGATGCGCTCTATTTGCATTTATATAGGCTTTGTGATTTATCCAAGGGCAGTCGAGAAATCTTTTTATTATTTATTCACTCATTTATTTATTTTATTTTCTTCTCCTGGATGAGTGAGAAGTGTGATGACGTTTTGCTGCGCTCTGCTAAACCCCACAAAAATTATATAAGTATAATGAATAATGATGCTTTGCTCAGATGCACATTTACTGAGCATCACCTTGGCAGCAAATACGCTGCCCCCTGCTAGGAATACACACAGTCGTACTCTTACTGGACCAAGGTCAAGGCCAATGTTTTATGAAATCACAGTAAAAAAATCTTTTGTAAGACACTGAAGTTATATTTCAACACCCTGCTTCAATACTATGAGATACTTTTCAAATCAGCTGTTTTATTGATAGAACTTGAATGGCATACTTTCTTTTCTTTCATTTATAACAATATTATTTCATTTATTATGTTTTTTCCCATTGCCATTTATCACCCCCTCCCCTCTGCAATCACCACACCGCTGTCCATGTCCATGAGTTCTGTCTCTTTTTTTTATTTTGCTCAATCCTTCCAGCCCCCACAATCCTCCCAACCCCCTCAGAGCTGTCAGCCTGCTCTCTATCGATGAGTCTGTCTCTATTTTGCTTGTTAGTTCAGTTTGTTCATTAGATTCTGCATATGAATGAAATGATATGTGACTTGTCTTTCTCTGACTGGCTTATTCCACCCAGCATAATGTTCTCCAGGGCCATCAAGGCTGTCTCAAAGCGTAAACTTTTCTTTGTTACTGCCAAGTAGCGTTCCATTGTATAAATGCACCATAGCTGTTTTACCCACTCATTTACTAATGGGCACTTGGGCTGCTTCCAAATCCTGGCTGTTGTAAGTAGCGCTGCTGTGAACATAGGGGTGCAAATATTCTTTTGAATTAATGTCTTAGGTTTTCTCAGATAAATTCATAGAAGTGGAATTGCTGAATCACAGGCAGTTCCATTTCTAATTTTTTGGGGTATCTCCACACTGCTTTCCACAGTGGCTGCACCAGTCTGCATTCCCACCAACACTGCACAAGGGTTCCCCTTTCTCCACATCCTCGCCAGCACTTGTTGTTTGTTGATTTATTGATGACGGCCATTCTGACAGGTGTGCAGTGATATCTCACTGTGGTTATGATTTTCATTTCTCTGATGATTAGTGACATTGAGCATCTTTTCATATGTCTGTTGGCCACTTGTACGTCCTCTGGAGAAGTGTCTATTCAGGTCCTTTGCCCATTTCTTAATTAGATTATTTGCTTATTTGGGTGCTGCATTTTAAAATTTCCTTATAAATCTTGGATATTAACCCTTCTAAGTTGCAGCAGCAAATATATTCTCCCACTCAGTGGGTTGTCTTATTGTTTTGCTGATGGTTTTCTTTGCCATGCAAAAACTTCTTAGTTTGATATAGTCCCATTTGCTCGTTTTTTCTTTTGTTTTCCTTGTCTGAGGAGATATATCAGAAAATATGTTGCTATGGGAAATGTCCGAGATTTTACTGCCTATATTACTTCTAGGATTTTTATGGTTTCAAGTCTAACATTTAAGACTGAGGTTAGTTTGGGTGCCAACCTCAGACACCCAAGACACATGGTACGAGCCACCCAGCGAAGCTTAGTCTACATCGGCTGACCCAAAGCATGTGGCTGTTTTAAGCCACTGTTTGAGGGTGGTTGTTACATCGCAATAGTATAGATGTAGGCAGAGTCTTTGGGTGTACAGAAGAAGCATGGATTTGGGAGCTACTCAGGAGGCATGCCTGATTGCCACATGGCCTGGGGGTGGGAGCAGGAAAAGCAGGAGGCGTATACCTTGATATTTCTAGCTTGAGCAACTGGTCTGATGTTGATGCTTACCTGAGCTAATGAATTTTGGAAGAAGGGCAAGTCTGTGGGGAAAGATGAGAAGTTCCACTTTGCCCATGTTGGCTAGAGGTGTCTGAATGACTTCTAGGAGAAAAGTCCCATTGGCCATGGGACCTGCGCATTGCTTAGGTGATGGGCTGACTTTAAAGACGGGCCAGTTACCTTTGGACCATATTCCCGCCTTTGTGCAGCTGTCTCATAAACATATGCCCGCGTATTCATCTGAATCAGGGAAAATTCATCCTGATGGCTCAAAAGACAACCTGAATTCATGGATTATTCTGTTCCTTTTCTTTGCTTGCTCTTTCTGCTCACCTGGCCACGTTCTGTTTCGCTGAACATTATTTGCATCGCTAGCAGCAGAAGTGCAGGAGAAACGAAAGTGGTGAAATGCCAACCACGGAAATTTCCCATCAGCCAGGAACTCCAGTAGTGAGAGGAGAAGATACCACAATCATCTAAAATGCACATTTCGCTTTTCCGCAGTGCCCTGGTCTCCCAGCAGTGGAGACGTGTGACTTTGCGGAACGTGAATGGATGCTCACGAGAGAGGAAAAGGGGCAGAAAGGCCTTGAACAATTTCAGGACAAAATTTACTCGAGAAAATTACAGACGGTTTCTGTGAGGTGGGGAGGGGGGAAGAACACGTGTTGCAGAGACAGTGTCTGGGAGAGGAGACTGTCTGAGCCGGCAGGTGATCCTGTTTGGATCCTGCCCCAAGCTCAGGTGCGCGTGTGGCCACGTACCTGCAGGGACACTGCTCGCTGACACTTGTGTGGCGTTCACTGTGGGCGGGTTGGTGCTTTCTTGCTGTTTTATGTATATGAACTCATTTGACCATCATGGCTACCCTGGGGCGGGGGGGGGTGCTATTATCATCGCCATTTGAGAGAGCAGGAAATTGAGGCACGAAGGGGTGAAGCAACCTGCCCCTGTCAGCTAGCACACCAGACTTGGTGTGCAGAGTCACACCACTGAGTGTGCTCACGCTCTCTGCTGTATTGGTGTCACAGCAGAATGAGCAGTGGTCACTCTCCAGCCATCTCTGACCACATCGCTACTATCCCACCTCTCTCTACGCCTCTCCTGCCTCCTTCTAACTGGCCAGCTTCTTGGCTGCCAGCCAATAGCTTCATGTCTTGGGCACCCATTTACATGTCCTTCTCCTGGCCCTGGGTCCCTGAGGAAGAGTAACCCGGAAACCACATCCCTGATGGCCAATGCCCAGGTCTTTACACCTGAGTACCACCTGCAGAGACAGTGAAACAGGCCAGCACGCAGGTGGGTGTAGCAGTGAAAAGAAGGTGTTAGCCTGCTACAGAGAAAGCCTGCGGGCAGTGGGCGCGGCCTGGGTGCACGCAGCCTCTGAGTCTCCGACACAGCACTCCAGGGTGCTCAGCACCGGCCACTTCTGTCAGCTGCACAAAGGTTTCCCAGAGAGCAGTAACAAAGGCCACACTGAGCCTGCGCGGCTGAGTGAATGTTCACAGCTTTGCTAAAGGGCAAGATGCCCAGCCTCGGAGCAGGGGGTGGGCTGACAGGCTTGAGCACCGGCTCGGCACCAGCTCGCCTGGGCAGCTCTGGGGGCAGCCAGCTGGCCTGTCTCCAGAGCTCCCTCCCTGTGCACTGCAAGAATCAGGGAGATGTCAGTGGCCCAACTCCTACCCTGAAAACAGGAGGGAGGGCGAGCATTGGCGTTAGTTGCCCTAGCTGCGGCCAGCATGTGCCTGCCGAACGTGAGCCTAAAATAAACAGGCTCGAAGGGCTGCAGAAGGCACCGCCATACTGTCATTGGGGTGCTAGGGTTACACACACCCCAGAGGAAAAAATCTGCCTCCGTGGAGCTGGACAGAAAACCAAGTATTTGAGGAGGAGAGAAAATGTGAATAATTAATTGTCAGGAAAAGCCTCTGGGCCTCCCTGGAGAAGCAGAGACGCTGTGGCAGGGGACAGGCTCAGCCTTTATGGTATCTGTTACACGTCTTCCCAAAGGCCCGCGCGCAGCACCTGTTCCGGGAGGGCGAGACAGAGAGCGAACACGAGCCGCCACGGACAGACCTCCTCGGGGCTGGTGCGGGACGGGAGCTGTCTCCACGCCACTGAAAACGCTCTCCGATCAGTTTGTGCTTCCCAAGAGCACTCTTCCCAAGGAAGAGTCTTTCCCATGTGATTGAGGGAGAACTAGAGTTTTCCTTTCATAACACAAAACAAAAACAGCTGTAAGGACTGCACACGGTCAGACCTTGTCTGGGGGAGAAATGGTACTATCAACCTATTTGTTATATTTTTTTCTAATGTTTCATCTCTCTTACGTATCCCTTTTTTTGCCTCAAGTTTAACAGAAAATAATTTAGACAATAATAACAATGTATTAAGCTCTGATTATCTGCCAGACACTGTCCTAAAAGCTTTACAGAAAGCATCTCATCTAATCTTTAAAACAACACTGTGATAAAGGTGCTCTCCCCATTCTGCAGGTGAAATGTTAACTGACTGGTCAAAGGCCGTTCGGGGTCTCCCTTCCTGCCAGCGAACTTTCTCACTTCTCAAGTCTGCCCTCCTTGGAGCCATTCTGTTGGTTTCCTGATGGGAACCTCAGGCTGCTTGCTTGGGCTGTGACCCTGTGACGTAGCTCTTTCGGGCCATGTGGGTGGGAGCTTCTGCTGGGAGTGGACCAATCATCACTCCTGGGCAGTTCCCCATAATCCCTGACCCATGCAGACATCCTAAACTTGAGACCAGTGGAATGGACGAAGGTCCTTCTGCCCGTTGCCATCCTGATGCTGGACCACCTCAACGCTGCCCACACTGCACCCCTCAGGGTCACTCTCTGCACCCGGGGGCTCCACGCCAGCCTGCCTACAACACCACCTTCAACTGTCTGGTGCCCACCAGACTGGCCTTCCTTCAGGAACTGGCAAACTGGTACGCCCCCAAAAGCGCCTCCTTCCCAGCAGCTGGTATATCTAATTGAGGGTCCAAATCTCTCATTCCAAAGGAAAGGCCTCACCAAGGCTCAGGATTTAACAAGCTTCGATACCTCTCTCTAGAATTCATTCAGTTGCCATCGTTTCTTTGATCAAGGAATGTTTATTGTGAACCTATTGTGTGCTGCGCACGGGAGGACACAGGGATGAATGACAGAATCTCTGACATCCTAAAACTTACAGTGGAGTGGGGAGGGAGACAACAAACAAACAGATATATAAATTGAAGTCAGGTAGCCAAACTGCACTGAACAAACCCATGTTCAGTGTGGGCGTGATAAGAGGTTTCCGAGGCAACAGCTATAATCATTTACCACCAACTGAATAAATTCCCAAGTAGCAGTCAGAGCCACTGGCACTGCAGGGGGTGAGGACAGCTGCTTGAGAGGGAGTTTTGAGAAGGGAGAGCTGCAGGGCCCAGACGGGGAAGGCAACAACAGAGCGGTCTCAAACAGAGAGAGCTGCTTTGTTCTTTGACCACCTCCTACCGGCACTGTTCTGGAGATACAGATCCTCAAGAAATGTTGTGCTATCCTAAAAATACCACGTTAAAGCTCCCAACATCTTCTAAGAGTAGTTCTTCAAGTCGGATTACAATCTTGAAAGTAAATAGTCAGTCGTACGTGGTACACAATTCCATGATCCCCGAGGCCGAAGGAAAACAGGACGCCCAGCCAGGGGACGCCTGGCTACATATGTGCCTCCCCAGCCCCTTTTCTGTTTTTTCCTAGGGGAGGGGGACTAAAAAGCAGCAACTTGCCCTTACCTCCCCGTCTCTACTGCCACCGGCTTACGGGCAGCTCACAGTATAGAAGTTCTAGGTTGAGTGTGAACAGCCCTTGCTTGGAGATTAAGGCCTCGGGCTAAAGGTCAGGGTGCACACCCTCCAGACTCTATTCAGGGACAGAGGAAAAATGCACAGCTCCTCAGTCTGGACTCCTCCCCTTCTCTCCTTCGTCTCTCCTTCCTTCCTTCTCTCTGTTTGGAGGATTTTCTAAGACATGCATGGCTTAGCATCCCAGAGCTTCTGGAAAAGTTCATGGAGACCACCCAGCCCCATTCTATAGAGAAAAAGGACACCCAGGGAAGCTGCCTGGTGTGTGTGAGAGCATCTGCTCACTCAGGGCGGAGCCGGGACTGGGAGGCAGGACTGGGACCTAGGACACCAAACCCCGCACCACTAGTACTTTGTATCAGCAATGGCCTCGCTTCTCGTCCCATCAGGGGCTGGTGGCACGCAGAAGCAGCCCCTGCATTCAGAGGGAAAAGACGATGACAGAGAGACTGGTGTTCTCGGAGGAGGCTTTGCTGACCATTTTGGTAAGGATGACAATCAACTGTAGACTCACAGACACTAACCCTTGACCTCCCCAAGGAAGCCTATATGTCCCTGTGAACTCAGGAACGAATGGGCAAAAGAACATCTCCTGAATGTTCAAGAAGAACCACTCACACACACAGAAAATTCCATCTCTTCACAGTGAATGGTTACAGCCCATGTTTGCGTCCCAATCTGGAACCAGGAATCATTCAGAAACCAGCCACGGCAGGGAGGCAGCCAGACTGAGGACAATGGAATGACAATGAGATGCAGGAGCGCCTCCCAGGATGGACAAGTACCACCTGGGCAGTCACCCTCTGGCCCCTGCTGGTCACGTAGAGGGCACAGCTGTGAGGGGAGAGTGGCCCTGGCCCTGAATCATTCAGGATGGACACCAAACATATTGGCTTTGTCCCTACTCAGTCCTCGGAGTGAGATTACATTGTTTGTGGAGAAATGCTGTGTTTTGAATCTACTTGCAAGACACTTTTTATTATTACAGTGCTGTGCAACTAATGTTTTAAAGGATAGATTTAAGACTCTAGACTTAAAAAAAATTCTTTTTCTTATCAGAAAGGGTCCACTCTGTTATCTTTCAATGACTGCTTATGTATGGGTGTGGCCAGGATTTATGTTCCTGGCTGGGAGGAAATACAGGCCAAACAACAACATACCAGACAATGGACAACGACAGCCAGGGACCCACCTGTATCCACTCATCCCTTCTTCCTGCCCAGAACAAGGATATGATGGCTATGCTAGAGGCAGCCTTTTTGTGACCCAGAGGCAACCCTGGGGATGGAAGCTGACAGTCAAGGACGGTGCAGCAGAATGACTGAAGGAGTTTTTATACCACACCTGTACTGCCTCCCCTGGACTTTTTTTTTAAATGGTAGAGAAAAATGAACCCCTACTTGTTCAAGTCTTTATTTTTTCTCTATTACTTGTAGCCAAATACATTTCCTAACTGAAATATGAAACATATCCTCACTTGCCAAGAGGGCCCAGCACTGAAGAGTGAGGCAGAAATCACCACATATTTAAAGAGAAAAGGAAGAGCAATAAAAGGCTATTGATCCCAGTTGCACGAAGAGAAATTCCAATTCAGAGACTGCAATTAAAATAATGGAGAGGAAAATACCCCAAACCATACATGTTTCCCTGACAAAAGAGGTGTTTTGTTGTGACTCAGAGGACTGATATGAGAGCTACCGCTTGAGCAAAGGCTTCTGGTAAGTGTTTTATACAAATTGTTCTTTAAAAAAATACAGCCCCTGGGCAAAACTGAGTGGAACAAAAATGGCAGCACAGAGAGCGAGAGTTCAAGAGAGCATTTGCTGATTTTAGGAATGCAGACGCTTCAGGGAGCGCGTGCAAAACACTGGCGCATTATTCTCATTACTACTAATGGTTTAATAACTAAGGGGCAATACTGAGTCTGCAGTTGGCTGAAGTAATCGGCAATTGCTCCTTGTAGTTATGCTCATAACTAAATATGATTTGACACTGAATTGCAATTTCAGATATACAGCTTTTCTGCGCAGTCTCTTATTGCAAAGAAAAGCTAAGCCAGAACATCAGCAAACAGAATAACCCAATTAAGTGTCTTTCCAACTGGGAACTATTTAGAATTAAGAGTTTAACAGGATAGTGAGATAGTAAATACTGAATGGTTTTATCCTGGTTTAAAAAATCAGGGCTTTATCATAAGACTTTTTTTGTTATTTTAAAATAAGTGTTTAATCAGGTGAATGACTGGTCATTTACATACAGTGATCTTAATTGCTGTAAATCATTCCTAGATAGAAGGCCTAATTTCCCATGAATAGATCCACACCTGTAATGTAATATTTAATACAGAGGCACCTTTTTCTATGCTCGGAGTGTGTTCATGAACATACTCCCAATCATTTTTAACCATATATAATCATTACCTGTGATACCTGAGGAAATTTGCCCAAGGATGAGTTGGGGCCTCTCCATGGATCCAATCAATTTGCTCTGAGCTCTTAGCCCTCAGGCAGCAGGTATCTGATAAATGTTTGTTGAATGAATGGGTTACCCCTGATTCTTTAGAGAAGGTGTTTTAGAACCTTTGTGCTCAGAGAGCCTCAGCGGGTTCCTCCAGGCTGGATTTCCACAGGGAAAGCAGGGGCGTAGCTAGTTCTGCCATCAGAGTGCATCCAAGCCTCCAGGAAGAGCCTCCCAGAGTTGGGGGACTGTCTTACATTCTTTGGCGAGGATACCTTCGGGGAGCCTTACTATTAAAGCACCGGTCATGTAGATGGCCTTCTCTATGTGCACAGATGGGACCGGCCCCTGGGGGACTGTGGAGACAGTGGGGAAGGACATTTAAACCATACTTACTGCTCGTGGAGGACATGTGGCTGTAGTCAGACCTGAAACACAAAACCTTTGCATTAGTAGGATTAAACATTTTTTTCTTTATCCAAACAGTTTCTCCAGACTAGAATTTTAAAGTCAGTGGTGAGTAACATTTAACTGGTAAAGAAATGCCATGAATTAAAAACTACAGTGTTAAGCATTTATTGTGAAAAATAAAGTTATGTCTGAATTTGACAGCAGAACTTTAAAGGCACTTTGCAATCAGGAGTCCTCTGGGTTCCGATCAAGATGGCGGAGTAGGTAGATGTGCACTCACCTCCTCCCATGACCACATTGAAATTACAACCGAATTATAGAACAATCAGTTTAGATAACCACCTGAAAAAGAGCTGAACAAAACCCCTAAAACTAAGGACATAAAGAAGTCACACAAAGATGGGAAGGAGGGATAACGACGCAAAAGGGGCTGGCCCCGCCACACCCTCATGTTGTGGCTGAGAATCTGAAGGGATATCTCAGCTGCAGAGATCCCCCCCAAGGAGCGAGGGGTCTCAGCTCCACACCAGGTCCCCAGCCTGGAACAACCCTGCCAGGAGAGTAGCTCCCGTAACATCTGGCTGTAGAAATCAGCAGGGATTCCATCCCTACAGGTGAGTAGGAAGGCTGCTGGAGACCGAGGCATCCTGGGCCAACAAACAAACTCACTCATTTGCAGGGCACTCACATTAGGTTCCCGTGAAGGGACAGCAGCTTGGGGAGTCCCAGAGAAATACAGGAAGAAACTGAGTTCTGTGGCGTCAGGGTGAGGGCTGGAGGGATGACTGAGACTGTCCCTGAGTTGAGCCTTCTCTGCACACAGCCTAATCTGAATCTACATTAGCCAGGTGACCTCCGCTAGCTCCACCCTGATGACTCCCTGAGACGTGGCCCTGTCCAACTTGCACATGGCCCCAGGCTCTCTCAGTGCCAACCAGCCTGGGCTTGCACTGCAATCTTTCTTAGAAAACTCTCAAGGAATTCCATCAAGCTCCAAGTGTGCCAGGAACATTCAGGGAAAAACTGAGTTGTGCGGCTTCAGGGCAAGGGTTGGTGGGATGACGTCCACTGTTCCTGTGTGGAGCCCATATCCCACATGACCAAGTCTGAACGCATATCAGCCTGGTAAACTCCACTAGCTCCACACTGATGACTCCTTGAGACCCCACACCAACCACAGGGGTCTACAGGCCATGCATGGGAGGCATCAGACCTTGGTGTACCATGAGTCTTTTGTTGAGGAGCTTAGCCCAGTGCTTCAACCAAAGCTAAATCTGTATTAGCCTGGTGAATGCCTCTCTTTCCATCCTGCTGACTCCCCGAGACCCTGCCTCATCCAACTTGCGTGCTGCCTGGAGCTCTTTCAGCAGCTGGGCCTTACAGGCATCTGGAAAGTGGAGGCAGGTCTTGGGGTGCATTGGGTCTTTTTATCACCTGCCCCTGGCCCAGAACTGGTGGCAGCTAGCCTCAGATCTGGTGGCCCTGCCACAGACACCCAGGCCTACCACAGGCAGTGACCAATTGTGGATCCCATCATAGCTCATAACAGGTGGCCCTGACACATCACAGGCAGTATCTGACATTGACCTGCACCAGAGTCCCTCCCAAGAAGCCCCACAACCAACACACAGGTGGCCAGCTGCAGATAACAAGAGCACCACCCAATTAGCTTCCGAAGCAACACACCCACAGGGAGGTCTCGGCAGGCACCAGACCCCATTGCGGCAAATCCCGTTCCATGGAGTCAGCTTCTGCACAGCAGCTCATATGCTGTGGTCACGGCCAGTCCTCATAGCCAGCCAGCCAGCCTGAGGGCCAAACCCACCCACTAATGCATCGACAGCAATCAAGTCTCAACTGCAAGAGGAGGGAACCCACAACCCACGTAAGCAACACTCCAAGAGCACCTGTCTCAGGTGATGGGGAAGACGGTATCATTGGTCCCCACAGGACACCTACTACATAAGGTCACCCTGCCAAGATGGGGAGACGTAGCAGAGCTCCCTAATACACAGAAACAATCACAGAGAAGCAGCCAAAATGAGGAAACAAAGAAACAGGTCCCAAGTGAAAGAACTGGGCAAAACTTCAGGAAAAGAACTAAACAAAATGGAGGCAAGCAATCTACCAGACACAGAGTTCAAACCACTGATTATAAGGTGCTTAAAAAACGTAGGGGAAGAATTCATGAACTCAGAACTTCAAAAAAGATGTAGTAAGCCCACAAAATGAAACAGAAACTAGAAAAAATGAATAGTCAGCAATGAAGAATACACTAGAAGAAATCAACAGCACATTAGATGAAACAGGCTCAAATCAGTGATTTGGAAGAAAAGGTAGCAGAAAACACCCAATTGTAACAGCAAAAAAAAAAAAAAGAATTTTTAAAAATGAGAATAGTTTAAGGGGCCTCTGTGACAACATCAAGAGTAAAGCAAACGAGTGGATCCAAAAACTATGGTATATTTACACAATGGAATTCTATGCAGCAGAGAGAAAGAAGGAGCTTATACCCTTTGCAACAGCATGGATGGAACTGGAGAGCATTATGTTAAGTGAAATAAGCCAGACGGTGAGGGACAAATACCATATGATCTCACCTTTAACTGGAACATAATAAATTGAAAGAAAAAAAAAAGGAAACAAAATATAACCAGAGACATTGAAGTTAAGAACAATCTAACAATGGGCAGGGGGGAGTGGGGAGGGGACAGTGAGGAGAGGGGATTACAGGAACTACTATAAAGGACACATGGACAAAATCAAGGGGTAGGGTGGAGGTGGGGGAGGGAGGGGGGTTTGGCTGGGGTGGGGTGGAGGGATGGGGAGAAAAGGCACACAACTGTAACTGAATAACAAAAAATTAAAATTAAAAAAATATTTTAAAAAAGTAACAACATTCACATCATAGGGGTATCAAAAGGGGAAAAGAGAGCAAGTAATTGAGAACCTATTTCTTAAAAAATGTGAGTGAAAGTTTCCTTAACCTGGCCAAAAAAAGACACAGAAGTCCCGAAGTGCAGAGAATTCCAAAGAAGATGAACACAAAGAGGTCCATACAAAGATGCATCATTATGAAAATGCCTAAGGTTAAAAACAATGAGAGAATCTTAAAAACATCAAGATAAAGACAATTAATGTATTTTTTCAGACTATAAGACGCACACCCCAAATTTGGGAGGAAAATGGGGGTGTGTCTTATAGTTCAAATGTAGCTTACATTTACATTGGTGAAATATTATGTTATTTATGTTATTAAATATTTTACCACATTTTTTGCCTCAAAATGTTTTTCCCCTATTTTCCTCCTCTAAAACCTAGGTGCGTCTTATGCTCTGAAAAATACGGTATTTACCTAGAAGAAATCTCCCATAGACTGTTGCTGATTTCTCCACAGAAACATTTCAGGCCAGAAGGGATTGGCATGAAATATTCAAAGTGATGAAAAGCAAGGATCTACAACCAACACTATTCTGCAAGGCTATCATTTAAAACTGTAGGAGAGAAAAAGAGCTTCCCAGACAAGAAAAAGCTACAGGAATTCATTGCCATCAAACCAGTACTACAAGAAATGTTAAAGGGACTCCTTTAAGAAGAAGAAGAAGAAAAAGAAAAAGCATAATTATACAGAATAAATATAATATAGAATATAACACATATCAGAAAAAATAGACTTTAAAACAAAGGCTATAATAAGAGACAAGAACATTACACAATGATGATGGGATCACTTCAACAAGAGGATATAACCCGTGCAAATATTTATGCACCCAGTATAGGAGCTCCTAAATGTATGAAGTGAACATTAACAAACATAAAGAGAGAGACTGACAGTAACGGAATCACAGTAGAAGACTTTAACAGCCCATTGACATCAATGGATAGGTCTTCCAGACATAAAATCAAAAAGGAAACAGTGGCCTTAAATGACACACTAGGCCAGATAGATATAATTAATATTTTCAGAGCATTTCACCTTAAAGCCACAGAATATACATTCTTTTCAAGGGTACGTGGAACATTTTCTGGGATAGACCACATGGTAGTTCACAAAACAATTCTCAATAAATATAAGAAGACTGACATAATATCAAGCATCTTCTCTGACCACAATGTCATAAAACTAGAAATCAATTATAAGAAAAAAAACTGAAAAACACACAAACACATGGAGACTAAATGACATGTTACTGAACAAAAAATGGGTTAACAATGAGATCAAGGAAGAAAACAAAAGCTATCTTGAAACAAATGAAAATGGAAACAAAATGACCCAAAATTTATGAGAAGCAGCTAAAGCAGTCCTAAGAGGGAAATTCATAGCATTACAGGCCTACCTCAAGAACCCCCCCCCCCCAAAAAGTCTCAAATAAACAATTTAACCTCACACCTAAAGGAACCAGAAAAAAGTAACAGCAAACAAAGCTCAAAGGGAGTCAAAGGAAGAAAATAATAAAGTTCAGGGCAGAAATTAACAAAATACAGTCTAAAAAAACAGCAGAAAAGAACAATAAAGCCAAGAGCTATTTTTTTAAAAAGATAAACAAGATTGATAAACCTTTAACCAGATTCATCAAGATACAAAGAGAGAATATCCAAATAAATACATTCATAAATTTAAGAGAAGAAATAACAACTGAAACAGAGAAATACAAAGGATTAAAAGAAAATACTACAAACAATTATATACCAACAAATTGGACAATCTGGAAGAAATGGATGAATTCCTAGAAACATGCATTTTTCCAAGACCGAATCAAGAAAAATCAGAAAATCTGAACAGATCAATTACTCCAATGATATCAAATCATGATTCAAAAAAACTCCAACAAACAAAAGTCCTAGACTGGATGGCTTCACAGATTAATTTTACCAAACTTTCAAAGAAGAATTAACACCTCTTATTTTCACACTATTCAAAAGAAAATTGAGAGGAGGGAAAGCTCCCAAGATCATTATAGGAGGCCAGCATTATTCATTCCAAAACCAGATGAAGATGTTACAAAGAAAGAAAATTATAGACCAATATACCTGATAAACACAGATGCAAACACCCACAACAAAATATTAGCAAGCCAAATTCAGCAATACATTAAAAAGGTCATACAACGCAATCAAGTGGGATTTATTCCTGAGATGCAAGGTTGGTTCAATATCAGCAAATCAATTACCACGAATAACCATGTAAACAAAATGAAGGATAAAAATCACATGATCATATCAATAAATGCAGACAAAGCATTTGACAAAATCCAGCACCCATTTATGATAAAAACTCTTAGCACAGTGGGAATAGAGGGAACATACCTCAACATAATAAAGCCTATCTATGCAAATCCACAGCTTACATCATTCTCAACAGGGAAAAGCTAAAATCATTTTCTTTAAGATCAGGAAGAAGGTAAGGATGCCCACCTTCAACACTTTTATTCAACATAGTATTCGAAGTCCTAGCCATAGCAATCAGACTAAAATGAGAAATAAAAGTCATCCAAATTGGGAAGGAAGAAGAACTGTAATTATTTGCAGATGACATGGTATATATATAGAGAACCCTAAAAATTCTACCAAAAATAGTAGAATAAATGAATTCAGTAAAATAGCAGGATACAAAGTGAATATCCAGAAATTAGTTGCATATTTATACACTAACAATGAAGTCTCAGAAAGGAAACTAAGAAACCAATCCCATTCACAATTGCATCCCCCCCTAAATTCCTAGAAATAAATTTAACCAAGGAGGTAAAAGACCTGTAGTCAGAAAATTATGTCACTGAAAAATAGAAATTGATGAAGATACAAGTAAATGGAAGCATATACCATGTTCATGGGTAGGAAGAATTAACATGGTTAATATATCTATATTACCCAAAACAATTTATAGATTCAGTGCAATCCCTATTAAAATACCAATGGCATTTTTCACAGAACTAGAACATATAATTCTAAACTTTACATGGAAACACAAAAGACCTCAATTATCCACAGCAATCAAAACAGCATGATAGTGGCATAAAAACAAAGACATATATCAGTGGAACAGAATAGCGTGTCCAGAAATAAACCCACACCTATATGGCAATTAATATACAACAAAGGGCAATTAATATATAACAAGAGGCAATAACATACATGGGGGCAAAGACAATCTATTCAATAAATGGTGTTGGGAGAACTGGACAGATATACGCAAAAAAAAATGACATTAGACCACCTTCTTACCCTATATACGGGAATAAACTCAAAATTGATTAAAGATTTAAATGTAAGAGTCAAAACCATGAAACGCCTACAAGAAAGCTCTCTGACATTTCTCTTACCAATATTTTTTCTGATATATCCTTGGGTAAGGGAAACAAAATAAATGAGACTAAGTCAAACTAAAAAGTTTTTGCATAGTAAAGAAAACCATCAACAAAACAAAAAAGTGGCTTATTGAAAATAGGATATTCACCTATGATACATCCAATAAGGGGTTAATATTCCAAAATTTATAAGGAACTCATACAATGCAACGCTGAAAAAAATACAATTAAAAAATGGGCAAAGGACCTGAACAGACATGTCTCCATAGACGACGTACAGAGGGCCAATAGACATACGAAAAGATGCTCAACTAATCATCAGAGCAAGGCAAATTAAAATCACAATGAGATATCACCTCACACCTGTCAGAATGGCCGTCATCAACCAATCAACAAACAACAAGTGCTGGTGAGGCTGTGGAGAAAGGGAACCCTCGTGTACTGTTGGTGGGAATGCAGATTGGTGCAGCCGCTGGGGAAAGCAGTGTGGCGGTTTCTCAAAACATTAAAACTAGAACTGCCTTTAACCCAGCAATTCCACTTCTGGATATATAGTCCAAGAAATCAAAAACACTAAGAGAAAAGATATATGCACCCCTATGTCCACGGCAGTGCTATCTGCAACAGCCAAGATGTGGAAGCAGCCCAAGTGCTCGTCAACAGGTGAGTGGAGAAAGAAAATGTCACACACACACACAATGGAATATTACTTGGCTATAAAAAAGTATGAAATCTTACCATGTGCAACAACGCGGATGGACCTACAGGGTATTATGTTAACAGAAGTAAGTCTGACTGATAAAGACAAATACTATATGATTTTACTTATATGTGGAATCTAAAGAACAAAATAAATGAACAAATAAAATGGAAACAGACTCATAGACACAGAGGACAAGCTGAGGGTTGCCAGATCAGAGGTGGGTGAGGGGGGCTGGGTGAAAAAGGTGAAGGATTCAGAAGTACAAACTGGCTGTTTCAAGAGAGTCACAGGGATGTAAAGTACAATATAGGGACTATAGTCAGTAATATTGTAATACTTATGTGTGGTGCCAGGTGGGTACTAGACTTACCAGGGGATCACTTTGTAAATTATATAAATGTCTAACCGCTATGCTGTACACCTGAAACTAATATAATATTGAATGTCAGCTGTAGTCAAGGAAGGAAGGAAGGGAGGAAGGGAGGAAGGGAGGAAGGGAGGAAGGGAGGAAGGGAGGAAGGGAAGAAGGGAGGAAGGGAGGAAGGAAGGAAGGAAGGAAGGAAGGAAGGAAGGAAGGAAGGAAGGAAGGAATCATGGGCCCTTCATATAGGCTGCGTGACTCTCCCAGACTGGAAGTACAATGGGTCCTGGACCATCTAAATTTGCTGGCAACTTTTTGAATGGACACTTACGTTCCTGGGGAGGAGTCTCAAAGTTTTCAACAGATTCCCAAAGGGGTCATGACTCCCCCCGAAGTTTAAACCACTTCAAACGATCACCCTTCAAATGTGATCACCGCATCATGAATCGATGTTTCTATGAACAGGAGTGGCGGGCCCTTGGGGGGCATGAGCTGGGACCCTGGCTGTGAGGGCTTCCGCTTTCAAGGTCTGGGCGGCCTCAGGAAACGCAAAGGCACATGATGTCTGACTGATTCAGTCCCATCTAAGCGCCAGTCCTGCTGGACAGCAGGGTAACAGGATGTGGGCCGTGATTGGGAAAGGGAAAAGGCAGGGTTAGGGCCAGGGTGCTACCGGTCGTCAGTTTCTGTGCTCAGAAATCAGCTGCTGGCAGTCAGCCTCCCTGCGCATGGGCACCTGGCCAAGGATCTGCTAAGCTGCTGCCCTACTTGTGCGGCTGCTAAGCCTCCCCTCCTTGGCAACATTTTTGGTATGGAAGCCATTCGTTTTCTCCCCCCACCCCCCAGTGTCTCAAAGTTGTTCCCAGTTGGAAATTAATCTCTCAGGCACATAGGGATTTAAACTGCTAAGGTGGTAGTTTGGGGACATAGTTATGCAAACCAGTGGTTAATTATGTTTAATTTTCTCTTTTTATTCACTAGTCTCATAGTGCCTTTCTTGAATCATCCAGTTTTTGCTCTGCTGAGTTTCTTAGCGTATTAGAAAAGCACATTTCTTTTCAAAAACATAAAACCCATGCCTCTTACTAGTTAAAATCACCGACATCTCTCACACAAAATAATGAACTGACTTATCGGTAGGGGAAGAAAATTGAAGAAAAACGGCACGTGGTTTTTCTCTTTTCCAGGGAAATACTTCAGCAGCCATAGAATCACTGGGTTCTAAACTGGAAGGAGAACAGGCGGTAACACTTGCCTATCCCTTCCCGTACTACCCACTGCAGTCTCCTAGGTCTGACACAATGTTTCATACTACTGATAGGGAAACTGAAATGACGCTATTTGTAAGGAGCCCAGGAGGTGAGGGACAATAAGGGCTCACGTTCTGCGTGCAGGGTGGTGGTGAAGAAGAAATTAGAAGGCAGAGGAATTGGCGGGGCACGGCAACGTGCTGGCGAAGGGAAATGAGAGGAAGGAGAGTTGAGGACCAAGACCGTTCCGAAGCCCAGGATCTGTAACTCCAGCGTTGGCGCGCTGCATGCTTTCTGGAATCAGGCGGGATGTAAATAAGCTTTGGGACAATGCTCTATAAATGCAGGGACGCACAACACACATCCAGTGTCGTGGAGGCAACATCAACACAATTCCTTGACCATACGATCATCTTAAGGTGGCCAGACTTTGAAGAAATTTCATGACAACTCCAATACGGTGTTCCACAAGAATATGCGATAGGGCTATTGACCTTACTGTTAAAAAGTTGTTAGTATTTCCAGCTAGGATTTTCCAAATACTCCTGAGGCAGATGGGTTTCACATATGCATACATTTGGAAGATCTGTATACAGATGGAAACGTATTTATAATGGGATTTACATTTGAAACACATTTCAACAGTAGTATTTTAAAGAGCAGCAGTAGTATTTTAGGACAGGTGCTAGCGTAACTAACGCTCCTGCCAGCAATCGCTCCTATTTCTTGTGACCAAAGGTACTGCCCGGTTAGGCCGGTCACGGTCCCCCTGCTCCAGTTCCCTTCCCATGGCAGCAGCCAAACTCTGCCCAGTACAAAGCCGATGGCTCTCTCTGGATGGAGTTCAAGCTTGATACTATACAGCATTAACCCCCCTTTCCATCACCGATGGTCCCTGCCCTGCTCTGCAGTCTTCTCCATCGCCCCATTCGCCATCCCTGCCCACCATCAAAGCAGAAATCAGCAGAGAGTCACCTCAGTGCTCACATCGCTTTCCAGCCTCTGCTCCTGTTTATGCAATTTGTGTACAGTTGCTGCAATGGTGGAGATGCAGTTTTAAACTTCTCTTGTCACGAGACCAGGGATGTCAAACTCATTTTCAGCGGGGGCCACATCAGCCTTGCAGTCGCCTTCAAAGGGCCTAATGTAATTTCAACTCCTTAGCAGTTAAGGAGTAGTTACGTTTATACAGTCCTAAAATTATTTCAGCCTTTTGAAGGCAACCTCAAGGCTGATGTGGCCCCTGGTGAAAATGCGTGTGACATCCCTGCGACTAGACACTATCATAACAGGTTGCTGCCTGGTCCCTGTCATTAAAATTTTAGAGAAAGTGATTTACTGTAATTTATTCAAACATTTCCCTTTTGCTGGCTCTATGATTGTTCCTGATTGTTCACTTTTGCAAAGCGCACGGTGATGAGATATGTATCAATACAGCTTGACACTTCCTTTCTTTTCCTTAGAAAAGTTATCATGAGGGGGAGAGGGACTGAGACAAGGTATGCGCCCTTTTATAGCTCTCAAAATACAGCCCAAATAACCCCAAATGCTTATTTACTGGAAGCACTGCCAGTAACAAACAAACTGTAGAGCTTAGAACAACTTTGTGCATTAAGTAGGTCCAAACAAGTCCAGCCTCGGGTGGGGTACGTCCTCTGCAGCTTTTGTTAGCAGAGGAGGGAACAGCAATAAGGTACCTGTCTTGGGGACCTGTTTATGGTCTCATATCCTAAGAATTTACCCTGCTGGCTCTGCCAGAATAAAGCACGAAAGGTGAATCATGAATTTTAGGATGAAAATATTACAGACATACAATACAGATGTGCAGAATAATACACGGATTATATATTTCCTCACACCTGACACATGCAGTGGCCAGATTTCCAAATACTACATTTATCCAGTATCTGTGCCAATGATGAATGGAAGGTTAAATGCAGGCCCTTAACTGTATCTTAATTATAATTATACATATAAGGATCATACAATCTATAAAAAGACCTGCACTTAAGAGAGTTTACTACTGGCAGCAACCATATGTATATAACGAATACCTTCCTAAATTCTGTATTCCAGGAACATCTTGGCATAAGAATTGATTTGGGCATTTTCCGTTAAATTGATCTTGGCATTTGTGTAAAATGTCAGCTCCATGCATCACGGGCTTCATCTGTTAACTCAGCCCACTGAACCAGGTGCCACGGTGACTTAGGGTTAACTAGCTGTGTGTGAACACAAGGGCAATGAAGTCCCCAACACAGCAGCTTGACTTCTATCCAAGACTTCTCCCTTCACCTTCTTTAAACCTGTCCCGTTTTAAAATGTCTTCCCCCTATTCATAACCTGTTCATAAACTTTAAACTTGTGAATTGTTTGTTACCTCTTAACTCACGGTGACGTGGGGGTAGGAGGTCATACAAAGATAAAGGGCACAGTATGATATGTGGGTGAAAAAGGAGCCACGAGCCAAACCTGACAAGCTCAGCAGGGGCCCATGTGGTGGCCTTACAAACCCAGAGACCAAAGGTAACCACACAGGATGGGCTGAACATAAAAATTCCTAACTCGCAGCAAGTCACCGAAGGTAGTCACATCCTAGGCCTGCAGCTTCCTTGACAAAGGTCGATCTTTACCTCTGAAATTGCCTGTTGTCTCTGTGCGTCTAAGATAACATACCTTTAAAAGGTCAGAGTAATTTTCTTTCCCAGACCCCTGGAAGGCACAGCCGCCAGGGCGAGGCCACACTGTCATCTCGTTCCCCGCATACCATCTCCATGTGCTGTAAATGTTCCCTGTCCTGCACCCGCCAATGAGGAGAAGCACATGTTTCTCCATTTTACTTCTTTTCCAATCCCAGACATTCCCCGCTTTGCTTGTCCAGCCCCTTAATCTACCACCAGTGGATTTCATGTAACCTCCTTCCATCGCCTCCTTGGACTCTAATGTATAAAATAAGATGCAAAACTGCATTCTTCTGAGCATTTTTCAATCCGTTGAGAGTTTGCTTCCTGGCAATTGTCAATTGTCAATCAGTTGGCTCAAATAAACTCTTACAAGGCTTCTCTTAGACTGGACGTTCTTTTGTTGACAGACCCTATCTTTTCAGAAGCTCAGGCACAGCTAACTGCAGTGGGAGTCCATTCACGCCAGATCAAACTTTTGAATGAAAGTAACCGAACAAGTATAGTCACATTTGAAAGAGTGGCTTACAGGCCAAATATAAATATAGAGCATTGTCTTACTTAGTCTATGCCTTTCGTTTGGGTTTACAACATTGCCTGTCCCTCTATTAAGAGATTCTGTTTTTTAAAGATTTTTTTTACTGCCTCCGGTAGGTGACTTGCCAGTTTTTCCAGATCAGAATGTCGGCAGGGGGAGGTGCTGGGCCAAAGAGGACTGTCATTCTAGCCTGGGGAAAGAAGGGTTTCATTGGAAGGTGGACCCACCCGGAGCACATGGAAATTTGGGAAGTTAGTTAGGCATTCTGAGAAAACACCTGGTCCATCCCACACCCGAAACTATATAAACCCAGCAGAAGTAAGGGATGCTCTCTGGCCCGCCAGGCAAATGCACTGGCCAATGATGGTGCCAGCCCCACACACAGATTCCAGGAAACAGCCTGAAGCCAGACAGCAGCCAGGAACAAGCTAAGCTACCTGGATGACTGCTCAGCAGCTGCCCGCAGGTCCCAAGGACGGTACTTTAAATGGGAACAGGAACTCTTACTCAAGACAGTTGGATTTTTGTCTGGGTTTTGCAGAGGAGATGGGCTTTGAGACAAGAGCCTGCCATTCTCCCAGACCACACAATATTCGAATAAAAACCCTTTTCCTTTCTCACCAGCCTCTGCCTCTAGAGTTTGCCTTTTGGTGGTGGCAGGCAGCCAAACCCACTTTGGTTCAGTCATAGGCTTACTGAACTACTTTGCTTGGTTATGCTGAGTCAAATATTATAAGGAAGTTCCTGGTTTCCTCTATGACCAATGTACTAATACCTGCCCTGTCCGTCCAATCAGAACTTCTCCATAATGACCAATCAGGAAGCGTAATGTTGACCAATAAGGTCTGCACAATTCAGATCAATCTTAAGTGCACAAATCTGGATACCTCATTACACACACACACACACACACACACAAGGACATAATTGGGAATAGGCAGTAACTTCTGCTATGAAAGGCAGCTCCCTTCTGTCTCAGAGGAAGACAGTTTAAGTTGCTACTGGAATCTGTTTCTGCCAGGGGCAGCTCCTTTTGCTCAAGTAAATGCTTGTTATTCATTACAGTCTAAAGCTAATTGTGGTTTACACTAGAATACTCCCTCTCCCCCAAGCCTTGGTGACCCCAAACACCTGCCGTCTCTCTCTGCCTGCCTGTGCCTAGTGCTTCTGCACTGCTGCAGGGAAATAAAAGCAAGGTGACTGGGGCACCATACATGTGTAGCCACTCATCTTAACTGAGTGCTCACTCAATACTGCCCAACGACTATGCCAAGTCTCCATTCTCCTGGGGAAGGAGGGCTGCATTTTAGCAAATGGAAACCCATATTCCCTGCTCTCCTGCTCACTGCAAGAGGGGAGAGGTTCCCCCTCTTCTCCAAAGCCAATCCATCCACAGAGGTGGACTGAAGTCTACCTGCCTCCACCTTTTCAGACAGCTGACATTAGAGACCAGGAGGATATCTTTATCCTTTCCCTTTTATGGAATCCTTTCTGTGCATCCTTATTGCCCAATGATTGCCGATGTTTAGGAAATCCTCCCCTTACTCCACTCTCCAAATCGTGCAGACCCAATGGGTCAACATTACACATCCTGATTGGTCATTATGGAGAAGTTCTGATTGGATGGACAGGGCAGGTGTTAGTGCATTGGTCATAGAGGAAACCAGGAACTTCCTTATTATATTTGACTCAAGACAGCTTAACCAAGCAGAGTAGTTCAGTAAGCCCACCTCCACGACTCCACTGCCAAATACTACCTTCCCTTCCCTTCCTCATCTCCATTGAAAAAGACCACATTTCACATTCCTCATCTTGGTTTCTCAGCAGCACAGTTGGTCTCTGCTTCCTTTCTTCCCCTGGCTCCTAGGATACCACATTGTTCCTTTTTTAAAAAATTCTATGCATACGTTTTCTCAGGCTTCTTTAATGTCTTAACCTCCTTTACGTGACACTGACATGTTCATGTTCAAGGCTGGCCTCAAATAGTACCTGCTTCATAGAGCTGCTGAGGGATTAAATGAGTTCACAAAACAGGTGAAGGCTCAGAGCAGTACCTGGCACACAGTAAATGCTAGGCT
This sequence comes from Desmodus rotundus, assembly GCF_022682495.2. Lineage (NCBI taxonomy): Eukaryota > Metazoa > Chordata > Mammalia > Chiroptera > Phyllostomidae > Desmodus > Desmodus rotundus. Next base: position 88,367,121 of record NC_071399.1, on the reverse strand, counting down.
GCCCCTAGTTACCTTACTCTACACTCATGCCTTCAGTTGCTGTGTTTAGGCTGACTGTTCCCTAATGCACTGTCATCACACTGACCTTCGCCCTGAGCTCTGTCACCACCCCTACTTGGACATCTCCCAATACCTCAAACGCAGCATGCTGAAAACAAAACTTCTCCCACCCTGCCCAAACCTGGTTTAAAGGGGATCGATCACAGGCTACTTTGAGAATCTGATGAAAAATCAGTCTCTTCTCATAAAAACTCACAAATGACATCATTTTGCAAACAACTGGGAGCACTTCACGGACCCCCAATTCCACATCCCTGCCTTAGCGATGTTATCACTTGAGCTGAGTCTTAAAGGAAGAGTAGAGTTTCGCCTGGTGGACAGGCATGCAAGGCGGAGAAGGGCGTGGCTGGCAAAGAGGTCAGCCTGACGAAGGCAAGCCATGAGAAACGCTTGCTGCTGTGGCTCAGTGCAGGGTGCATGGGGTAGACCTGCCAAGAAACAAGGCGAGAGGGGGAGGAACGCCATAACATCAGGGCTTATACACCATGCTGAGATCCTTGCCTTTTACAGACGACAGAGCCACTACAAGTTTGAATGGGAGAGACACGTGATCAGATTTGTGCTTTAAAAATAATGATAGCCAGCATGTATTGAGTGCTTTCTCCGGCTTTTTATACACAGTCTCAACAGGCGAGCTACATGAAAGCTAGAGAGGGTGAGAGAGGGCAAGCAAGCTGTGGAAAAGCGGGGAAACTTGAAGGGCTCTTTGGTAACTAAACTAAACTTCAAGGGATCTGGGAATATGTGGCAGATACCTGACCAACAAGCATGCACAGAAACCATCTTATTTAAGTGCAGGCCACTTCACCTGTATCTTTAACTTAAGGCTCTACTGAGGCTATAAGAATTCTTTAAACAATTCTGTCTGGTCACAACTGCACACTTTTGTGGCAGGCAGGGAACAGAAGCTCCGGTAACAGTATGTTCAGCAAGTCCCTCCCAGGAGTCCCCGTAACTGGATGCTGCTCTTTGGGACCCCGGGGTGATGGCAAGTGCGTGGAGGGGCTCACAGATTCCTCTCCACCCACTTCTCCTAGAGAAAGCCCTTGGGAAAAAAATATTTGTTTTAGGTGAGCTTTGCCAATGGGGGGGGGGCGGGGAAAAGACTGACTATTCAGTGCTTTATTTAACTCGGCTGAAAATGAGCTGGTTGGTTTTGTTGCTTCTTCTATACATGGTCCACCTAACTAAAGGCAGGAGGGGGGAAAAGGGGGAAAAGACAAGGATCTTCAATTAAAGTTGATAAATGCCACATGTACAAAGTGTGGGGAACAGCAAGGGGGCTCAGAAGTTTTGGAATCAGGTGCCCCTCTGGAATGCCACTGGGTCCTGGAGGGAACCACAGCCACTCACACGTTTGGGTAACACGGAAAGGCCACTTCAGGGTAAAAGCTTTGGGCACAATGTCCAGATCTGGGCTAGCACCCGCAGTGGCGCTACCAGGAAGGGTGGGGTGGGACTGGGGGAAGGGGCTGAGCAGGGAGCCCTTCTTGGGGTCAGGTCAGAACCCTGGGTCCACGCTGCGGCTGGGCTCTCCTCCTGCCCTCACCCTGTTTGCCAGCCCCTGAGATTAGTTTAAACTTCCCCACCCTTCCAGGAGCAAAGCTTTCTGTCCGGGCAGCTCCAGCCTGCCCCCAGGGTTACTCCGGATAGGAAAAGACGCCCACCCCTTCCTCCTGGGTCAGTACCCGCATCCTGGACACATCCTGGACGTGGCGCTGACTCTGCACTGGGAAATTCTTGAGAGATAGCGCCTGGGTGGGAGCCTTCACAATGAATTCCACCTCCCAAAAGACAATCGGGTAACTGGTTTCGTTGGGAGAGGGCTGGTTAGTCTCAAGGGTTTGGGGTGACTGAGTCGTTGACGTGAAAAGGGCATTTCTTTAAAATGCCTTCCTTCCACCTGTAGGGCCACGGCAAACGGTTCCGGGTGAGGCAGGTACACGGAGAGGTGAGGAAGTTCGGCGGAGAGGAGGGAAAGTCTCAGCAAGCCCAGTAGAGCCTTAAAATGAAAAATGCCAACTTAGGCGACTTCTGAAAGACTTGCAGGTGCCGGGTGCCCTACCCTCTTTTTGTCGTCCCGGATCCCCCATCCGGACCCCCGGGGGCTCCGGAGCCACAGGCAGAAAGTCCTCGTGGGAGGTCGAAACAGGTGCAAGAGCATCTCTCGTCTGCCTGACAAGGATCTCAGGGGGACACTGGACTTGCCCGGCGCGCCACATCATTTTAGGAATAACTGGGGGCAGGAGGGGGCTGTGGGGGGGCTGTGTGTGTGTTGGGGGGGACTCTGAACCTTGAGTCTTTCCACTCCCCCGCGCTCCAGAGTGGGCCCGTCCGGCCTGGGCAGCCATGGACCACGCGACTCTGCCCTCAGAGCCTGCCTGGGAGGGGCGGGCTCACCGCAGCCCCTCCGGCTTCCTCCGGGGTCCAGCGGGACCGGCCGCCCTGGCCGCCCCATTCAGCCGGCTCCGGCTCTGGCTCCGCTGCGGGGTCCAGGAACGTCCGGGCCGGGGAGGAACCCCCGGGCAACTCGGAGAGCGCCTCCCACCCACACCCAGTCCGGCTTACCCCCCGGTCTCGGCGCCCGAGTCCACACAGTCATCCTCCTCCTCGCCGCCCGCCTTGCGGTCCATGGCGCGCTCCTGGGACGCGCTCCCTCTGGGCCGCCCAGCCCTGGGCAGCCGGAGCTGGCTGGCGTCCCCGCCAGCGTCTCCAGGTCTCGGCTCGGGCAAACAACTCCCGCGCCGCCCGCGGTCCGTGCGCCGCGCCCTCTCCTGGCTGCGAGTGGCCTGGCACCGACGGCCGCTTCCACCCCGCCCCTTGCTGCTGGGCGTGTGAGCACGGGCGCGCGAGGGTGTGTGCGTGCGCCAGAGAGTGTGTGCACGGGGTGTGAGCGTGTGTGCGTTGTGTGTGCCTGTGCAAGAGGGTGTGGGTGTGCGCAAGAGGGTGTGTGCACGGTGTGGGAGCATGCGTGCGTAGATGTGCACATGTGCGCGAGCAGTGTGAGCTCGTGTGTTGCGCGCCTGTGTGTGGTGTGTGTGCATGAGCGGGAGAGGTGTGTGAGGTTGTGTGCGCAGTGTTTGTGGTGTGATGTGGGTGAGCGGGAGAAGTATGTATTTGTAGGTGCACACGTCTGTGTACGTCTTGGGCTCTTGTACCTGTCTGTGCTGTGTAACCTTGTGTGGTGTGTGTGCGCGTACGGGAACGCCCCTCTCCCCGGGGCCCACAGCCTGTCAATCGGAGTCCCAGGGATTGCCCCGAGGTTCCCAGCCCGGAGGTTTCCGGAGCCCCGCTGTTCCCGAGCCCTGCCAGGCAAGCAGCGTGGAGAAATAGCTACCAGCCTGTGAAAGCAAGGAGGGATCTGTGTCACTTCTGGGATGTTAGCACACCCAGGTGTTTTTTAATAGTTTCCTCAGAACTGCCAACACTGAATTCATTGTCAGCTTTCTTAGCCCGGACCTGTGTGGCTTCCCACCATCCAATTTACCAGTTTATAATCTGTGTCATGCATTCTTCTGCTATTTTTTTTAACACAGTGTCTTTAAAAATAATTTAAAGACCATTGGCTATACCTTCAGTCAGGAGTTGTAGCAGTGGGGGGATGATGGGTGTTTGTCCAGCACCATGGTCAAGGCCTCAGGGTGAGTTAGTGGTCCCTGGTGGAGGGGCGCACTGCGCTTAGGTGAGGCCTGGGGGAGGGCAGCTTGCGGGCAGGAAGGGTCAGACCGATTTGGATTTAATTCTGACAGCCCGGTCCAAGCCACTGGAAGGCACTCATTTCTACTTTCTTCTGTTTCAAGGCAAGTTATTTAACCCCTTTGAGTCTTAAGTTACTCATGTGTAAGAGGGGGCGATTTATATGTGCTCTGCAGCCTGCCGTGAATGTAATGAGTTTATGTACGTAAAATACTTAGCATCAGTCCTGACATAGCCAAGCACTGAGCACAGGCAATCACCATGAAATCCCAACCTCGACTTGCAAAGCCCTGTCACTCTGGGTGACAAGTGATACGGTGAAGAGGAATATATTTTCTTTCCTCTCTCCCTCTCTTTTCCCTTTATTTCTTCCTTCCCACTTACCTACCTAAATATCATTCCCTTCTGACTCTTAAATTATGCAAAAGAGAAGCCAATTAGCAAAAGAATAGACATGCAGCTTCATCTACAAGAAAAAATAAAAACCCACATGTGTAAATATGCTGACCCCAAATCTTAACTGAATTTCCCTACCAAGCATAGAATTCCTTTACACAGAAGAGAAATGGGTATATTCTACTCAATTTGTGTTCGTTAGCTGAAAGGATTGTGCCAGTTCTTCAAGGGAGATTCCCCGCACTGCAATGTACTGATTTGTAAAAGAAAACTCACAGATGAGGCAAAAGAAACTTTGTGAGTTAATGACTACTTTAAATGTATCAATTCATTCAATAACTACTTAACCAGAGAGGAGGGTCAGTCCTGAATATACAAGTGAGAGAATGAGTGGAGGAGCCAGGTGGCCCTTCATGGAGATGGAGTTTGTGTCATTTGCCTGGAAGGCTGAGGGAGGGGGAGGGGCCCGCCCCACCCCCAGGAAGACTGATTTAAGAAAACGGTCAGAGAAAAAAGAGTAAAATCCACATGACCCTTAGAAGGAAGACTGGAAAACGAGAGTCTACCTAAATTATTGCAGTCTCTTTTAAACATCCTGATGAAGGTCAGACCAGGCAGAAAGCCTGGGCCACATCTCAAAATGATGCATCTGTTTGGGCCCCCGGACCACGAGAACACAGGTGATGTTTATCACTGGCGCCATGTCTGGGGGCAACTGAGCAATGCGTTCATGATCCAGGAGACAAGTTCGAAGGGGATCAGTGTCCCTCCAAGCAGGCATGTCATGGACCAGTCACTGGGCCTTCGGGACCTCACTGTTTGTGTTACTGTTTTCGGAAATAGAGCTGTCAGCAGGGAACCAGCCCAGGGACGTTGTAGTGACCACCGCAGGGTCTCTTGTCGATTCCTGGCGTGGTTCCCAGGCTCTACTGCCAGCTATTTAGTGTCTGTGACATTAACCGTGGGGGGTGCAATGCCCCCCTCCCGCACCCCTGAAAGGTGGGAGCAGAGGGGTGTCACTCGCTGCCCAGGGGGCCCGGCCTACTGTCCTGAAGATGTTTCCTCAGAGTCTGAGAACGGCTTATGAGGGACACTGGGCCGTGGTGGGAAGGCAAGAGCCCAGGAACCGTGAAACCAGACTTCTGGACCTGACTCCGTCGTGTCCTAGAGGGAAGCGGTAGACCATCAACTGCATTCAAAGCTCTTACTACCTGTCCTATTGGGGTGGGAGCTTTACACACATGATCTCTTTAAATCCTCAAAAAAACAAAAACAAAAACAAATCAAAAAACCCTTGAGGTTCCCACCATCCTTAAAATGGAGTTGTTGATAGAAATCTCACGAGCACTTGAAGATCTCCAGAAACTTTGAAGCACGGGAATATCAGACGTTAGTGATGGTTTAAATCACTTTTTCTCGAACAGGTCTGAACAACACTCTCATGTTCGATTTCAGCCACAAAGCTTTTTTCAGTCTTTGTTGATGTCATCACACGTGTTGGTATTAGAAAACAAGGCCATCCATTCACTTGTTTATGGAGCGCTCAGTGTGCCAGGCAGTGGCTGGGTGCCAGGGACGCACTGGGGAGCAGGTCAGAGGCGGTGGCTGGCCAAAGGGCGCTTTTGAGGTCAGCTTGTCATGTTCCAGGCCCCATGGGCAGGACTGACCTTCCTCAGAGGGCTCTTCAAGTCCCAGCAGCCCTGGACAGGTACACAGTGCCATCAGCCACTAGGGGGAGCCTAGAAGAGCAAAGCCCTTTCCTGGATAAAAAAAAAATCTCAAGATAATCTGATGGTGAATACAGAGCATCAATCTTGATGATGAAAAAGATTAGTAATCAAGAAAGCCAAAGCAACTGGGAGGGGACTAAGGGTTTTGAACAACCAAAGATAAGCAGCGTTAAGATAAGACCTACAAGGGTTAGAGATTGAGAAACAAATAAAAATAAAAATCTCCTAGGTGTGGGGTTTTCCTGGGTTTGAGTTTAAAGTTAGAGGGAAGGCAGGCCACTTCTGCTGCCCGAATTTAAACCTTCTGGACCATTTGCTGAAAGGCCAGCCTGCTCTAAAACAGTTCTTTAAAGGAAGTGCTCGTTTAGGGTATCCAGCAGTAATTAGAACTCCAAGATATGTTGGCTTGTGAGGTTTTGTTCATTTATTTTTATTTAATACTTTGTTTTAAAAAAACATGTTTCCCAGAAAAGAAAAAAAAACTAAACAGGTTAAAGAGAGATGTGATCAAAAAATGAGAGAGAGAGAGAGAAACACAAAAACCCCTTTCTTCCAAGCCTCCAGAAGAGTTTGTCTGATGTGAAAAATAAATATTATGATCATGACAAGAAAAATTATAAACTATTGACAAATCTACTTACACAAAGAAAGCCACTAGCCTTATATGCAAGCAGAAGGGGACCAGATGGCAAGGGGAACATGAAACTAAAGATAAACTGTTGAGTTGGAAAATAATCTCATTAAAATATAAATGACTGGGCTTCGATAAGGGAGAGCAGAGATAGTGGTCTGGCGCTGGAGCCTGTCCAAGAACTCTCAGCCGCAGTTTTTGACTGAGCTCTGGAGACTAAGAACAGACATCTGACATCGTGCCCACGGTCAGCTACCTCTCCAGCTGCCAGGGGGCGGGGGAAAGATGAGAAGAGGTGGGAAAGACCTCTGGAAAAGTGCTGCGGAAATTTAAGAATACAGTGAAACCCCACACCCAGGACACACTGCCCTCTAGGCCGCTGGAGGATACCTGTGCCGTCTGGGAATCGTGGTCGGGTCACCTACCTCTCGTCCTATCATTCGTCTAGACTTGGAAAGGCCTGGCCTTCTGTCCCCTGCTCATTCTCACGCTTTCCTTCCTAGTGACCAGCCTTCCACAGCTAACTGTCTGTACGAGTCTGCTCGGGCTGCCGTAACCACATCACAGACCAGGTGGCTCACACCCTAGCCATTCAATTCCTCACAGTTCGGGAGGCTGGAAGTCCAAGATCGAGGCGTTGGCAGGTGTAGTTGCTCCTGAGGCCGCTCTCCTCGTCTTTCCTCTGTGTGCACACATCCCTGTGTCTCTGTGTGTTTCCAGATGTCCTCTTTTTATGGGGACACCAATAACATTAGATTAGAGCCCACCCTAATGCCTCGTTTTAACGTAATTGCCTCCTGCAAGAACTTACCTTCAAAGACAGCCACATTCTGAGGTACTGGGGGTCAGGGATTCAATATATGAATTTGAGGCACACAACTGAGCCCACAACACTGCCTTGGGAGAAGTCTCACGTAGGAGGAAGGATGGAGTGCATCACGGGTGAGACTGAATTTTGACACTGGCCAGGCTGCCTGAGTTCACACCCTTCTCTCACTAGGTAGGTAATCTGGGGCAAGTTGCTCGGCCTCTCTGAGAGTCAGTCCCCTGGGCTGCTCACCGGCCTGCTAAGTAAGAGCTTTGTGAGGACTAGGAAGCTGTTACCCAGCATGCGGAGGCAGAGGCTTGCACGAGAGAAGCGTTGGATGTTGTCATGTTTCTCGGCAGTCAGCTTCCAAATCTGCATCTCTCTGCCTGAGCTCCCGCGGGTCTGCATCTCCTGTCCAGGTGCTCTTGGCCCTCTGCGTACCAGTGCCATGCACTCCGCCCTCCTCAGAATGACCTGGGTGTCCTGCTGGATCTGGTCCAAGTAAGACAGAGACCCTGCCCGCCCTTGAATGCTGGCAGTCATTAGTGGAAGCTTCCCACAAGGGAACCCCAGAGCTCAATACATTGGCCTTAATGTTACGGCAGATGTGTTTGCCATTCGGTTGAGGAACATTTAGGAGACGCTGTTAGAGCCAGTGTGAGTGTGGCAACGGTAGATCCTGAGTAGGGCGGGTGGGGAGGGGCGTAAGAGGAGGAATGGGTGGGGATTGACTGAACAGAGTGGAAAACAAAAGTTGAGGCATAACAACGTGTGAATGGAGTTCACCCAGCAGACGGAAGGGGGAAGGCAGAAGCCCTTCTCCTTTGAGGTCTATGCCATTCAGCATTCCTTTTCCCTTTCCACCCCTCCCCCTGCTCCTGTCATGTGACAGGCATCCTCCTTCCTCACCGACCAACGAGGACCTTGGCCTTTGCTCACATTCATCCTCATCCAATTCGTGCCTTCATTTTGCAGCTACTCCCGACTGCAGTATCAAAACTCCAAGATGCAAATCTATGATTACACATTCCAGCCCTTTCCTCTCGGGCTCCTGTCTCCCCAGCCTTTCTTAACCTCAGAAACACTTCCATTTACGTGTCTCAGGGATGAACCGCCCCTGAAGAGTCTCAGGATAGACCCACAGCCTCGAGAGCTTTTGCCCTTCCGCACAGCTGCTCCGGCTTTTCCGTCTTCCGTCCAGTCACAGGACGGGCCGCACCGGCCCCCACCCCCACTCTCTCCCCAGCCTCAGTGCCCTCCCCACCCTCTCCCCACTCTCCCTGATGGATCCTGTCCGTCCACTGCTTGTCCATCAGCTGCTCTGTGTCAGGAACAGCACTAGGCACGCGGAACACACAGATCAAAAGGACACCATCCTGGCCCCGACGTTGCTGCCAGCTCTATTCGAGAGTTAAAGAAGTGACCCGACAGTTTGAAAGCACCGTGATCGTCTTTCTCAAACCCCAAGTCAGGCGGAGGCGGTCCTTCTTTGTCCAGTATTCCCTGCACCCTTTACGTAACACCTATGGGGGTACTCACCCTGTTTGCTGGCTGGTTTTTTGTTTGTTTTCTGTTTTGTTTTGTTTTTTACCAGAACTTCATCTGAGAGCCCATTTTCTGTGTGGTGGGTTCACCAGTATTGTGGGCCACTGGCTGAGAAGCACGGCAGGTGGGCTGGCTGGGGCTGCTAAGCAAAGCCTCCCGCTCAGACCACCGCTGTGCGGGTCACCCAGCACACGTGGTCCTGACTCTACGCCCTGGCTGTCCTCAGGGGCAACGACAGGAACGGTGTCTCTGGCTCCCTGGCCTGGCGACCATGCTACTTGCCCTGGAAATGGGCTTGTGTGTTTACTCCATAGTCTGGGGACCTGAGCTTGTCAACAAGCACAATGAGCACCTTCAAAATGAAACGTAAGGCAGGAGTCCCCTCTAGCCGATCACTTGCCCCTTCCCTCCGCTCTCTCTTCAACCTCTCCTGGGCCCTCTCCCATTAGCATTTAAACACACTCATCTCTCTCGTGTTGAAAAAGAGAAAAAAACTTGTAAGCCCACATCCTCTCTCATCAGCTTCTAGCCCTCCCCACGGCAGATTTCCCGAAAGCACTGTCCATATTTTTTTTTGTTTTTGTTTTTAAGATTTTATTTATTTAATTTTAGACAGATAGGAAGGGAGGGAGAAAGAGAAGGAGAGAAACATCAGTGTGTGGTTGCCTCTCACACATCCCCAACTAGGGACCTGGCCCACAACCCAGGCATGTGCCCTGACTGGGAATTGAACCAGTGACACTTGGTTCACAGGCCAATGCTCAGTCCACTGAGCCACACCAGCCAGGGCACACTGTCCATATTTAAACTCTCTGTTTCCTTTCCATCCCAGGTAGGCTTCAGTTTCCTTGGGCACCGTTGGCTCTTCCCTGCTTCTGGGAACAGTGTCTTCGCGTGGTTGCCATGGTGGGATGCTCCGCATTTTCTTCCCGCCACTCTGGTGTCTACATTGTCTCCCATGCAGCTTCCTCTATGACCTGTATCGACTCAAGTCCTTCAAGTCCGTTCCGAAGCTCTCTCCTTCCTCTTCTTTGCACCCTCTTGACTGGCCCACGATTCAGCCGATGCACAATGGCTCCCAAAAAGAGTCCAGCTCTGACACCTGCTCTGCGCCTCTGGCCCGTCAATCTTGCTGTGTCCTCGGCAGCTTTGCTGGGATGTCTCGAAGGCACTTCCAGTGGAAGTTACACCAGCTGAGCTCAGGATTGCCACTCAGTCTGCCGTGATTCTCTCCGTGAGGGAGACCATCATTTGTCTCAGCATCAAGCCAGAGATTAGATGTCGTCCTCAAAAACTCTCCGCCTTAGCCATTCATCAGTTCAGCGATGGGTCCTGTCATTTCTGCTGGATAGGGGGGCCCCGAAGTACTTCTCTCGCTTCCTACTCCGCTGTCATTGGCTTGATCTGCTCTTTCCTCTTCTCTGGGCTAGCTGGTCACATGAGGTCACTTGAGTCTTTCGAATGGCTCCCCACACCCACTCCTGCCTTCCTCTGCCGTCACCACACCATAGCAGGAGTGCCCTCCCCGCAAGGCCAGTCTGCCCATGCCGCCCCCTCAGCAGCCAACGCGATTGCAGTAGCTTTTGTTGCTCTTAGGATGGAGACCAGAATTACACCAAGTCGTGTGCCACCGCAGTCCCGGCCTGTCCCTCCGCGCCGTCTGCACTCCAATCGCACTTCTTCTGTCCCTCCAGCGGCCAGCTGTGCTCTCTCTCAGGCGCAGACCTGGGCTCTGCGGCTTCTCTCTCTGGAATGCACTTCCTGGCTCATCGTCACCTGCCTGACTGCTCCTTGGTTGTCACGTCGCCTCTCAGTCATCACTGCCTCCTTGACTAGATGTACCCCTTCTTTATGCATCCGGAGGGCCTTAACAAAGTGGTCATTTTATACTCGTGTGGTTCTGTGATCATTCCCTCCTTTCCCCTCTGAGTGATAAGCATCACGAAGACCAGAGCATGTGGTTCACCATTGTACCCGACTAACACAGTGCTGGACACGTGGTGTTACTGCAGCAGGGGCTTCTGGGCCCGAGTTAACACCGAGTCTAGCACGCAGTGGGTCTTCTTCAAATATTTCCAAAAGGGCGACTGAGCACGCGGGCTGTAAGTGATCGGATGCCTTTTCTAATCCCTTGGAGGGAACTAGAAAAAGCCTCAAAGATGTTCACTTTTTCAAAAAAGACTTACGGTTTAATGAACGCATTCTTTACGGGCAAGACAGTATATGTAACGGAGCAGACACAGTTCAAATAATTGTCTCACGCCACTGGGGAGTTTACTGACTGGAAGGAGCATGGAAAAGGGTGCACCGAGTGACCACGGCAAACCCCCGCAGCCCCTCAGGGGCTGACCCGAGTGACCCCTGCACTCTCCCAGGCACCAGTAACTCAGGGCGGAAAACAATGTATCGTGCACTGGCTGGGCTTTAACGCTCTCGCTTTTCCAGAGCAGTTTCCAGAGTTCAGTGTACGGCATCTGCATCACCTCTAGGGAATTAGATCATTTTCTTCCCAGTCTGTCTTTGACCAGCAGCTTCGCAGTGTGACGGTTGTCACTGCTGCCACCCCGGGGCTCTCCCAGGGTAGAGGTTGTTAAGCACTGAGGTTTTTTTGTTGTTGGAGGCTGTAGAATCTTCTCTTCTGCAGGGGACAGCAGCTGCCTTTTAAACACAGCGATTCCTTAGTTCCTCGGGGTTAGGTTCAATGTTTTCCTGCTGAAGGGCGGTGGATTGATTCCAGGAGTTCCACGCATCTCCCCCTGTGTGATGATGCCGTGATCCTATTAATGCCTGACAGAAGGACGAGCCTAAATGTGCAATGCCACATCACCCCTGAGTTTTCTCCTGGGGATGGAATTAAATAGAAAATGGAATACGTAGTGGTGGGAATCTGGCTGTTCGCTTTGGAATAGTAACTAAGCTGCACAGCTTGGTCACCTAGGAAACAAGCAGAGCCTGATCGGAGGATGTCGGAGGGCTTATGCGACTGACTCAAAATGTATCTGCATTTGGTTACATGGTGGGAGCACGTGTGACATTTCATCTGTGAGTCTGGGCGCACTGACAAGCGCTGTGCTCAGCAAAGGAAGAGACCAGGGGTGCGTACACCGGCAAGATCGGAAAGATCGGAAAGATCGAGGTGCCAACGCTGGTTCTATGTTACAAAGGGTGGACGGTGGGTCAGTGAGCTGTCAGAGCTTCAGGCTGTTTTGCATGTGATACTAAGTATCAAAATGATTCGAGGACAAAATAAAGACTGCAGAACATCTGCACATTTGGCACATTGATGCCAAACAGTAAGATATTTGAAAACATTCAAACGTCTGGCATTACAATAACAGACTTTTTGGATAAGGAATTGTGTGTTTTTTTCAATTCTTATTATGGTGCTGCCTAAGTCATTTGTGAAAAGTTTATGATGTGTAACTAGGATTCACACTGCATTTCAAAATACAACCTTTGGCTATCCAAAGAGCTGTTTTGTTTTTTTAATAAACATTTTCCAATTCTATCATGGAATTTTTCCCAAGAGAAAGATGACAGACACTTGAACTTGACCTGCAGGCAGCCACGCCCTTCCCTCGTCAGCACCCCTGCTGGGTTCCTCCCACGTCCTCTGCTGCTTCTCAGATTGTTTGCCAGATCTTATGGGTCTATCTGACTTCTTGTGATGGAGTCTCCTCCTTCCGCCAGTTCTGTCCCTCACCCTCAGCCCCACCCCGACTGTTCTCTGCTCATTTCCTTGGAGATTCCAGGCCTGCTCATGGCTGCAAGTACTATGGTTATGCTGGTGACTCTCAATGTGCGTCTGTGGACATTTCCTCCCGGCTGAGCTTCAACACGAGGCCAGTTCCCTACACGGCAGTTCACTGGGACTTCCTCAGACATGTGTCAAATTCCAAAAGTCCAAAACAGCAGTGATGATCTTCCTCCCCAAACACGCTGCGTCTCCTCCGTGTCTCTTAGTAAATGGTCCTGCTGACTACCAGCAACCAAGGAGCCATCTTCGATCTCTCTATCTGTCCCACTTTTCACAGCCAGTCACCTAGCTATCCCCTTGTCTCCACCTCCAACATCACCCCTTCCTCAGTCAAGGCCAACATCATTGCTGACCTGCATGACTGTGCTAACCTCCTGACCCCCCGGTATCCACTCCTGCCTTCTGACAATCTATTCTCTACCCCAGGCAGAGAAATCTTATTGAAATGCAAACCAGGTTATGTTATTACTGTGCTTAAAGCCTTCTGTGATCCCCTAGTACCTCTAAGAGCAGTAGGAAGAATGGGCTTGCAGGGCAAGACTGCACTGTGTCTCTTAGAGATGGGGAGCTGGGAAGTCTGTGGGACGTTCCGTTAGGGCTCCTGGGGCAGAGGCACATAGAGGTGGCAGAAGGAGATGTAACCAGAGTAGCTGCTGCCTTAACTAAGAGCCAGTGGAGATGCTATGAAGAGAAACGAGGTGTTCCCTCAGGGCTCACAGAAGGGTAATCAGACCAGGTGTGGTCACAACATTCTAGAGACTTAGAGGAAGGAAGGACGTCTGGTGTGCTGAAGCGGACAGTGTTCTGAGGGCAGTTTTGATCATTGATGTGCAATCCTGTCAATTCATTAATTTAGAGAGAGAATTATAACTACCGATTTCCCCCAAAGAATGTGTTGAGTTCACGGCTCAGTACGTTTTTTTTTCTAAAGACAAATTAGCATAAGGCAAATTATAATCGGGAGGCTGCTTGGTGAACATAATAGCTAAGCTAGGGAGGTGAGATGAGTGATTTTTACTGAACTGTTGGTCCAGAATTTTCTTAGACATATTTCTAGGCACTGTTGATCCCGTGTCTTAAAGTTCTCTTGGTGTTCAGCTAAACATGAAGTTGGGATAAAAACAATGAAGGAGTTTTTACTTATGTATGAGAATTTTTTCTACAAATGGTTTTTGCTCCCTTATAAAAACAAAACAAAAAAACCCAGCAGACAACCCCTCCCCCCCCAAAAAAAAGAAAAAAAGAATGAAAGAAAAGAAAAGAAAAGAAAGAAGAAAGGAAAGAAGGAAGGAAGGAAGGAAGAAAAACAACCTCACAAGGCCATGGAAATGGTCAGCACTTAGTCAGAACTATTTAGCTCAAAATGTATCATAATTCTAAAGGTAACTTTGTATTCTCAACAGGAACCAGCTGGAAGAATGTTCTACTTCATTAAACTTTTGCCCTGAGGAACATAAAGCAGTTGAGAGAACAGCCATTTGATTCCTCTCGTGTCCTTGACTCTTAGGGGGAAAAAAACAACTGTAGAGACATGAGCTCCGTGTTTCTGATGTCATTGTCTTTGGGGGAAAGGAATCAGTGAGAGGCAATCTATGCTCTAATGAGCCGAAGTTGGGAGAGGCAAGATGAGGGTCCTGAGTTCAGAACCCCTGAGAGTTGTGGTCTCCCTGCCCTTCCCCCTGCCCCCCCCCCCACCCATTAGGACCACAGGGAGAATTTAACCAAGAGCCAGGCATTCTTCTACACCCTGGACGTATGTGTATTAACTCTAGGAGGTAGCTGCTCCATTTCTCTCCCTTCTGTAGACAAGAACACCAGGGACAGGGAGGCAGGTGACTTGCCAAAGGCACAGACAGAGTCAGTAAGTGGCTGTGCTGGGATTTGAACCCAGGTGGCTTGATTCCTGAATTCACAGTCTCAAGATCCCTCTTTCCTTTTAATTTCCTTGGAAGGGAGAGAGAGAGCCCCAAGGTGGTGATTCCTGGTCCCAGAAGAGCCATAACATCCCGCTGCAGCGGGCCACCAGCAGCGTGAAGAGCCATCTGCCTAGAGCCCTGTTCCCACTGAGGAGTGGGTGGGGGATGGGCTGAGGGGGGTGTTAGTGCCTTTTCTTTTTTTTTTCATTTTTTTAAACTTTTATTGTTTACTACTACAGTTGTCCCAGCTTTTTCTCCCTTTGCCCACCTCCACCCAGCCCCACCCTCCCCCCTTCCTCAGTCAATCCTGTCTTGTCCGTGAAATGTTCTTTGACTAATCCCTTCACCTTCTTTCCTCCAGTCCCCGACCCTCTCCCATCTGACAGCTGTTAGCCTGCTCCCTGTACCCGTGCTTCTGTTTCTATTTTGTTCGTTAGTTTATTTTGTTAATTAGATTGCACATATAAGTGAGATCATATGGTGTTTGTCTTTCACTGACTGGCTTATTTCACTTAACATAATGCTCTCCAGGTCCAAATATCCATTACATAATGGGAAGAGAGGGTTGCATTAAGAAATTATATACTCTGCTGAAAAAAGTTTGCAAAAATCCTGCTTGGTACAAATTAAGCTTAAGAGTGTTCACATATTTCGCTATGGGTTCTACACAGTGAAAAGCAGGTTGAAGACTAAAAGTGGCGTGTTCTGGACACATTTTCCCTGTAGATTTTAGGAACTTTTAGATTACACGTCATGTAATGGACTGTGCATGCATATATGTTTCCCTCTGCGAAAGAATACACTGCCCAACACAGTGGGGAAAAAGCTTGTCCTCTTTAAAAAATATCATTATAAAATAATGCCATTTGCAGTTTTAGCTTTGTGGCAAACGTAGTTCCCTAGTTGCTCCTTTAAAAACTATTCATTACACACAAGCACTCATTGGAGAACACTGTTGAAGTGGGCTTGCGAGTCACTGCTAACGAAACTTAAAGCCGAACCTATTTTAACCCCGTACCAAACTCTAACTTCGAGTCTCCCCACTCAGTCTACCGGAACCTGAACTTTAGTACGAAACTCAAACCAAACATCAGAGCGAAGCCTGACAGGTGCGCAAGCACTACTTCCCCTCCTGGCCAGAGCGTTCAAGCTCAAGGAACGCTTGGCCCTGCTGGCCAAATTTTAGCTTCAAGCTCAGGTGAACCGTAAAACCAAGTACAACTGCGATTCTCAAGCCACAACAAGCAGTAACAAGTTGTAATTCATTTGTTCACTGTATGCCTGGCCCGACTGAAACCTGAGACTACACCAACTCCAACTTTCTCTGTCTACAAACCGTCCAGGGTCTAGAGCTAACCTGAAGCGTAACTTCAGCTCCAACCTATTCTCTGACATGACGCTAACCCCACATCTAAGTCTTTACCTCCAACCTGCCACTAAATTGATCAGATTTGAAGACGATAGTAGCAAGTGTCTTTTTATTATGTCTGAAGTCGCAAAAATTCATTACATCATGAGAAGAGTTACATTTCGGGATTGCATCGTGTACTGAAAAGGAGCTGGCAAAAATCCCACTTGGTATGAATTAAGCCTAAGCGTGTTCGAACAAATAGACAAAAAGTGACCGAAGCTTGCTTAAATCAAAGTGAGAATTCAGTGAAAACAGCAGCCGACAAAATCAATAAATCATGAACTTGAACGGAACTTAGAAGCCTGTTGCCTGGCTCGAGTTGCCACCTGACAGATGGTTCGGTGACTTCCGAAGCCGAAGAAAGTTGGTAATGGTTTGCCTAAGTCTGACTTTCTGTGTCCTTCCCGGGCTCCGGCAGTGAAGGGATGAATGAAAGCGGTGCTCTCGCACCACCTAGTGGTAAGCACATGTACACCACCTACCGTGCGCAGATGGGCTCCTCATGCACTTGGGTGGAACCGAAGGGCAGGCAACAAATCCACAGCGGCAGACCCCAAGGCAGAGCTATTCTAAGACCTCCCCTGCCTCTGACTCCCATGCCTTGATGGTGCTGATGGGGGAGGAAGTGGAGAGAAGACCTGCAATGCTGGTCAATGATTCGTGACGTTGGACCTTAATTGCATGTTAAGGGCAGAAAGTGAGCGAGGGGAGAGACGAGACTGGAGGAGCAGAAGGGGACAGGGCCCAGGAGCCAGCGCAGAAAGCTCTGCTGCTGCTCCGTTTTTGGGAGGAGGTAACAATGAGGGACTCTGGGGAGAAGGAAGCTAGGTTGTTAGGGAATTTTGCTCTTTGGTTTTCATTTGACTGGCAAGGGGTCACAGCAATAGCTAGGTCTGAAATCAGTAGCAAGAAGGTCACACTTTATCTTACACACAAAATTATGACACCTCATAGTGCTATTTTAATATTTGGGGCAGCTGGGCGAGTTAAAGATCAGAGGGGAGGGACTTGTTCGAAGGATGGAGGGAGGCCATTGGCCCAAGTCTGTGAGATCCTCCCTCCGTGCCAGGCACCTTCCACTGTGCGCTGATGGAAGACACAACCGCAACTTGGGGACAAGCTGGGGCGGAGATGGGGTGAAATGGGGTGCAAGGGGAGGAAGGCGTGGTGAGGCCACAGGGCAGCCGCGGGAGGCTCTGAAGGAAGTGGAAAGCTAATGAGCCGGGGGCTTCTGTAAGGGATCCCGGGCCAGTGCCTGCTTCGTCCCTTCTCCTGGGGTGCCGCTCCATGTCAGCTGCCCTGAAGGGCTGCAGCACTTTTTGTAAAGCAGTGCGAGGCTCTCTTCCTGGGATCCACAAATGTGATGTAACAAAGTCAAAAAAGCTGGTCCTTTCTTCCATGGAGGTATATTGTCATTAAATATAAATTATGGCTGCAGGGATGTGTCACTTATTGGTGGGACACCTTCTGGGAAGTGGGTCGTCATGCAAACATCACACAAAGCTAGGTGGCTAGTAGCCTACACAGCTAGGTTATATGGGATAGCTTATTGCTACGAACCTGTGTGGCAAGCAAGGGAAAAGAAAATGACAATGGAAAAGGAAGAGAAGTAAAGACACATGTTGGGGTACAGAGGAGTAGAAGGGATGAGGGGTGCCCTTGCTTCCTGAATCTTGTGATGGACTCCTGATACTTCTTTTAATACAGCCAGACAGGTGGGGAAAGGTCACCCTAGCCCAGCGAACGTCCAGAGCACTATCAACTGCCTTCCCGTTTCGTAGGTGAGGTTGAGCTCTGCTGCCCAGGAGCACAACGGGTTGTGACCCATGTGACCATACCTGCAAGAAGGTGACAGTCTCCCCTTCCTTACTAAGTCCCCCATAGAAGCAGAACTGATCATTTCTTTTTTAAAAAAGATATTTTTAGTCAGGGGAAGGAGGGGAGAAAGGGAGGGAGAGAACATCAATGTGTGGTTGGTTCTTATGTACCCCCTACTGGGAACCAGGTCTGCAACCCAGGCATGTGTCCTGACTGGGAATCGAACCTGTGACCCTTTGGTTCGCAGGCTGGTGCTCAATCCACTGAGCCACACTAGCCAGGGCAGAACTAATCATTGTTTAACATCCTGTGTGTTTTGCATCTTGTAAATTCTGCACAAAGATCACATGTTGGTAGTGTGGGGGCAATTAAGGGATCATTTTAATCCGAACTCCTCAGGTCGCAGAGGAGGAAGTTTGAGAGCTAGAGGAGTGAAATGACCACACAAGGAGACGTGGAGCATTTGCGGCAAACCTGGGCTGGTTCTCTGCGGACAGTCTTGGCAGGCTGGCTGTCCTCTGTTCTGTTCTTGGAAGCGTAGGAGCTGGCTTGTCAAGGCTACTCAAAGAGGGTCTCTCCCGAGGGACCCCAAATTTGTTCCTAACACCTGGGAGTGGCTGGAGTAGAAGGGGAGCGAAGAGCAGGGTGGAGACAGCTGAGCACTTCTTTCTTTTACGCCACGCAGGGGAGTAGATGCTTTTCATGTAAATAATGACGGGAAGGACGATAGATAGTGTGGATGATGCTGACAGTGATGATGGCGATGATGATGGTGATGGTAAAGGCTAATTTTTATGGAGAACTCACCACATGCCAGGACTTATTTCACGTGTTTTTATTATGAACTGACTTGATCTTCTTACTATCTCTGTGAGGGAAGAACAGTTACTGTCCTTGCATACGAGAAACTGGGGCACAGAGAAGTAGACAAGAGGCCAAAGGCACTCTGCTAGAAAGTGACAAAGTGAAGATATGAACTTAGAGTTGGATCAAGGGCCTGTGCTCCTAACCACTTGTCTATTTAAAAAAGAGGAGGGAAGAAAACGAGAGAGACAAAGAGGGAGGATGATAGGGAGAAGGACAAGTGGGGAGAAAGACAATAGGGAGTGGAGGGAAGGAGGAAGAGGGAGACTGAAGCTGAGTAGAGATGTGTACCCCAGAAAGTGCACGCCCCTTTACAGAAATGAGCTGATGTAAAGGGAACTTCTCTAATTTCTTTTTGACAAACAAATTTTTGTACAACAATGTCCCCAAGACTTCCTACTTACAATGGCTTCTTTTGCCCCAGAGCTTTAGTAATGTGTTACGATATCATCCAGATACAGGAGCACTGATCCTGAGGCCTGGAACCGGAGGCTCCTGCAGTCTGGCCAGGATCACAGAGCTGGTGGGTTCCCATCTCCTCCCGTTTGCTGTGTTCCAGTCTGGGCAGATGGGAGGGTGGGAATGGGAATAAAGGCTGGTGAGGGAGGGAGAGAGGCTTTATGCTTATCGAGTCTCTTGGAACATTTTTATGCTTTATAGCCAAAAGAGTTTCTTTTAATATTTTTTGATGAATAATCCTGTTTATAGAATGATGTTCGGTAAAATTTCCTTTATTTTTAACTTTATTATATTTATATTATAACTTTGGTCTGGTCTCTGAGAAAGTAATAGGCCTATATCACATTAAAAATAAGAGCTATAAAAATGAAAAAAAAACCCACATTCAGTTAATATTTGTTTAGCCAATGGGGTAGCAACAATGGCTTGACTGCCTTTTGGAATTAGCTGATTTTAGGACTAACTAGTTATACACATAATAAAGTTATAATCTGAAAATGTTACTTATGTATGTATACATATTTATATATAAATATACACACACACATATACACACAGCCATACAGTCCAGTTAACTCCACTCCTAGGAATTTACCTAAGAGAAATGAAAGTTCTATGCAAAGACTTATGCATGGATATTTGTAGCAGCTTTATTTGTAGTAGCCAAATACTGAAATCAACCCAAATATCCATTAGGAGATGAATGGACCATCACACTCGGCGTGTCTCTACAGTAGAACCCGGCTCATCAATACAGAGTGACACGATTGTGAGACGTGTAACAACACGGAGGAATTTCACCACCACTGTGCTGGGTGAGCAAGTCAGACAAGAATCCATTCTATCTGATTTCAGCTTTATAAAATTCTAGAAAAGGCAAACGCATCTATCTGTACTGGCAGAGAGCAGAACAGTGGTTACCTGGAGCTGGGAGGGAGGAACACGGGAGATTTCCAAGGACAACGTTTTGAGAGTAATGAAATATTCATTATCTTGACGGTGGTGATAGTTTTGTGTGTGCCCGTGCTGAAACTCTTGGAATTATACAGTTTATTAAATGTATGCAGTTTATGCTACATCAGTTGTATCTCAAACGAAGCTGTTACAAAATGAGTGAGGATAAAGCAGACGGTAGGGGAAGATGTTTGGGGGCCTTTTCTGATGCTCCTGAAATTTTGTCAAGGGGACCCGTGACCTAGGCTGCCTCTATCCAGGTTTGGTCCTAGTTTGGTGTAGAAAAATAGCTAATTTCAATCCAGGTTTCCTGGTTGAGAAGCTTCTGGACATATAATGTATTCATTTCAGAAATACCAACTGTTTCCGATTACCTTGTTGTAGCCAGTCCTCCAGAATCACAGGCAGTAACCATGTGGCCAAGCTCCTTGTTCCAGATACCAGGGAATCAGGTGCGAGGCTGCTTAGGAAGCTTTTATTTTTAATCTTGTTTCTTTCCAAAATGAAATATATATCCTGTGTTGATGCTTTGGAACACTGAGAATGAACACAGATGGTAAATCAAATTTAGGGAGGAGGGATGTTCTGTATAACTCCTAAATGCCAACTTCAAAACACTAGATGGCTCCCCTAATGTGTTTTAGATTGGAGTTAAAAATAGGGCTCCTCATCAGAATTATTGAGGGAGATGACAATCATTTTTCAAGCAACGGGTGCATCCAGATGGGCTCTAGCTGATGATGACAGGGAAAACGCAGTGCAGACAGAATGAAACTCTTTTTAGAGATGAGAACTTTGGGCTATTTTTTTTCTCATCAAAGGCTAGTTCATACATGCTGTGTAGAGCCCACTGCCTCAGTTGCTCTCGAAGGATTCGAGAGCATAAGGATTTTTTAAAAACAAACGTGTATTATTTCAGGAAAGAAACAGTAATTGGGTTTTTTTTTTAGTTATCATTAAAAAAAACATGTATTTGCCCTGGCTGATGTGGCTCAGTAGGTTGAGTGCCGACCTGAGAACCAAAAGGTCACCAGTTCGATTCCCAGTGAGGGCACATGCCTGAGTTGCAGGCCAGGTCCCCAGCAGAGAGAGCACAAGAGGCAACCACACATTGATGTTTCTCTCCCTGTCTTCCCCTCTCTCTAAAAATAACTAAATAAATCATTAAAACCATAGAAAACATGTATTTGACAGTTGGTGTTGAGGGTTGCAGAATATGCTGTCCCAAAATATGACTGTAGGAGTTGAGGACATGCCTCCCCCAAATATGCCACTTTGTACAGGAATTATTTGGAGCCGTCGGCAGGTGAAAAACAGCACGTGGAGAAAGAGGCTTTCTCTGAACGCCCCTCAGACAGACCCTCCGGAAGCGACTCACCTGCTGCTGATCCCCTCCCAGGGAGTTTCATCAGTCGGAGAAGATGACTGTTGCCCCAGAGGAAGAGACTAGAAGTTGTCTCACACCCAGATGTCTTCACAAAATGCCGTACCTCCCATGTGTTCTTGTAAGAACCCAATCATCTTTCCTAAAAATTATTTACTGTCCTTTAAGAAGATCTACCTACCCCCTTCCCTTTCCCTGTTAAGATGGTATTTAACCCCGACTCTTAAGTCACCTTGGGGAGGTACTGTAATTTGCCATGTATAACATGCACCCACGTTTTGTGTGCATTATACATGGGATTGTATGCCCATGGTATGTAATCCTTATACCCATGTGTAATGTACATCCTTATTTTCCCCTCAAAATCTGGGCAAAAAAAGTGCA
Source organism: Desmodus rotundus (assembly GCF_022682495.2). Lineage (NCBI taxonomy): Eukaryota > Metazoa > Chordata > Mammalia > Chiroptera > Phyllostomidae > Desmodus > Desmodus rotundus. The sequence continues at coordinate 88,345,308 of NC_071399.1, read as the reverse complement.
CATTATACACGGCAAAATGCGGGTACCCATTTCCCTCCTATGTATACACGAGGTATACATGTTAATAAACTTCTGTTTGTTTTTCTCTGGTCTGTCTTGTACTGTTGGGGTCTCAGGTAAACACTCAGAAGGACAGGAAAAAATTGTTTTTCCTTCCTTACAGTGTGGTAATACTATTTATACCAGTAAAATAGCCAATCTTAACCCCGCTGAGACCCTGAGAGTGTTTCAGAACTGGAATCGTGGGGCTGGAGTTTGGGGGGCGGGGCTGACACCCATGTTGGCTGAAGGGTTGGAGAAACTGGTGAGAGGAAAAAACATAGGCTTTGGAATCAGTCATTCTCAAATGTTGCTAGATGTGGGCCTTTACTTCATTTTTCTCATCTGTAAAGTGGGCATTCAGTGAATGTTAGTTTGCCTATTCCCACTCATGAGCAGACTCTATTTTCTTTGTGTGGAGGGAGTGGAAAAATCTACATCTATAGTCACAGGTTACCTTTCAGTTTGCAAAACATTTTCATACTTATGAGTGATCTGTAAGCTTTTTAGTGAAGGAACACCCTTCTTCTTGACGTGAAATACGACGCAGACACATGATGAAATAAAAGAGAATGTGGGTCTGCTCTGGTTGAACACGGGGTGGGATTATGACCCTCCAGCACCCCCTGCCCAGATCCACAGCTTCTCCCCCTCGGTGCGGTCCCTCTCGTAGGCAGCACAGTGTGAGAGCCTGTGCTGTGCATTGTGACACTTGGTCAACCATAGGACTTGGATGGACATTCGCATGACAGGGAACGTTAGAAGCCAAACCCTTGAGTCTTCGCTAAGATCACACATTTCTTTCTTTAGGGGCTTTATTCTAAGAGACAATATGGTCTGATTGCAAAGAGATCATTTTTTTCCAGGCGATCTGTGAGTTCACTGGGGAGGCCGCTTCTCTAGCTCCATTTTCCTATCTTTAAAATGTTTATATAAATTAATAGCGACCTCTCTTTCATTTTCAAGGGTTCCGTGAAAGGAATTCAAGTTCACAGGCTAAATCATTATGCAAAGCCAGAGAGAAATAATGATCCTAATTTGAAAAATGGATATGGGTAAAAAAAGTTTTTTTCTTCTATCTTAGATAAGCCTACATTCTTCTTGATGTCCGTTTTTATTAAAAAAATTGGACTTAGTGACTAATGATGGAGTTATTCCACTTTTTTGGATTAGGGAAAAAATAAATTGCTGGTGAAGTGGCTCCCAGGGGCTTCTTCCAAACCAAACAAGGCCTTGGCTTCCAGTGAGGGCTGACGTTTGGGACGGTCTTTCCGGAAAATGGTCTCAGCTCAAGGTTCTTCTCAGCTTTAAGCTCCTCAGGGAGGGTGGACCGTGTGCAAACTTAGGGTCTTTGAGGCCACACGGAGTCTAAAGCTTGTGAAGCGATTTGATGTAGGTCCTTCAGAGTGTGGACCTTTGGTGCTTTGGCTTCTGACACCTGCTGCCGTGAACTGAAAGGTTCCATTCGGGGTTGCAGCCCTGGTGTGTTAGGTTCAGACTGGGCACCGAATCTCACTGGGGGATGGACTACAGAAAAACCTTGTTTTCAAGGATCTGATGATGCGGCAGATGGATGAGTCAGTCATTTTGGGTCTCTAGCTCTTCCCTCCTGTTGCCTGGTTTTAGTCAGCAAGGAAGGGGAGGGAAGAAGAAGCACAGAAAAGCCCATCTGGGTTGGCAGCTCTAGCAGAAGGTTGGCACAAGAGGGAGGTGGTGGGCCCCTTTACATGTATACAATTTCTGCGTTAGGTGGTGGTTTCAAGTATCTGGGTTTTTTTTTTTTTCCCTAAATATATGTCAGGCTCTTGGAGGAAGAGAGGTAGTCAGAATATTCCTCTAGGATAATTAATCCCAGACTTTGGGATTTTTATGGCTGAGGAAAATTATGGACAGACAGACAATAAAAAAACCAAACAATAATATAGTAAGTAAAGTTATTTGGTAGATTTTTAAAATGCTAAAAGTCTATGAAAAAAGCTAACGGTAGGGCAGAGGAAGGGGGGTGGCACGTTTAGGGAGTTGCTCATGGAGAAGGTGAGCTCTGAGCAATTTTGAGAGGAGCGGAGTCGCCCGTCAGGATGCCTGGGGCAGGAGCTGTCCAGTTGGAGGGAACAGTCAGTAGTACAAAGGCCTGGAGCCGAGAGCGCTGACTGGTGTTTCAGGAACAGTGATGGGACTTGTACGGTTAGGGCCACATGAGTCAGGGGGAAGACACAGGAAATGCAGTCACAGGGATGATAAAAGGTCAAGTATAGGACCTCGGGGACCATTGTAAGTAAGGACTTGTGCTCTTCCTCTGACTCAGATGGAACCCCAGGGGGCTCGGAGAGACGGGTGGCACATCATCGTAATGTGACCTATGTTGCAAGTGCTCGGTAGCCACGTGAAAGCGGCTCCTCTGGGTCTCTAAGCCTCCTCTTCTCCAAGGCAGCTATTCCAGCGTTTGTTAGTACTAATGGCACACGCAGAAGATGTGGGTGCGGTTCTGCTGGGTATTGGTTGTGTGACTTCAGTCACAACGGTTCACTTCTCTGAAACACAGATTCCACATTTGCAAAATAAAATGATCTAAGATTCTCTTTCCTCCGTAAGAGCTTTTAACAAAAAATTCCTTTTTTATAGTCCTTTCTCCTTCAGGAATGGGCTTTATTCTGTGGATATCTGTGTCATAGTATGATTTCTGGAACTGAGCTCAGTCATATGGGGTCAGAGTGAGGCAGGCCTGAACCTCCCCAAGTAAGATCTGTTTCCATGAACTTTCTGGAAACTCAGCACATTTTCTGAGCTCACTTGCCTGTAACGTGTATGGTAAAGGAGGACCACCGGTACAATACGGAGCTGCAGATGGAGCTGTGGATCAGCCTCCGCCATCCAGGGTAGAAACTTTGAAGGCGGGGCTAGACCATTGTGTCTTTGCATTTGGAGAGTCGTCCAGCTCTGTGGTGTGGCCGCCTGTGTGCTCAGATGCTGCTGGTTGAAGTGAGTGAATTCTGTGTGTTCCCATTTTTGGCAATTACATTTTATTTTTTCAAAGACCGGTTAGTCTAGAAAAGTCCGATGGCATTTTTGCTTGAGCCTCCTGACTTTTATAGCTTGATGGAAATCACGATAAACTCTGGATAATTCCTGCTATTTTTCTGTTTTACTCCATATGTCTAAAGGGAGTAAGGATTTGACTCACACTAAGAAGCTTCCCAAGAAACTTATGAATAATGCAGAGTGCCAATCTGTAAATCTGAGGAAGGGAAGTATCAGACAGGCAAGTCTCAAAGTCTACCCTGTGCCCAGCCCCCCTTGCAGGGAACTGCTCTGCTCACACTTATCAAGGGAAGGGGAGGCCCCTGGGCATGACAGGATTTGACGTTCCCTTCTTTAGAAAGGCAATTTGATCCAAGGACTCCGTTCTATAAGCAGTCTTCCCCTTCCCCCTCCCCCAGCCTGACTAATTAGTTTCTCCATTTTGAACATTTGGATTTAACACTAGAAAAAATTTGCTTAAACTCAAAGATCATTATGAAAAAAGGAGATGGGAGAAAGTTATGAGGGGCTGTGCTCAAGCTGAAGTGCAGAGGAAGTAGTAGAAAGCAGTCAACAGGAGTTGAGAGGTAGAGAGAGGGGACACGGAGCAAATAGAAAGAACCAGCCAGTGGCCAGAGGGAAAAGAAACAGACATGTACAGAGTTACGTGGGACCAAGCAGAGCCCCGGGAATCAGAGCCCAAGTGATAACTGATTGCCCGATGAAAGAGCTGCGCGTTATACCTGCTGTAAACACAGGTGTGCGCTTGGCAGAACTTCAATGTCAAATCTTGGTAAATTGCTGATACTTATGGTAATGAGATTAATGTTATATCTGTTTTTCTCCCTCTCTCTCCCTTTCCTCCTAGCAGAATACTTAATACATGTTGACTTTTAAACTTTATTATTATTATTATTGTTATTACTTTCCCTAAGGAGCTTCTCTCTCATTTTCAGCAATTCTTCCATTCCCTGGACCCGCTGCCACCTTCTTCCATTGCAACAGACAGCCTCCCCTCCACTGTTGAGAAAAGAAGACCAGCAGCACTGGTTTCCTGAATCTTGCCACGTCTGGGACTGCATTTCCCTCCTTCCTTCCGGTCCCTGAGATGCTGTCTCTTTCTGGTGAAGGCCAGTTCCATCTGCCTGTGCTTTTGGTCCTGTGCCTTCCTATTTCCTCTGTGTTCCTCTGAATATCACCACCTTTCCTGTGTGTTGAACTTCGGTCTCTGTGCTACATCCTTCTCCTCAATCTGTAAGCATGTCGATAGGAAACCCTAGTCCCCCGCTCTGTCAGCTAGCTTATCAAGATAACGTGTTCAAATTACTCGGGCGGATACCCAGAAGAGAGGTTGCTGGGATATAGGGTAACTCTATTCTTAATTTTACAAGGAATCTCCATGCTGGCTGTACCACAGTGGCCGTACCAGTCTACATTCCCACCAGCAGTGAATGAGGGGTTGTTTTCTCCACAATCTCTCCAACACTCGTTATTACTTGTCTTATTGATAATAGCCACTCTAACAAGTGTGAGGTGGTATCTCATTGTAGTTTTGATTTGCATTTCTCTAATAGCTAGTGAAATATGAGCATCATTTCATGTATCTGTTGGCCATTTGTATGTCTTCTTAAGAAAAGTGTCTATTTAGGTCCTCTGCCCATTTTTTAATTGGATTGTTTGTTTGGTGTTGCATCATATGAGTTCTTTATATATTTTGGATATTAACCCCTTGTTGAAGCTGTTGTTTGCAAACGTCTTCTCCCATTTGGTTGGGTGGTTTTCTGTTGGAGACAACCAAAGTGTTCCTCGGTAGGTGGTTGGATAAAGAAGCTGTGGTACATATATACAACGGAATACTACTCAGCCATCAGAAAAGATGAAATGCTGTCACTTGTAACAACAGGAATGGACCTTGAGAATATCCTAATATGCTGCTAAGTGAAGTAAGTAAGACACAAAAGGCAGGAACCACATGATTTCACTCATATGTGGGATATGAAACTGAAAGCAACAAACGAACAAACAAGACAAAAAACAAAGAATAACTCACAGACACAGACAACAGTGTGGTGGTGACCAGAGGGCTGGGGGACAGCAAGGGCAAAGGGGATCCAGTACATGGGGACAGAAAGAGGTTTGGCTTTGCGTGCTGGGCCCACGATGCAATGTAGACATGTTGCATGATAGACTTGTACACTCGAAACCTACATAATTTCATTGACCAATGTCACTCCAATGAATTTCATTGTTAAAAAGTGCAAAAAAAGACAACATTAATGTATTTCCCACCTGCTCCTCAAACTTACTGCAATTCAGCTTCTACCCTGCAGCTGACCGCTGAAGCCGCGCTCGCCAAGGCCGGCAAACTGCAATCTGGCTGCAGTAATCAAGCGGACATGTTTTGCTTTTTGAATCGGATTGCCCTATCTCACTGGCCACTTTTGACCACTCAATCCTTAAATTATACACGTGCTTGGCTTTGGATATTCTTTTTGTTTGTCTGTTTTCCTTTGATATCTCTATTTCTTTTTTGGTCTTCATGGAATTAGCATTCTTTTCCATTGTCCTTATAAATGTTAAAATCATCTCTATATGGGTCTTTTTCTTCATTATGTTGTGAGCAATTTCAAAATGGAGGTGGTGTCTTTTATAGCTTTATATTCCTGGTAACTGTTTTAAGTCTCTTCTTTCCTTTTTCCTTTTTTTGGGGCAGAACCGTTCTGTTGAATTATCCTTTGTTACAGTGCTAGATAAACACGTTGTCAGACAACCTTTGGCGGTTAGTAAAGACAGTGTCTAACACAAGCAGGAGATTTATTTTTCTCTTATAACAAAAAGTCAGAGCCAAGCTCCAAGATCTCCACCAGAACCAGAGCCCCTCTTTCTTCTCCAACGTTCTTATATGGCCTTTATTCTCATTAAAAGATGGCTGCCATTCTTATCTTCAGGAATATGTCTTCATTCCAAGAAGGAAGAAGGGCTACGGGTTGAAGTGCAAGGAGGCAAACCCTTCTCCTAGTGAGGCTGTGCCTTTGCATCCTGGAAGCCCTCAGGGATTTCAGCCCGCATCTCATTGGCTCAGCTGGCGTATGCAGCCACTGGTAACTTGAAGAAAAGTGGGAGTCAAACTATCAGAGCAGGCCAGGTCGCAAGCTCTGCACCGAACAGCACTGGGGTTCAGCTAGGAAGGGATAAGGGCAGATGAGTCTTGGAAAGGCGATTAACAATGTCCTCTTTTTATAATTTCTTATTAATGACCCTAAATTTCTGTTGCTTCTACATTACTTCATGGTGAGCAAGTCACAACTGATCACTTCCATTTATCTTATTTGCTTCCATTTTAGATAGTTTTATTTCTGATCAGAGATTAGGGCACATGCTGGTCTCCTCAGGAGCACGCTTAGCACGGGCCCCTGAAGGAAGCTTCCAGGAAGATGTCCACACGTGGCTAATCTCACCTGTGTTAGGTTGACTCCCACACAGTTCGAGCTCTGACCCTGTCCCTAGACAATGAGGAGGAGGTCTCATCTGAGGCTCACTTTGCTTTTCCTGGGGTAGCCCCCTCTCTCCCATCCTTGGCAATGTTTCCAATCCCTTGACCAGCTGCCACATTTTTATCTTGTAGATCAGCTCATCTTTGTTGAGAAAGTGGTGGCTGTCAGTGCTCTATTCCTGAGACTTGTCTGTTTTTGGTAGTAAAACTTACATGTATTTATAGGCCATACCGGGGTGGGCAAAAGGAAGTTTACAGTTGTGAGTATGTGAAATACAGAGTTTATTCTTGTATTATTATTTATTCTTATAGTATATATTTTTCCATATGAACAACTGAAAATGCATGTTTACCTACCCTTGTATATGAAGTTAAATACATCTATTTTAATATTATAAAACTCAATAAGTTATAATACATACATATCACATATACCACAATATCGATGTTGTGATATAATCCTGTGATTAAGTTATATAATCTGTCTACTTTGTGATACTGTATTCTTTTGAAATGTTAATCCCTGTATGGTGTTTAAGAGATCGAGACCTTACCAGTCACTCTGTTTCCGCAGGGCAAGAGAGGGGGGTGGGCAGGGGCCGGAGGTGCAAGTCCGGCCATTAAGACGACAGGAAATGCACACCCCATGGAAAATGCAGAGGCAGAGACTAACTGCCACATTCTCAAAGCACAGTGAAGGGCTTGGTGAAAATTTTCACTTTGCCTCCTGACTAAGCATCAGGTCCACCAGGTGGGGCTCTAATATTCCTTTGGTTCTGAGACTGAACACTCCAAGAGAATTTGCCTGAGACAGGGTTGTGCCTTGATAAGCAACTAAACATTATCATTGTTCAATATCCTTTAATACTCTAAGTGATGTATATAGAAAGCAAATGTGCTGGCAATTGAGGCATCCAAATTGTTCAGGTAAATCAGTTCAACTAGTTCTGAATTAAATCCTTTTACAAGCCTTTTCTTTTCTTAAACAAAGGCATAACTGATACACAAATGGTTGCTTATTGCTACAGGGCTCTTCCATCGTTGGAGTTACTGACTCAGTTTAAAATGTGAATTGCTATAAATTATGTTAATTCATTGTGAGATTTATCATAACTGCAATATACCCAGCCCAACCTAGCCATTTTGATAGGTTATGCTTTCAGTGTTGATCTGTGAAGGTTTTTGTTTGTTTGTTGGTTTGTTTTCGGAGCAGGAATGTTGGTTCTACCAAGAAAACATTTCCTGCTGTTTTTCTGAGGTTTAGATTCGGAAACCTGAGACTCTTCTTGGCCTCTTTTTTCCCCATGACTCATAACTTTTGTTCAACCTGGAAAGAATGCCAACTCGGGAAGACAGATCTGAATTTTGATTTCAAGTGTGAGGAGATCAAAATCACAGACTTGAGACTGAGACCGGGATTAGACAGATGATGTCATCCAGGAGAGGAGTCCTGAGTTAGGACCGGGAACCATAGCTTAATGTCCCAGGGCAGCTACTCGTGAAACTGCAGCAGCACCACCACTGACAGAGGCCAAGTGCTGACACTCACCTTATCTATTTTTTCCTCCCGTTGACCACCTGGGCCCGGCTGAGGCTGCCTTTGGTGAGGACGACTCTCCAGAGAAGGTAGCAGCTGACACTCCCACGTACAAAGAAGGGCAGCTGCTCAGCCCTGCGTGTGCTAACACGTGAGTGATAACTTCTAGGGCTGGGTATGCCGCAGCCCTGTGTACACTCATCTTTCAAACTAGGAAACATGTTCTAAGTTGTAACAATTAGTGAACTTTTATTTCCAGTATTTGAATTCTGGGGGGACTCTAAGTACATAAATTGGCCCCAGTGGATGAATTGCCCTTTTTGCACATTTGTGTCCAAAACATGAAAAGATTAGGATAGACGGGCTTGTTTTAGAAGTCAGATGTTTTTGTCATGTCTGGTGCCATGGCCAGCAATGAGAAGGATTCCTGAGGAGACAGAAAGGTGTAAGAACCTGCCCCCTGCCCCTTTGGAGTGTGGCTGCCCGCTCAGTTGGCTGCTGGTGAGAGACCGGCCAGGAGGGTAAAAACCAGGTTGCAGAAGGCACGACAGAAACTAGCATCCCTTAAGGGCTGGGAGGTGCTGGGGGAAATGCCTTCTGGGACTGTCTCTGCCGCATCCACCATCAGAGCAGGCAGGCGCCATGACGCAACCCAGTTTACCAGTGAGGACGTGACTTGCCCCAGGCCACAGGGCAGTGACCATGGACAGCCATTCAGCACTGCAGAGACTGTTTTGGAAAACAAGAGATCCCTCATGGGAAACAAGGAACCCAGGAGCAGAGGGCCCTCCGAGATCCGCCAAGAAGGCAGACAACCTCAGGGAAGTCTGCTGAGGTCGTGAGAGAGAAGGGAATGCCTCTCTCGAACACTACCTCTGTCCCAGACTCTGATACATGGGGAGTGCAGCGTGTGGGGAGTGAGAAAGGACCCGGGTTCTGGGATCTGACCTCTGGAGCGCAGCGCAGAGCCCGATTCTGTCCTCACTCTGGCTGACTGTACTGAGTAAGGTGTTGACAGCTCTCTAAACCTCAGACCTCAGTTTCTAAGCTTTAAAATGGAAACAGTTGTCCTTAATCCACGGAGCATTTCAAAGGAGTCATTGAGATGACCTGCATGAAGTGCTTACTTTACAAGTCGAAAGCATCTACTTCCCCAAGTTGCAGAGCTGCTGAGAGAGGTGCAGCAGGAATTCTGATGGAGGTCTCTGATTGTGATGCCCACCCGCTAGAGATGAACCCAAGATGAGACTAGGCAGGGTCTCTGCAATTGTCCCCCCTCCCTACCCTCCCCACCCCTCCCACTGCTCTTCTCCAGCCGTGGACTCAGCTTCTGGACCAGGCTGGGTTGGCTCTACCCTTAGAGTGTTGGCATTACCTGGGAGGCAAATGGGGGATCCATTGCCCAGGCTACTGGTCAACTCCCTGCCTCACCCCCTTCAAGTATTTGCTGAAATTTCACTTTTGCCTTGAGGGCTCTTCCCACCACCTGACCACCAGGGGAATTGTTAAAGAACAGAGAATGGCTGTCCAGCCAGCATGCATAGAGCCGAACACTAGACACCGAGAATCGCAGTGGGGAAAGAGCGGCTATTTTATTTATTTATTTGAGAGAGGGGAAGAGAGGGAGAGAAACATCAATGTGAGAGAGAAATATCAATCAGTTGCCTTTCTTATATGTCCTGAGAAACTCCAGCCTAGGCAAGTGCCCTGACTGGAACTGAACCCTATGACCTTTCGCTTTGCGGGATTTTGTTCCAGCAACTGAGCCACACAGGTCAGGGCTATTTTATTATCCATAGGAACACCAATGGGAAGCTAATGCTCAGAAGCCTGAACTCCCTGATGCTCTGGAGGTTGCAGATTATATGGGGCAAAATCACAAGACACTGCGGCCATGCTAGGGGCTGACTGGCCAGAAGTGAGTAAATGGTCGTAAATCCTTTCTTCAGGTCTCGAGGACAGTTCTGAGGTCTTTTCCAGTGTTTCTCTGTCTAGTCTCATGGGACAGCTGCCACGGGGTTGTTTTGCCTTAGGGCTCAGGAACCGAAACATAACTTAGGCCAAGATGTTATCTTGAGCCTTCCAGAGGTCCAGAACACGTGACCACATTAGGCAGGTCCCCTCTTCCGCCCTCCTGGGCCTGGGGGGTTGCTGTTTATCAGGGAAAAGGCTAGGTCTCTTGGTAGTATGTATGTACAGAGAGAGAGAGGGAGATGATTTCTACAGCTGGGATTTAAAACTAAATTTAATTGAAGTCATAAGGACCTATGCTTTCAAAATTTTCAATATGCTTTTTTTTTTCTTTTCAAAAGCTCCAACAGAGCCAGGATCCTTGTCTGTTCCTCCTCCTCCACTGATTGTATCTCCAGTGCCTGGAATGTTGCCTGAGACCTGGTAACCACTTAATAAATACCTGACGACTAAATGTTGAATACCTGAGTAAATGGGGGAGGGCTGAAGGAAGGTAAGAGAGAGATGAGCCCTAAAACTAGGAGGATTTTTGAATGCTGAGTTTTGAGCCTGAAGGCGTGAGGGTAATGTAACGCTCAGTTATTTAAATTGCAGTGCAAGGTCAGAATTGACCATAGGCAAGCTTGAATTTCTGCTTAGTTGCACAATGTTGAACTAGAACTTCTTCTCCCGGCGTGAGAGTCAGGGCTAGCCCCAGGTTCCAAACACGGGCCTGTGTCTTTTCACTTACCAGATCAGTCAGCAAATATTTATTGACACTGGCCTCCAGGCCCAGGGCTGGGTATTGTGTCTCAGGGATCTGGAGATGAATAAAATACTGTCCCAGCCTTTGTGGATCCTGCAAGCTCCTGGAGGAAATAGGTAATAACAGGCCATTATTTAAAACAATGAATAAAGCTGAGTGAGATGCCAACTTGCACAAGGTTTGGGGGTATCCTCTGCCCACTGGCTGATGGAGGCAGGTAGGTGATGAGGCAGACACAAATTGGTGCTGTGAGGAGGCCAAAAATTTGCCTTTCTTTCACACTGATATCCTTTAAATATTTGCTTGACCATGTTTCAGTGAAGCCCCATTGAAACAGATGTTGTCTCAATGACATTGTAGCAGATTGATAACTGATTCACTTCCCTTGACGGAAATGGAGGAAAATGTTTCACACTTTTTCTGTAGGTTAAAAAAAAATCATCTCAATATCTTTTGCAATTTTCTAAACATGACAACCCTTTTCAAGTATATAAAAGCCTTTAAACTTTAGATAATAAAACAAATGCCTTGTTTCCAGTGGGCAGCACAATGCCATACGGTATTTTGTTTTGGATGTTCAGTTGGCTGCAACCGCATACGTGTGCTTAGAATACCACACAGAGATAGGCGGGGCGTGAGCAAGAAGGGTTAGCCTTAATTCTCCTTTAGAAACGCTATTTACTTGGATGGAAGTGGAAACAAAGCACCGTTCTCCAGCTGACACATAACCAAGCCGACTGGCAGCCTTTCTGCTTTCTCCCGGGGTTGTTTTGGTAAGCTGCGTGGATTGGGCTCTGGGTAACAACCTTGGCTGGGATCTTTCCACATTAGTGAAGTTATATAGTATTTGTTTTTTGTGACTGGCTTATCTCATTTAGCGTGATGCTCTCAAGTTTCTTCTCTGTTGTGACGTAGGATTTCCTTCGTCTGTAAGGCTCTGTCGTATGTATGGATCAGACTTTATTTATCTGTTCATCTGTTGGTGGATGCGTGTGTTACGTACACATCATGGTGATTGTGAGAAGTGCTGCTATGGACATTGGTGCACACATACCTCCTTGAGACCCTGCTTTCTATTCCTTTGGGTATACGCTGAAAAGGGGAATTGCTGGATCATATGGGAATTCTCTATTTGATTTTTTTTTGAGAAACTGCCTTCCTGTTTTCCATAGTGGTTACATCATTTTACATTCCTAACTGCATAGGGGTTCCAATGTGTCATCATCTCCAACATTTATTTTCTGTTTCTTTTTTTAGTAGTAGTTTTAAAATTTGTGCCAGCTTTAGAAATCATGCTGATAAAAATTATTAGTGTGAGCTACAGAATTCTGAAATGAGTGCGAATGTTTATATAAACTTATTTTAGAAACATAAATGTAAAGTATATATTTACATAGATATAAATATGTGGATAAATAATAGGATGGGTATTGAGACAAACCTTGTGTGGGTGGCAATAGTAAGCACATTTTCAACATTATCAGCTAATATGTGTTGAGTACTCATTGTACGTAAGATAAGCTATTGTTGTGTTGTAATCATAACAAATTAAACAATGATAAATCCCATGTTTATATAAAATAAATTAAATCAATTCAGAATTATATCAAGTAAAAAGCAAATGTCTTCAATATGCTGTCTACTTCCTCCTCTCTCCTGCTCCCCTTTCAGATCTCCACTTCCTGAGAGTGGCCCTTGATCAAAACTTTGCTCTCTCTGTTTCGATATCTTCAATGTGCATTTCTATATCTACATTCCTTTTTCTGCAGTGAGATTTTACGATACATACTGTTCCTGAAGAATTTTATTCATTTACTTAAAATATTTTCCCCAACTTTACTGACATATAATTGATATTTGACAATGTACAAGTTTGGAGCCTATACTGTAGTGATTTGGTATATGAACACATTGGGAAATGATTACCACGTAAGGTGAGTTAACACATCCATCACCTCACGTGGCTACTATTCTGTGTGTGTGTGTGTGTGTGTGTGAACATTTAAGACCTACTTTGTTAGTAAACTTCAAGTACACAAATACAGTGTTGTCAACCACAGACACCAAGCTACACATCACATCCCCAGAATGTACTCACCTCACAGCTGTCAGTTGGTGCCTTTGACAAACATCTCGCCGTCCCTCCACCCCTGAGCCCCGGCAACCAGCATTCCACTCTTTGTTTCTCTCGATTTGGCTTTTTCAGATTTCATGTATGAGGGAGATCATTAAATACTTGTCATTTTCTGTCTGACTTACTCATTAAGGATTTTAAAATGTGGGAAAATTACTTCTACAACAATCTGCTTATATCACATCACATGTGGTAGAGGGAGGAAGAATTAAGAAAATTTTAAAAGAGTAAATAAGTTTACTTCAGCTCCCTGCCAAAAAAGCATTTTAAAATGTGAATACTTTATTCAAGTGAAGTGATTTTTGATAACTGCAGTAGTTATCTATGCTATATTCATCTAGGAATTATTGTTGCAGGTGTGATCATTCATGCCAGCAGTTGGCTTGATGTGACAGCTAAAATCTTGTAGAGGAATTGCTCTTGCTTTTGAGCAGAAGGAAGTCATGGCTGTTTGCCCTTGCTAGTCCAGCACGGCCAACCGGAATGGTCTCCAAGAGTCATTTCCAGCAGCTTTTTATTATGCAAAATGTTAGGGTAGGCTTTTTCCTGGCCAAAGGTTCAGTTCTTATTTTAGTGAGTATAATGTTTAAGAGACGAATCTAAGTCTTAATATCAAAAATAGATGTGGGTTCAAGTCCTTGCTCTCTTTAATCTCTTTGGGTCACATATTCATGCATGCATTCATTCATTCATTCATTCATCCACTCTGTGCCAGATACCCTTTGTTGCCCTGACGACTGAGTAGAAATGCGGGCAGAAAGTAAAGTCTCTGTTCTCATATGGCTCACATTCTAACACGGGGAGATTGTCAATAACCAAAATGTAAATCCAATTTCCAACCAGAGAGCACTATTTGGAAGTTAATTTTTATCTTTAATTATGACTTTGATGGTGGCCGCTGCCTTCCTGGTGCAGCAGAAAAGTGATGTTCCCCATGTATTCTTGATTCACTTCTTGGTTTAGCAATGGTTCATCACATTGTGACCAAACCAGTGTCTGCTTTAGTTGACTCTGGCAAAAATAGTCATATTACAATTTGGATTTCTGACATTCCTAGAAAATTGATCATAAAATATCAGATTCATGATATATTGTATACCTCTATAATTCTATGAATTCTATGACATCTAGCTGGGTTTTTTAAAAAATGTGTAGCAAGGTAATGTCAAAGAAAAGTGCATTTTTATAGGAAAAATTGATTGAGTCTCTCTGATTCTTTAAATTGATTTCATTTAAATCAAAACTACTGCAAAGAAAACATATGTGAAAATTCTTTGAAAAGATGTAAAGTATAGTACACAAATACAAAAAACATTGTTAAAAATTGCAGGTTAAGAATCTGACTCTTGATGTTTGTCTGCTGGCAGCTTTGAAGCCTCACTCCCTCCTCCCTCCCATCACCTCCACTATATCTTCTTCCCCCTTTACCCTCCTTCCTCTGCCCTAGAATCACCCCACTGTTGTCTGTGTCTGTGAGTTCTTTCTCTTTATACACATGGATTCATTTTTTGTGGGGTTTTTGACAGTTTCTTCTGTCATGATTTTACATTATGTTTGGTTAATCAACTGGTCATAGAATTACCACAATATACTTCCTAGTCGTATTTGTTTGCATACATTGCTATTTGTAACTATCCTGTGGAACTTCTAGGCTCTTCTTAGTGCAGGCATGCGAGACGGACTTCAGGAGGGATAAACTAATGCAAGGAGTCCTTGAGGCTCCAAATCTTTCCCAACTACTGCAAAAAATGCCTTTAAAACCTTTGTCTCTCGTATTGCATACAGACATTGCTGTATAAGTTAGTGGCTTCAAGCAATAACCATTTGTTATCTCCCACAGTGTCTGTAGGTCAGGCATTCAGGACAGGTTAGCCGGGTGTTCCTAGCCCAGGGTCACTGGTGCAGATAAAATCAGGACACTGAGCAGGACTGCAGGTATCTGGAGACTTGCCTATGGCCAGAGGACCTAAGAGGGCTCACTCCCTGGCTGCTGGTAGGAATCCTCAGTCCTTGCCATGTGGACTTTTCCACAGGCTGCCCGAGTGTCTTCAAGTCCTGGTGGCTGACTTCCTTCCCCCAGGGGCGACTGATCCTAGAGCAAGGAAGATGGAAGCAGCTCTCTTTTATTTTTCATTCTCTCTTATGACCAAGCCTCAACAGGCACACACTGTCATCTTGGTGATACCCTGTTGGTTACACAGGTCTTATTCACTGTGGAGGGAGTGACCCAAGGGCGTGAATGTTGGGAAGTGGGGAACACTGGGGATGTCTTGAAAGTGGACTACCACACCACTTTAACTTAAGATTAGACTGATTTAGATCCAAGACTCTACATGATCCAGCTCTTCCTTACTCCCTAGGTTATCCCTGGGGCTGCTGAATAGTCTAATGGTTAGTTGCCCTTGACCTACCAGTCAGCTGTAATGAGGTGAGTGGTGGGCTGGGTCTCCTGGTATGCACCCAGCTACTGGTCACAGATGGTGTGTGGCAGGGCTCTTTTCTAAGAAGCGGTAGAGACGAGGCCCCCAGTGAAGGACATTTTCAGGATTCACTGGTTTCAACAGAAGAATCTGAGAAGGGAGATGATAAGAGGAAGGGGTTGGAGAAGAGAAGCTAACGAGGCCTGCCCGCCTCTTGCTCAGAAGCCCGGCTGACCCAGGTGCCTTTCCCTTTGTATTCAGTAGATGGCAGGATGGGTCACTACCAGCAGAAAGTGAGCTCCCGGGAACCAGCGACTAATATCTTTAGGATAAAAGACAAATGGAAATATTTCAGAGTTGGACAGAACCTGAAAATAATCATCTTATATCATGGATGTTAAACCTGAGGCCCAGAGAGGAGAAACCAGCTTTTCAAGAACTCTTAGCCCTCAAGGGGCATAGTTGGAATTTGAACTTCTAGCTCCTTGAGCATTTTTCCTTTCATTATATAAGCTCTTCACTTTTCATTAGAATCGCTTGAAAAATGGCTCATCGCATTTCCAGCAAATGGAAAAGATTAGCACACTTCATTACTTCTCAAATTTCTATAATCAAATTTTTGAAATTTTTATGTTGGACTTCAGTGATCTCTACATTGTTTTGCCTAAACACATATAAATGTAAAACTGGGATAACAGTTCTCATATTTAGAGCTTTTGTAAAATGACTCATTGAAATCAAATTCATGTAGTTAATACAAATAAAATTTTAAAAACTAAGTTGACAACATGAATTGGATGTGAAATATGTTGTTATTCCTTGAGTTTAGCCAAAACTAAACTGCTACCCACGATCTGAATATGGAAATAAGTTTGCTGTGCCTTTACCCCCATAGGCTGTGTGGCCAATCAATTTTCCCACTACTTCTTTTTTTATTTAGACTGTGACAAACCCTCTTTTGTGTAGTAGTCGTTTTAGCATGAATTTTTTCTCACTCAGTGATAATGCTTCATTTATGGATTAATCGCACTTCTTATTCATTAGCCTAGATGGCTCTACTTGCCTCCAACATAACTCTAAACATAAATGCAAACATGAGCAATGAAATCTGGAGAGATAATTCATTCTAAGGTGATTACCCCGAGGTTGTGTTTATATTAATATGAGCATTGAAATAAAAACATACTAAAAAAAAATCAGAGAAACTTGCAGTTCCCTGAAAACATGTCCACAAACCCTTGGGTGTCCTCATGCTGGAATTAGAAGTGACGTTGCGTAACGCACTTGTTTTTAGTCCTGGTAGTATGGTCTAGGCATGATCTTGTTATCAAGAGTGACTTTGATTTTAAACAACACGACCAGGGCCACTCACAGTTGTTTAATTGTCGGTGACAATATCTTCATTGCAGAGATGATGAAGGAATACCCAAAGAACTCAGGCGTCACATTGGTTTGCCTTTCCTTGCAGGAGGCAGATAAAAAGTAGGCACGGGTGACCCTGCGGAAGTCAGGGCAGGAGGCTGGCTCTCCTGGACAGCTCCGTCAAGTCAAGTCACGAGCTCTGTTGTCTGCGAGAGGGCGCTTGTTTTGACCTTGCTGGGAAACTGATTACAGAACAAGGCGTGACTAAGACCAGATGCTGTGCGTGACCTGTGCTTCAGGTGCAAGGAGCTGCAGTTAATTTAAAAAAAAAAATGATGCCTTTGGACTAATCTGAATATGAGTGTCCTGCCTGAACAATCTGGCGAAACTTACTTCACTGAAGCATATTTTTGGTTTAAAAACCTCAGACTGCTGCAGCCCTATTTTCTGAGGCTGAACAGCAGCATTCCACAGCCAGGGCCCCGTGTCAAGAATGGAGTTTGTGACTAACCCTCTGCATGTTGCCCTTCTGTTCGCAGGCATTCCGCTTTCTCTGGTGGGAGGAAGCAGGAACACACTGTTCCCCTTCCGCTGCAACTTAAACAGAGAGAAAAGAGGCAAATGAAGGGTTTAGGCTGAATTAATTAAGCCCCACACATTTCAGTGGAAAATTTAAAGGTGTGAATGTTTGAGAAGCTTAGCTGAACATTATATATTCACACCCTATCTCCACCTGTTGAAATGGTTCTTCTTTTAGGCTTATCTCCAAAGCCACTTTTCCCTGAAGACTCTCTGGATCCCTGTTGGGTGGGATTCACCACCCATAAGCTCCATTGTTTTTATTATTTCCTTTCTTCTACTTTGATGTGGTTTGCTTTGTTATTTTTTCTAACTTCTTGGGTCAAATCCTTAGTTAATTCATTTATATTCTTTTTTTTTATTTAGTAGGGAGGTATTTCAAATATTGATATGTACATGGTGTCAGCAAGTGCTGAAGCAAGAAATAATTTTCTCAGAGAATTTCTGATTTGTCAGAAGTGCCATTCAAATTTGTCGTAATGAAAAGCACACGACAGATCTGTTTCTCCGCGGTCTCCAGGCCGGAAGAACCCGTAAACAGGCAAACGTGTAATGCATACAACCTTAGCTGATAATATGTGTAAGGCGGCAGTTGTAAAAATGAAGAAAAGTTATGCTATTATTTCTTTGTACATAAGAGACATCTAGCTACCTTGGAGGAGAATTGTTTTTTTCTAAAAACAGCTTATTGAGGTATAATTGATATACAGAAAAACCTTGCATGTTTAATGTATTCTATCCGATGAGTTTGGACATATGCATACATCTGTGATATCATTGTCACAATCAAAATAATAACTATATCCATCACCTCTGGAGTTTTTCTTGTGTCTCTTGTAAGAACACTTGATATGAGACGTATCTATCTTCTCAACACGAATTTTTTAAAAGATTTTATTTATTTTTAGAGAAAGGGAGGGAGAAAGAGGGAGTGGAACATCCATGTGTGGTTGCCTCTCGTGTGCCCCCTATTGGAGACCTAGCCCACAACCCAGGCATGTGCCCTGACTGAGAATTGAACTGGCGATCCTTTGGTTCGCAGGCCGACACTCAGTCCACTGAGCCACACCAGCCAGGGCTCTCGACATATTTTTAAATGCACAAATCTCTAACTGCAGACACTATATCGTACAGCAGACCTCTAGCACTTACTCGTTTTGCATAACTGAGACCTTGTACCTACTGAACAACTCCCCATTTTCCCCCTGTACCCAGGCCCTGGACAGCCTCCCCGCCCCGCCCACCCGTGTCTCTGCTTTTTTGAGTTGGATTATTTCAGATACTGCCTGTAAGTAGCATCATACAGTATTTGTCCTTCGGGACCTGACTTATGTCCCTTAGCATACGTCTTCCAGATTCATTAGAATCTTTTTTTGTAGGAAAAAGAACTTATGTGAGTGTCTAGTTCATAGCCATTGACCTGAGGAAAATGTCCCGCAGGGCCTTTTATTTTGCATTTCGTAGCAAACCGAGGATCTGCAGGACAGACGGCAGCGATTTGTACGGAGAAATTGAGGTTTTTCTGGGTGGCGGGGAACTGGGCCCCCTAACACTGTCTTTCTGTGTATCAGTTTGCAAGGGCTGCTGTAACAAAGGACCACAAACTAGGTGTTTTAAACCACAGAAATTGATTGTCTCACATTTCTGGAGGCGGGAAGTCTGATATCACATTGTCAGCAGGGGCAGGCCCTCTCCGAAGGCTCTGGGGAAGGACCTGCGCCTTGTCTCTCCCGTGGCTCCTGGTTGTTAGCGCTCCTTGGTGTGCATTGGCCTATGGAAGCATCACCCTGACCTGTGACTTCATCTTCCCATGGCACTCCACCTGTGTGTGCCTGTGTCCAAATTCCCCCCTTTAGAAGGACGTCAGTCCTATTGGATTAGGGGCTCACTTTAGTATGACTTCATCTTGGCGAATTACATATGCAAGCAAGAACCCAGTTCCAACTAAGGTCCCTTTCTCCAGCACTGTGGGTTAGGACTTCAACACATGAGTTTGGGGGGTACGCCAGCTCGAAACGCCCTGAGACCCAGAATTCAGAGAAAGACACTGGCGTAGGCCCGAGTGGCTCTGTTCAAGGCCCATTTTCAGGACAGGCCATGGAGAGAAAGTGACTGCGGGTGAGAACGTCAGTAGGACTAACGAGATGAAGGTGATCCAGAGTGAGGAAGAGGAAGGGGGTCAGTGTCCCGAGGGTGAGGTGTAAACACTAACACAGTGCTGTGAGGGAAAACTTGTATCCAAAGCATATTGTGCCTTGAAAAGCCACCAACTTACGTGAAAGCCCCGGCTGATTGGGTACTTGGGTTTCTGCATTGTTCCTGTGGTTACCGTGAGAGGCGAGGTGTGGCCTGGGTCAGGTAATGCGATGGGTGTAGAAGGGTACCTGGAACATTGTCTTGTTATAACTTAGTATCGGTTATTGCTACACTCAAGCCGCCCCCAAACTTACTTCCTGATTCTCTGGGTAGCCAGTTCGGCCTGGGCTCAACTGGATGTTTCCTCCCCTGGTCTTCACATGATCTCACTCACATGGCTGCGCAGCTGGGTCACCTGGCACCAAGTCAGCTGGGGCTGTCGGTTCCAATGGCCTCACTCCCACGTCTGGTGGTTGGCTCTGGTCATGTTGGCCACTGGGTCATGTTTGTCCAGCATCTAGCAGGCTCTCCCAGGCTTCTGCACTTGGGGACTGTGGGCCAGAAGCAGCAAGAGAAGACCAAGCCCCATGAGCAAGCACTTTTTCAAGAAAGTCCCTGCTTGTGTTTCATTAGCCAAAACGAGTCATATGGACAAGGCCGGATTTAAAGGATGGAGAAATACAGACCCTCCCCTCTTCCTGGGAAGAGACGCAGAGAGTTTGGGACCAGTCTTTACATTTTAACCTAATGTCGTTTTGCAGAACGTACTGCTGGGGACCAGTGCAGGTTTAGAGGTCTCACGATGGAGGGTAACATTGGGAATGAGGCTGGAACTGCAGCAGTGATTACTGATGAGCAAGGCAGTTCATCTGAGACTGTGTACGCCTGGGGACCACTTCTGCAGGGTCCTTCTGGTCTGCCCGGACGGTTGGGATTCTGCGGGCTACTGATCTCTGGCATGTACAGAATCACCAAAACCACCCGCCAACTTCTGACATCTCAGGGGAACTTGTCCTTCCACCCCCCACAATTCAGGCCACTCGGGTTCTCTGCCCTCCGTAGCTATAGTTCTTTTCATGGACAGGTGCTCCGCAGCTCTGACTGTAGGCTTCAAGTAGAGACACTGGTAATAACAGAGGTAAGGGAGTCTACGTAGAGACCATGCCCACCTTCTTGGCTGGGAGAAGGGCAATTTCTTGCCATCTTCCCAGGTTCCTATAGGAGCAAGGAAAAAAAATCACAAATTAATATCTCAATAAATTATCCTGCCACATTTGTTTACCCACTAAATGTCGGAACTGTTTATCTTCCCTTTAAATTACTCCTGAGTGCCAAAGAGCAGAGAATTTTGCCTTCTGAAATTTATCATCGTGAAATGCCTTGTTGCTGCCGCTCCGGAAGCGTCAGGTTTTTGAATTAGCAAAATGGAGCAGCACAATAGAACAACGTTTCTTTGTGCGATACGTAGAGCTCCATCATTTGGATTGAGTAGAAATATTTATTAGCATACACAGGTGTCTAGAGAGATACTTAAAACATTAACAAAAAATTCTTTTAATGTCCAGAACCTTCAACTGGGTGTTTTGCAAGAAATATATACTAAGGGATATCCAGCCTCTCCCCATCCTGTTTTCCCCCTAAAAAGTAACAGATAATGTAGCCAGAGATGCTACCATACATATCTCTTAAAAATCCAGAGGAAACCCCAGGCCCTCTTCCCTCGGATTCCCAGGCCTCCAAGAACAGGTGGGTAGACCCCACCGGGCCTGTGGGGCTTGTCTACTCAGAGGCAGCAAGCCCCTGTCCGAATTCCCCAGTTGTACAAAGTGGAAATTGGTGCAGAAAAGCGAGGGTATTTGAGTGTGCATGAATTTATATTTGTACATGCGATACAGCTGTGCTGTTTTTTGAGTTTATTATCACGTTCATTTCTCTGTCCCTTCACAGGGTGAACTTGTGGGAGTTGGAACAATGTGTCATTGAGCACAGCACCTGGAGGGCACTCAGCTGATGAACCCCATTCAGAACATCACACTGGGCCCTGTGTGGGACCAGGGGACGGGTGTAGTGTGAATAGAGCAGCTGTCCCCAACAGGCTAATGACCGTCTATTGATTGATGTCAAAATCATAGCTGGCCACCCAACATCCTCATCTTCAACTTGTGCCTTCAGCCTCCTGGTCAAAGACCTTCCTCCTCCTCCCCCCTCCAGCCCCACTCTGTCTTCCCCTCGCCCTGCAAGGGCCATATCAAAGCAGATCCTCTTGAGGAAAATGGTAGAGCCGCCTCTGTTGGTGCTTATGATCTGGTGGAGTGATTTCAACCTGCTGGTTTCTGGAGGAGTCTAAGAACATTAGAAAGTCGACTAAGCCAGTACAGATCTGAAGGGCGTACACAAGGCATCCTGTCTGGGGGCTTGGTCACTGAAAAAGAAAAAAAAGCAAAATAAAAATATTAATAAACACAGGTGCGTGGTCTAACCTGGATCATGGACTCAGTGTTTAGGGGTTTGGGCAGAACACATGGATTGTTCCTTCTCATGGGCTATTCTCAAATGATGATTTAAATATCAGGGTAGTGTTCTCTTACCCGTTTCTTCGCTTCATTGTCTCATCCCGGGCTTGCTTTCCTTGGCAGAGGCGCCACTTCCAGGATGTCAGGTTGTCTTAGCATTCCCACATCTGCCAGATCAGGGGTCGTATGCACCTTTGGCGCCAGGACTACCTGTCCCCTGGCGTAGAGCAGATCCTAATATTTGTTGATGGAAACCATAGAAAAGTGGAAAGCAGAGTAAGTGGCTTGTTCTAGACCCTTGGACCCGAGAACATCAACTTAGATGAAGAGTGCTGATCTTGCGAGCTGCCTTGTCTTCCAGGCCCTGGCCCTCCTCCTTCAGACCGTGTATGCTAGATTAACTCTGTTTCACCGGGTTTACTTCCTTGTGGTCAGCTCTGTCCCTTGGCAAGCCACATCCTCTCAACTGCCTCGCCCCCTTCCCCGCCGCATCCACACTGAAACACGCTCGAGCCTCTACTTCCTTTACTTTCCCAGCTATGAGCTATTTTTGCTTTCCCTTTAGAGCCAAACTTCTAGAAAGAGATTGCTTTTTAATTTGTTTTCCACTGACTTCTCCATTCTCTTCATCACACTCCACTCTTTCTGTTCTACCAATGTGCCCTGTGATTTGTTAAATCCAGCGGGGATGTTCCGTGATCATGTATGTTCTCCAACATTTGTTGCTGTCGATTACAGCCGCCATGACAGAAACGGTCTTCCCTAAATTTCCATGTTACCACCTTTTCCAGGTTTTGCAGCTGCCTCTTAAGCTGCTCCTTCTTCGTGTTTTTCGCTCACTTACTCTGTTCTGGCTGTGTTGTAAATGTTACGGTTTTTAAAGACATTCTCTTCTCCGGCTGCAATGGCTTTCTTTTGGTTTTATGGGTACAAACTCTATTTAAATCTTTTTATTTTCTCGTTACAGTTGACATTTAATATTACATTAGTTTCAGGTGCACAGCGTAGTGGTTAGACATTTGCATAACTTATGAAGTGATGCCCCTGATAAGTCTAGTAGTGCTCACCCGACACTGTGCGTAATTGTTACAGTATTGTTGACTGTATTCCCTGTGCTGTGCGGTGGTTTTCTAGGTGACGTGTAATGCGTGACCACAGCATCAATTACTCTTAACGTACTTGCGAAATCTACATTTCTGTATCCAGATCTAGACCTGGATGCCCTACCACTTATACGTATCTTTTCTTAATATCCTACATGCAACTCAAATTCAGTATGTCCAAACCCAAACTCATAATCCTCTCCTAAAATGTATGTCTCCTCCAATCTTCTCTTTCCTAGAGGGTCTGCTGTTGGATAGTCAGTGGTCTCGCCGAGAAACGACGAGCTTCCCATGCTGCTTCATCTTGTTTATCCACGTTGCCAGTTCATTGCCAGGTTAGTCTTTCTGCTAATCGTCTCTCACATACGGCTACTCTCTCCACCTCTACTTTTGAACTATCATAATACTTTGACTCACCTGCTGCAACAGTTGCTTAGCTGATCTCCCACTATCCAATCACTACTTCCCACTGCAGTAGAAGTAACTAACCTAAAAAAAAAAAAAAGGTGACCCTTTTCATGGGACACCCTTACTTAAATGAAGCCATGTGTCTGTGGTTTCCCATCAGAATCCTGCCACAGTCTAAGTTTGGACTTCCCGGTGCTCTTTCCTTCTCAGCTATTAGGGCTACGAAGAAAACCACAGCAGGACAGCAGCTAGAGAGTGATGCGAGCACTCTCTCAGATCAGGCCAGGAAGGACCCCTCTGGGGAGGGACCATCTGAGCAGAAACTGGACCGTGGCAGGGGAGGGAGACACACAGGTACGAGGGGGAGGGAGCTTCCAGGCAGGGGAAACGGCAAGTACCACGAACATTAGATGGAGATGATCTTGGTGGGTTCAGGAGCTAGGGAGGGGGCCAGTACAACCAGGGCCCGGTGGGGTGAGGTCACAGGTGAGCTGGGCCCAGGTTACACAGTACCGGTAGACCTCCTAAAGAACCCTGGATTATACACTGAACAAAACAGGAGGGTTTTGAGCAGAAGAGGGAAATGCTGTGACTGATGTTTGAACGGGGTTCACCTGGTTGCCTCGTAGGGTGTAGACCAAAGGCCAGAGGAAGGAACACCTGGGATGGGCAGTTTTGGTGGTCGGCCTTGGTGGCAGAGGGCTGCGTAGGCACAGCTGTGGTAGCGAGGGTGGTGTGAGTGACGGGAGACAGGAGCTCCTTCAGAACTTGCGCAGGATTCACTTGTATGTTTTTATTTTGTATCTTGCCATGTATTTTGCACAACTTTCTAAAATAAACCATTTTGATCATCATAACCATGGAAAACAAAAAATGCAAAGAATAAAAATCTATAGAAAAGTTCTATTTCCTGGAAATGATTTCCGAAGACGAATAATCAATAAGGCTACTCTTCTCCGTGACCCTGGTCACGCCTTCTTCCACTCCCTCATTCAGTTGCTGTGGACACCGATCCAGACAAACTGGTGCAAGTTAATAGTATTAAGTAACACCTAGTTGGTGCTTATTATGTACGATTAGATACTGGATAAACTTAAAATGTGATTTATTACCTCATTTAATTATCAGACCTCTATGCATTAGGGTTCTTAATATCACCATTTTGCAGAAGAGAAATGGAATCTCAGGAGCTTGCCCAA
Source organism: Desmodus rotundus (assembly GCF_022682495.2). Lineage (NCBI taxonomy): Eukaryota > Metazoa > Chordata > Mammalia > Chiroptera > Phyllostomidae > Desmodus > Desmodus rotundus. Next base: position 88,320,651 of record NC_071399.1, on the reverse strand, counting down.
GGCTCCACAGGTAGGAAGTGGCAGAGAAAAGACTGGAACTCAAACCTTCGAAGCATGACCTCTGGGGGCAGCCCAAGGTTAAGTCACTGTAAGGGTGAGCTCATCTAGCCCTTTTATAAGCCAGGAGCAGGTTTTCAGGTGGACTGATGTTTTTGTTCATGCCTTCACTCCTAGGAGATTCCGTGGCACACTGGTGCTCACGATACAGGCCTTGTTCTTGAATTTTAATATGTATGCATTTATTAAAATTACTTGTGAGAATCAGGTCAGTGTATAGTGTTAAAAAACCCAACACACACACATGTATGTTATATCTTCTTTTCTTCATTTGACTGTGTTGTGTTGGGGTGCCAGACCCTTCCAAGGGACGGGTAAGGAAAACTCCTAGAGATGTACATAACACAGACAAGGACCTCGTGAGTAAGTGAGAGTGACCCAGAGCCAACTCAGATTTGGAGATTGCCCAGAGTTCTGAAAACATTCTAAGCATCTGTAATCCAAACGCCGTGGGAATGAGAGCTGGAGCATTTATCTGCATCTGAGGGTCAGCTAAGCTGCTGTGTCCCCAGAGTGGCTGGGTCTGAGGTCTCTATATTTACTGTACAAGTATTTGCAGTGAGAATTGCAAAATAATTATGGGACTAAGAATTTCTAAGTAATGAGGGGCTGGGAGAGTCTGCTGGGCAGCATTCTGCCTGAGAGCTGTCCCGTCCTGTCCAAACCTCCGCTGGGGGGGGGGGGGGGGGGCGGGACTAGCAAAGCAGGAAGTGCAGAGGGCAGCACCAGGGGAAGGAGAAATCCAGTGCACTGAATCTTGCAAAGACAACGGGAACAAAACTAGGATTAGGCAGTGGGAGCATCAGGAAGCGCTCTGCATTTACCAAATGACTCTGACTCAGGGAAACCATTGAGTGGGGAAGAGAAGGGCCTTTTCTATTGAGGTGGGAAAGAAAAAGGCTTCAGAAGAAGCTCCCTCTTGGTGATAATACCAGAAAGAAAGAAAAAAAAAAGGAAAAGATCTGGTTCAGAGCTGGCAAAAACTTTATGAACATAAAACTGAGGAGGGGTTGGTGGTCAAGACATACTTATACCTGCATATCGTGGTGTAATGTGTCATGCATGTATAATCTTGTACACGTGAAGAAACACAAAAATGCATGTGTAAGTGGACTCTGGAGTGAATCTGCACATAGTTCATTCATTATGCTTTGGCTGTTCTCAGCGGCCCTATTCACTCCTTCATCCATTCACCCCTTTGGTTTCTAGGTTGTGCCAGACACTCTGCTGGGCATCGGATATTTAAAGATCACATAACACAGTAGCTTCTGCAAAGAAGCTCATAGTCCAGCAAAGGAAATAGCCCTTTGAATGTACGATTTTAAAGCCGGGATTGAGCTACATCAAGGGCATTATGGAAACACAGATCAGGTCTGTTATGGGTTGGATTGTGTCCCACCCCTTTCCCCCCGCCCCCAATTCATATGTGGAATCTCTAATTCCAGAGGCCTCAGAACTGACTGTATTTGGAGATGGGGACTTTAGTTTGTGGTAACTGAGTTACAATGAGGCCATTAGGGTGGGCTCTAATCTGACTAGTGCCCTTGTACAAAGGAGAGCTTTTGGACACACCCATGCATGCAGGGACAATGCCCTGTGGAGAGGAAGCTGGAGACTGGGACAACACTTCTACAATTCAGCAGACACCAGCGATTGCTAGATTACCACCAGCAGCTGGAAGGGAGGCCCAGAACAGAGTCTTCCTCCCAGCCTTCGCACAGCTTTGGAGAGGAGGATCAGAAGGCCTGCAGGAGGAGATGACAGCGGTGCGTTGTAAGAACTGAGCAGCGGTTGGTAAATGAAGGAGGGTGGGTGTCCAAGGGTATTCCGGTCACTGGAGGAAGCATAGACAAAGGTATCTAGATGAGAGGCGGTGAGGGAGTGGAGCGTGGGTGAGGTGTGAGAGCAGTGCTGGCAGCAGGAAGTACGAAGGGAGGGATCCACTTGGACAGGCAAGCGCAAGGCTGGGGGAGCGCCAACCAACTCGCCTCCTGCTTTGGGGGAGGGTACAGACACTTACATCCCAAGTGGAAACCCCTGTGGGGCAACCACGCTCATGCCACCCTCTGGTTCCCGGTCACAGCTGAGCCCTGGGGGTTAGACCAGTTATTTTCACAAGATGGCTGCTGCGATGAGAGCAAATCCTTGCTCAGTCCCGAGAGGAATGCCCCCTGTCTGGACGGCCCAGGCCCCATTCTTGGGTGGTGGAAGGGCCAGCGTGGCTCTGCCCGAGATTCCTGTCATTTCAGGGACAGCAATTTTTCTCTCCTTCCCCACAAAGCCAAAGCTCCCAGCTGATGTTAATTATAGGCAATGTTAAAGCATCGTCTAAGGTCATAGAAATGTCCCGATTCTTGAACGTTTTTGTGTCTTTGATTGTCCTCACAATAGGACTGCTGCTAATGAAAAGGCTCTCTGTCAGCTACCTCCTTCTATAAAGCCTGGCTTAACAGGTAAAAAGCAGTTCCTGTGAAGGCGTCCTGATGTTCTGCGCTCTGTCTCCCTCACATGACTCTGTGTGGGTTTGTCTGTATTTTCTACCTCTCTAGGTACTTCAAAGGATTTTTGTGAAAAGAAGTGCTGTTCTGGGAGCACATGGCTAGAAATGCACAAAGATTTGTTCTGGCTAATTAAGAAGTTTTTGTTTTAATGCCAACCCACCACTTTTGAGATAATCTTTAAAAATCTGGTGCTTGGGACCAGCGGGTAGGACATTGACCCCTGAAGGAGCTTCAAATTGAGGACATTTGTAACCTCTTCCTTTCAGATTTTAAAAAAATTAAACCTAAAATAAAATATAATGGCTGGCTGACACTAAAAAATAATGGCCCTTGCCTTTGTATAATTGACTTCAAATCATATCTGAATCACACATTAAGTATTCTAGTTGTGAGTACCACAGTTTCTTTCAGAATGAAAATCTTACAATCCAGGTAGTTATTTATTATTTTAATTATTTTTAAAATTAGCATATTATAAACATAAAAGGAATGAATTATATTTAAAGTCTAATACTCTGTATTCAGAAGAAGTAAATTGCCCACACAAATACGTAATTGAAAATATTTAAGATTAGTTGTTGAACTGAGAAAAGTTAAGGACAAAGGTTGTATGGCACATCTGCTTCTGGCATTCCTGCAACACCCCGCACTTCATTGTCACTTACCACATACTTACTGCTGGTGGAGTTTGGGTGCTCAGCACCAGAGGAGAGTCTATCACCACTCATGCGGAACCACAAGTCTAATAGCGGTGATGAATGGGCAAGTATGGCAAGTGCTGTCTGGCTAGGGCAGGGACAACCAAGCCAAGGGTGTTGAGAAATGCTTCTCGGAGCTCATATTTAACCTGGGACCTGAAACATGGCTGTGAACTCACCAGCTGAGTAAGGAGGGGAGGCCCATCCCAAGCAGAGGAAGATTCTGGATAAAAGAAAGAAGGAAGGAGATGTGGAGGTGGGCAGCACGTGCAGGGACATCCGGGAGCTCAGTGTGACCAGAATCTGAGGCGGGGAGCAGTGGCAGGAAATGAGACCAGAGAGGTGACCCGAGGGTTAGATGGGGGAAATGGTGCCACAGACAGTTCATGGTGTCCGTGAGGACATCCTGATCAGGCCTGTTATTTTGGATGCTGACTGGCAGCACCGTGGTGGAAAGGCATGGGGAGAGGGAGCAGCAGGAAAATCGAAGGAAGTAGCTTAGGTGAGGCATGAAGGCCTGAACTGAAAGTGTCAAGGTAGGTATAGAAGGAAGAAATGGCCTTAAAAGGAAATTTGGGGTCAGGAACTCATGAATTTATTGGGATGTGGAGGAGAAAGGAGTCAAGGATGAGCTCTAGCTTGAGACATGCTGTCTGCTAGGGACTCAGTTATGACTCCATGTGTTCAAGCCCTAACCCTTGAAGTGCCTGAAATTGGAAAGAGGGACTTGAGAAGGCAATTAAAGTAAAATGAGGTCATAAAGAAGGGGCCCCGATCCAACAGGATTAGTGTCTTTATAAGAAGGAGACAGCAGACAGCTCTCTCTCTCTCCTCATGCAAGTACACAGTGAGAAGGCAGCCGACTGCCAGCCAGGCAGAGAGCTCTTACCAGAAACTGACCTTGGACTTCCTGCCCAGGCCCCATAACCACAAGAAATAAGTATCTTCTTTTTTTGGATATATTTTATTGATTATGCTATAACAGTTGTCCCGTTTTTCCCCCTTTATTCCTCTCCACCCTGTATCCCCTTCCACTATCACTCTCCCACCTTAGTTCATGTCCATGGGTCGTGCACATAAGTTTTTTGGCTTCTCCATTTCTCATACTGTTCTTAACATCCCTCCATCTATTTTGTACCTACCATTTATTCTTCTTATTCCCTGTACTTTTCCCTGCAGTCTCCCCCCTTCCCCTCCCGCTGATAACCCTCTATATGATCTCTATTTCTGTGAATCTGTTCCTGTTGTAATTGTTTGTTTAGTTGACTTTTGTTTTTGCTTTTGTTTTTTAGGTTTGGTTGTTGATAGTTGTGAGTTTGTTGTCATTTTACTGTTCTTATTTTTGATCTTTTTCTTAGGTAAGTCCCTTTAACGTTTCATATAATCAGGGCTTGGTGATGATGAACTCCTTGAACTTGACCTTATCTGGGAAGCACTTTATCTGCCCTTCCATTCTAAATGATAGCTTTGCTGGGTAGAGTAATCTTGGATGTAGGCCCTTGCCTTTCATGACTTTGAATGCTGCTTTCCAGCCCCTACTTGTCTGCAAGGTTTCTTTTGAGAAATCAGCTGACACTCTTATGGGAACTCCTTTGTAAGTAACTGTCTCCTTTTCTCTTGCTGCTTTTAAGATTCTCTCCTTATCTTTAATCTTCGGTAAGGTAATTATGATGTGCCTTGGTGTGTGCTTCCTTAGGCTCAACTTCTTTGGGGCTCTCTGAGCTTTCTGGACTTCCTGGAAGTCTATTTCCTTTGCCAGATTGGGGAAGTTCTCCTTCATTATTTCTTCAAAAAATTTTTCAATTTCTTGCCCTTCCTCTTCTCCTTCTGGCACACCTATGATTTGGATGTTGAATGTTTAAAGTTGTCCTGGAGGTTCCTAAGCCTGTGTTCATTTTTTTTGAATTATTGTTTCTTCATTCTGTTCTGGTTGAATGTTTCTTTCTTCCTTCTGTTCCAAACTGTTTATGTGAGTCCTGGTATCCTTCCCTTCACTGTTACTTCCCTGTACATTTTTCCTTTATTTCACTTTTCATAGCCTTCACTTTTTCCTCTATTTTATGACCATACTCAATTATTTTCTGTGACCATCCTGATTACCAGTGTTTTGAACCCTGCATCTGATAGGTTGGCTATCTCTTCATCTCTTAGTTATATTTTTTTCTGGAGCTTTGACCTATTCTTTCATTTGGGCCTTTTTTTTTTTTTTTTGTCTTGGTGCACCTGTTACAGATAAGGGGTGGAGCCTTAGGTATTCACCAGGGCGGGGCAACTCACTTTGCTTCTTTATGATACTGTCTGTGGGGGAGGGGTCCAACAGGGAACAATGCCGCTTGCTTGGCTCTCGGTTGGCTCTCAGTCACTTCCTCTTCTACCAACCAGCAAATTGGGCCCTTCTGGCGTTGATTCCCAGGTGGGTAGGTTTTTATATGTTCTAGGACCCTGTGGGTCTCTCCAATGAACTCTTCTGTGAGGCTGGGAGTTTCTCCCACTGCCTTAACCCCCACAGTTTTTTTCAGTCAGAGGTTTTGAGGCTTTATTTCCCTACTGGAACCCTGGGTTGCATGGTCTGTCTCGCTCCCCAGTTGTTCCTCCTGGTTTATCTGCAAGCAAATGTGGGACCATCCAGTCCTCCAGCTGCCACCTTTCCTTGAGTCCTCTCTACCCTGGCTGCCTATCTCCACCCTCCTGCTGGTCTGGATGAATGTTTTCTTTAACTCCTTGGTTGTCGGACTTCCATACAGTTTGATTTTCTGGTAGTGCTGGTTAGTTTTTGTTCTTGAATTTGTTGTTGTCCTTCTTCTGGTTGTGGGAGGAGGCAAAGTGTATCTACCTTTGCCTCCACCTTGTTTGGAAGTAGAAATAAGTATCTTCTGTTTAAGCCACCCAGAGTATGATATTTTGTTAAGGCAGCCTGAGCAGACCAAGACAGTGGCATTAACTCATATAAAGAAAAAATAAAAAGGATAGAGATTTTAATTGTTTTTTTCCCCTTATTTTTAGTTTGGTTTCAGACCTGTCAAATATGAGATACTAATAAGGCATACAGGAAGACATGTGCAGGGAGCAGCTGGAGATATAGAAGAGGAACAATGGGGAGCAGTAGGTCAGGAGATAGTCTGGAGAGTTCTCCATGCAGACAAAGCAGAAGCCAGAGTTGTGGAGGAGATTATCCAGGGAAAGAATGTAGAATAAGTAAGACAAGAAGGCAGGAAAGGATCTGGGGAAACTGGACAGTCAAAGACAAGTAGGAGAAGCAGCAAGTGCATCACAAGAGATATTCTAGAAGCTAAGGCAAGGGGTAGGGACCTCATGGCCATTTGTTAATAGAGAACTGAACTAGGCTGAAGACCAAAAAAAAATAAAACACTGGCCTGGTTATTAAGAGATAATTATTAGCCAAGTCAGTGCAGTGTTATGTAATGAAGCCAGTTTGTGGTGGGTTGAGAAATGAATGGGAGTAAAGAAAGAGAGATGAGGACGGACTGTGATTTTAAGACATCTGCTTATGAAAAGCACAAGGGCAATGGGAAAGTAGCTTGAGAGAGAGGCAAATGTGAGACCCAGTCATGTCCTTCTGTGTGTCTGAAACTCCACTTCAATTTCCATTTTTATGGTGAGGAACCATGGACAGCTAAAAGAAACAAAACTGTCCTCTCCTCTAATTCAAATCAACCCCTTTTGCTATTTTGGATTTTTAGATATCTGTTTCTGCCTCAACAGGGACACATCTCCTGTCCCCTTTCCCTATAGACTCTTCGTCTCATTGGTTCATTTCTACTGACCTCCTGGTGACCATCATGTTTTAATTAGGTGTCAGGATTTCCGGAATGCGGGTAAGGGTGTGCACATGCTTGCGACTGTGAGTAGTGTATGTGAGTGACTGTGTGTGAGTATGTGTGAGTGACTTTGAGTGTGTGTGGTAAGGGACAGGATCTGACCATACAATGTGATGCCAGAGGTCTGTATTCTATGAAGAGGACTGATGTTGTTAATGGTAAATTTTATGTTATATATACGTTATCACCACCACCACCACCACCACCACCACAACAACAAAAACACAAGAGAAAACAATTATTGTAGCCACTCTTCTTTCAACTTTAGACTGCAGATAGAATGAAAAATGCTAAAGAAAACCTTTGTTTTCTTTTTTTTTCTGTCCTGCATTTATAGGCAGCTTCTTAGAATGCTTGTATGAATCTATCAATCTTGAAGATTGGCGGTCTGACGGGATGGGATGTAGCCCTCTGTTTTAAATTGCTTAATAGTTGAAGCTGAAAGAAAATATACATTCGAACATTTTCCTGGGACATCAAAATAATGCATGGATTTAGGGAAAAAAGTGAATCATGTGTGACCTTGTGTAATGTTTAACTTTTTAAATGCCACACATAACACTTATCTGGTTTTAGCCTTGCTGGGGAATGGCTGTATCCAGCAAGGATGAAAGGCCTCCAGCTGGGATAACTATCCTATAATTAGTGATGCATTTTTAAAAAGGCAAACCAGAAATTATTGGAGACAGTTGATGTAAAAACCTCTACATTTCTAAAGTATGTGTATTCGTAGCTTGACAGTTTTAGCCTTGTGGATGTGATGTCATACACACACAGACACACACACACAAACACCACTTTCTTTTGCCAGGGTATTTGAGGAAGTCAGTTTTCCTTCTATTGATTTTAATAGAACTCCCTAGAAATCAAATATGAGTCTTGTGAATTTGTGTGCTATTGAGTTCCTGGCACAGAGCTCCTAAAACTCTTGTCACTTCCTGAGTGATAGAAGCATCTTTTGTTATAATATTTGGTCTTTGTTCCTGGTTCCTCACACAAGAACTTCTAATACTTTTGGAATTTTCTGAGTGACAGGGGTGAGAGGAGCATCTTTTGTTATTCATAATAAGCCCCTTTCAACCATCCTGGAGTTTATGCTAATGAGGTGATTCTTGGTGGGCCCCTAGATAGCTTCAGGATGGGGTCTGGTTGCCAGAGGAACCAACCATGTGATCGGTGGGGTGGAACTTTGAGTCCTTCTCATCCCCCAACCACTGGGGAGGGTAGGAGCACTGGAGATTGAGTTAAGCGTTAGTGGCCAATGAGTTCATCAATCATGCCTATGTCGTGAAACTGTCATATCCACCTCTAAGTGGCGGGGTTGGGGGAATCCCTGGATTGGTGAACACGCCGCTGTGTCAAAGGAAAACCCAAAGCAGGACTCCCAGGAGGAGTGAATGAGTGCCCCTGCATTATCCAGCCTGTAGTTTTTAAAGGGAGGCCCCTGCACCCTGGAAATTCACACCCTTTAGTTTCGGTTATTTTCTTGCATTATTTCATTGATGATTTTCTCCTCATTCATTTGCTCTACTCTCTGTTTCTACAATTTCTCCTTCTCCTCCTCATCCTTCTTCTTCGCCTCACCTTCTGGGCCTATCTTCTATATTTCTCTGCTTTCCTTTTATATTTTCTATATCATTATCTTTTCAAGAAACCTCCTCAACTTTATCTTTTAAAATTCCAGTTGATCTTTTTAATTTGTGCTATTCTGTTGTGAATTTCCAGGAGCCATTTTTGTTTGTTTCTTGAATGTTCATTGATTTGTTTGTTTTAAAATAGCACCCTGTCTTTGTTTCATGGATGCAAAACTTCTCTTATCTCTCTGAGGTAATTAAAGCTATTGTAAAATTCTTTTTTCTCTTATGATCAGTAATTTTTAAAATAAGGATTCAAATTCAGGCAGTCTGACCTCAGAGCCTGCTTTCTTGATGATTTAACCTAAAATAACTTCATCTTAATAAACATTAAATTCGAGTGCTAAGAAGGCAGATTAAACACAAACATCAATTTTTTTCCCCTTCAGTAATCCCCACTAAAAAATAAAGATTAGAAAAATAACTTACAAGGACATGAAGAAGAACATAGATGAGAACAACAACAAAACATTGGAAGCTGAATTTTTGTGAGGAACTAATTAGATAATTCATGGAAAAGACTTAACACAGTGCCTGGGACACAGTAAGTGCATCATAAATGTTGGATATTGTTAGTATAACATAATAGAACTCTTAAAAAAAGAGAAGTCTTTTTTTCAAAAATTGGACATTTTGTTTATGATTTAAGAGCTTCCTTATACTCTTACTTTGAAATGTGAATGTTAAAGAAGGAAAAAAATACTTTCCCGTGCTGTTGGCATAATATAATTTTTTGGACTGAACTCATTTATTCATGAGGCAACTATCTGATGCATAATGTGTAGAGGAAAATATACATTATTAATAATAAAATATTGTGTAATTTAACGGTATATTAGAACTTCACATATCTTAAGTTCAACTGGGAAACTCCCATAGATAATACTACACCCGTATGAAAACAGAAATGAATTATTATGTGAAAGTATAAGTAAATACATTCAATAATGTTTATTGAACAAAGACAATATATTGAAAAAAACAAACAAACAAACAAGGTGCTGATTCTGGGGAGAATCCAGAGATAAAGTCTTAATCTGTGCTTTCAAGAAGTTTATTAGGGGAGACAAATATTTAGTAGTTAACTATAAATCAAAGCAGAATTAAGTAATAATTTATTTTCCATTTTTGACTTTAAATAGTTTTTTATTTTTCAATTACAGTTGACATCCAACATTATATAGTTTTAGGTGTACAACTCAGTGATTAGACATTAAATGACTTACTACGTTATCACCCTGATAAATCTAGTACCCGTCTAGCCCTCTACATAGTTGTTACAATATTACTGACTATATTCCCAATGCTGTACTTTACATCCCCGTGACTATTCTGTAACTACCAATTTGTACTTCTTAATCCCTTCACCTTTCTCACCCATCCCTCAACCTCTGTCCCATCTTAAAGAAGAAACTTTAACATTTCTTCCAATACTGGTTTGGTGGTGATGAACTCTAGCTTTTCCTTGTCTGAGAAACCCTGTATCTGTCCTTTGATTCTAAATGATGGCTCTGCTGGGTAGAGTAATCTTGGTTGTAGCTGGCTCTGTTGAGGTGGGCTCAGAAAAGAAACAGTGACCTCTACCAGCACTTCTGATTTTAACAGAAATATAAGCCAAGTGCCACTTAGGAGTCTGGCAAAAAGAACAATTAATGCCAGCCAGTGGGACTGACAGAAGCTTCACTGAGGAGGGAGGCATTGGAATTGGATTTGGAGGTTGTACCAGGCCTCCCTTTGGTTGAGGGAATCACAGAGCAAAGCCCTAAAAGGGGGAAATGAAGTGCCTAGTCCAAGTCCTGGTTGGCTGTCAGTGTAAACTGTCTCTTTGTGCCACGAACTTATTCTGCTCACCCAGTCACACTTAAGAGCCCTCATTTCTGCCAGATTGCAGTGTGGGTAAGAAGACCGTACAAGATGCACTTCTCTACTTGAGGAGATGTTGAAGAAAATCGTATGTGTGTGAAAGTCCTTTCAGAAGAACAGATTCCAGGGCAATAGAGGGAGACGTCATAGAGCCTAAATCCTGGCAGGCCAATTCACTTCCTTCTGGGACATCTGTGCCAGGCCAGATCGATGGAGAGGAAGCCAAGGATGTAATCTGCCTGGACTTTACAAAGGTCTTAGCCCCATGCCTGCAGGAACACTCCTCAAGAAATGGAAAGTAGGCTGCTTCTGTGCTGTGCAAGTTCAGGCAGGGCTAAGGAGTAGAAGACATGGCTCCTCACCGGTTCTACTTCTGTCTGGGGTGTCGACCCCCCTTCCATGACAGTGTGGGGAGGTGAAGGAAAGGGGGCAGGTGGCACATGTTGCCAAGGTGTCCAGACCATCTTCTTCCCACAAGGAACAGGAAGAAAGTAGGACACAACAATACTACCTAATGTCTGTGCATGGCCCTTGAAGTTCACAAGGCACACCACATGGCAAACGGTGGGGGGAGTGTACGTGGGTGGGCAGGGTGTCGGGGTCGTGGGGAGGGCAGGAGCCGCACTGACCCTTTGCATAACTTGTCTTTCGATCCTTCCATCTTTAATGAACAAGTTTCCTTTGCCCAGAAACACCCTGTGTTAAGAACACTGGATTAAGCAAAGAAGGTCAAGCTTCTTGAACTTGGCCTTCATGAAGGAGATTATAGCCACTGGACTTGCTTGGTGGGAGGGTGTTGCCCTCATAGGTGGTTATGCTTGCACCAGATGCAGTTGAGATGAACCGAAGAAACTTTGGGACCATTCACGTAGTGCCCATCCTAGAAAAGCCAAGGAGCCAGATGTTTCATCTGGTAGCCTCAGTGAGTTGTCCGTTTGGATGGTAAGCCCCCTAAGGACAGGGACAGTGGTTTTCTCCTGTCTTGCTGCTCTCGGCACTTACCAGCATGATGTCTAACAAATAGTCTGGGCTCAGGAAATGGTGTGGGGGAGGGAGGACAGAAGGCAGGGAAGAAGGAGTATGTGCTTGTCTAACCGCTATGCCATACACCTGGAACTATAATATAATAATACAAAATACTATTGAATGTAAACTGTAATTGAAAAAAAATAAACAAAAAGACTGAGGCAGACCCACAGATAGAGAGCAGGCTGACACCTCCGGAGGGAGGCTGGGGGAGTGGAGGGATCGAGCAAGAAAGAAAAGAAAAAGAAAAAACACATGAACACTGATAACAGTGCGGTGATTGAGGAGGACAGGGGGTGGAAGGAGGTGAAAGAGGGTATAGGGGAATAAATGGTAATGGAAAAAATACAATTAAAAAAAGCAACATTCAGCCTCTTAAATATTCTCTTGGGATCCAGATACCATACAGTTTGAAGGCCAAGTGACCAGTAGAGAGACCCATGTGGAGAGAAGCAGAGGCCTGTGACCGACAACCTTGACTGGGCTCTCGGTCAATAGCCAGGGCCTACCTGCAGGCCTGGTGAGTGAGCCATCTTGGAAACAGTCTCTCCACCACAGTCAAGCTCTCCCCAGTGGCTGCCCGGTGAGCAGATAGGAGCTGTCGCCTCCAAGGCCTGCCTGACTGAAGATCACATGCAAAATAAATGATTGTTGCTACTTAAAAAAATAAATAAATAAAAAGAGAGAAAAAAAGAAGAAGGCGGGGAAGGAAGGAATGAGCTGAGGTCAAGAAGCTAATGTGGCCAGCAGTTCCAGAAGCTAGATGTGGTAGAGGGTGAGGAAGTCAGAGGAGGTGCGAATCGGGTGGTGGCAATAAAGCAGGTGAATTCCACGTGGCTGAGAGTAATGAAAGTGAACGCCCAATCCCCGAAAACACTTTGGGGTCAGGACTGGGAAGGATCAACAAAGAGTTCATGCTGAGGATTCAGGATAAACAGCTCCCGGTGCTGGCTGAGGACCTTGGACAGAGTTCAGGGGTCCTTGTGGAACCCTCCCGCCAAGCAAGAATCCCCGCCTCCTGGTCAACAGGAGGGTCACTGCGAATCTGGCGTTTGATTACACTGCATGGTCCATGGCCACCTCTAACATTTCTTCCTGCCTTCCTTTCCCTGGCCTTCCTATCGCTTGTAATATTTTCAAAAAGAAAAAAATGTATGAAATGAATAACTCAGGCTGCTTTCCTTTGTGCTAGTCTTTCTTCTTCAAGAATCATTATGTTTCTTCTTTTTTGTTCTTTATGGGTGTGAACAGTGTCTACACATAGTAGGTGCTTCAGAAACCTCAGGCTGAGAGACTCTGCACTCCGGATGCAAGTGCTATAGAGACCAGCCTGCTCTCTCGTTCCTTCCAGGTCAGTGCATCTCAGGGCAGCTGTGCCTTGGAAGAGACTCCTAACGTGTACTTCTGTTTGCCTTTTGTTTGGAGCTGGGGGTGTGTAGCAAAGATGAGTTCTAAGGATATTGATAACCGTCATTCCAGGAATTGGACCTAAAAGAGATGTTGGGCAAGAGACACATGAATATCAGGGCTAGAGGATGCTGCCAGGGTGAAGGTGGAAGGAGGAAGGGAGAACATGGGCAGAGGGATGCAAGGGCTGTGTAACCCAGTGGGCCAGCGGAAAGTATTCTGGGTTATTCCAGAGATGTGGTCCCTAGGCTTATTGCTAGCTCTGCTCTGGTTCACATTTGAGTGAGTGATTGCATCTTGAGAGGCCATTGAAGAGGCAAAGCATCCATTTCTCAGGATGGGAAAAGGGAGAGACAGGGACTTCTCTTTGGCTTAAACCCAGCCAAAGAATGGTCTCACCCAGGACAGGTCCCAGGTAATCTAACCCCTTCCGTTCCTTGGGAGAGGAGAATAGGTTGGCATGATTTTGCAAAAATCTCCACATCTGTTGTGATTATTGCCAAAAGATACCACCTAACCTGTTTGTGCAGAGAAAAATGAGTATTTTAAAACAGGAAATGCCATCCTGTGCACAAAGGGTAGTAATTTGGGACGTTGAAGTGCTTGGCACAATGCAATGTGTTGTTTTAAGGAAAAAGTCAGTTTCGTGTCTATTGATGTCACAATAAAATTTATGCCTTTTGCTAAGTACTCATTGACTCTTCTCTATAAAGATGGACAGAATGCTTTTGTAGGGAAAGAAAGAGCTTTGTATTGATGTTGCTTAGCAACCCAAACCACATTTTTTTCAATGTGTTGTTTTAAAAAATTCTGCATGTGAAATTAATCTGGGTCTGAGGCATAAGGTTCCTGTTTGTGTCTAGAGTCTGCTGTGCACCCACGAGAAAATGGAAACACTTCTTTTGGGTTTAAACTCCCTAATTGGGCTCAGGGTCTAGGAGCAATTGTCATCAGCTTGAGGAGTACGTACAAATTGGGCAGAAAGGGGCTCTCAGGGGCAATTCCAAACGTCTGTCTCCCCAGCAAGGGATCAGCTTTTCTGGCCCTATACTGAAGGCTGAACACTGGGCTTCTTTGCTTCCTGCCATGTCCTCTCTGGTTCTGGGCATCCACCCACGGGTGTCAGCTCTTCATCAGCCAGCCCACATTCTGACTCTGTTTTCACGTTCAGCTGGCTGCTCCCTTACTTAATGACTTGGCTTGGTGTGCCTATGCTGACTCCTCAGATTCAAAAGTATGATCCTGGACTGGCCACGCAGGAGACTTGGGTTTGAATCCCCACTCTGCCATTAAACTTTCTGACTTAATTTGAGCCAACCATTTGGTCCATCAGTTAGGATAAGTAAACTGTGCTGCAAGAACAAATAAATCTTGAACCCTTGTTGGCTTTATACCACAAAGGTTCATTTCTGGCTTCTGTGAAGTCTGAGGAAGGCTGGGCAATGCTCCGGGACAGCTTTCCCCCATGGGATGATTTAGAAATCTAGGTGGCTTTCAGACCGAGCTTCTCCCACTGCTCTCAGAGGAAAGAGAGGTAGTAGGTCACATGAGCTCTTCACTCTTTTAGCCGGGAAGTGATATATCATTTCTGTTCATAGTGAATGGGTCAGAACTAGCGACAGGGCCACAACCTAACTCCAGGAAAATGGGGAATTGTAGGAGAACATCTGGAATATGTTCGGTGAGCAGCAGCTGTCTCTGCCACTCTCGGCATCTTTGATGCTTGGTCTAGTCATCTGAAAAATGGCGGGATTATGCTACCTACTTCCTAAATGTCCTTTTATAGCTGCGAAGATCTAGGAGGCTCTGACTAACCTCGATTCCAGATTAAGCATTCCAGCTTCTCCTATAAGCATAGTTCTGTTTTTAAAAGGAATAGATTAGCATTATCTGAACGCAATCACATTAGCATCTTTAATGGAATAGTCCCACTTCTCTTACCATAAAAACCATTCCTTATTTTTAGAAATATCAGAAAATTAGGAAAAATTATTCCTGTAGGCTCCACTTCTTTCAAAACAAATTCTTCAGCTGGAAGGATTTCAGAAAATTCTAATCATCTGTTGTCCTAACTACTCCTTAAGCAGAACAATGAAAAAAAACCCAAAACCCTACAACATGTACAATTCTCATTTTTCACTGAGGAAAATATTTGTTTGACTTGCTATATTAAAGGATTATAAAATTATCTCTAAATTGGTGCTGAATTTCTTGGAGAAGTAGCAATTTTAAATGAAGACAGACACCAGGGAAGGCAAATTTCAGTTTCCTTTAAAAAAAAAAAGATGCCTGTGAAAATCTAGAGGCATATTCCTCTTCCCTGAGAAGTGAGATTTCCGGCAGCTTGGTAGAAGACAGTGAACATCTGCCTTTTGATGGTAGGCAGTCACTGGGCATTGACCACGGATGAGCCCGTGATCGACCTGTCCCTGAGCCCTATGCAATGCCCATCGTCCTTTCAGTTCTATGGACAGATGGCAACATTTCCAAAATTCCTTTTTTGGAGGATCATTATTTAATGAGCACATCGAATCACATGCCTTCCAGACCTAGCCTTCCATTTTGGATTTTCAGCACATGGGCTTTTGATTGAGCATGCTATCAGCAGTTAAAAATTCTATAAATCCCCCTGTGGGATAGGGCATTTCTCATTGTTGTTTACTCTGATGACTGGTTTTAGTACATGGATGGACACGATATGACTCGTTTTCCATCAAGACAGCATATAGGCCTCCACCCCCTTGAATCTGGGCGGAGTTGTATTGCTTCGATCCATAGAGAACAGCAGAAATGGTGCAAGTCCCCTCCTAAAGTTTGATCATAGAAGCCCATGACTCTCTCTCTCTTTTTTTTTTGCCTTGATCATAGGAACACATGGTCTTGGGGTCCTGAGCTGTGATGTAAGACTTCTGACTGCTCAGGGGCCACCGTGCTGTGAGGTGCCCAGGTCACGTGGAGAAACTGTATGCATGGGATTGGGCCGATGGTCTCAGTTTAGTCTAGTATTTGCATCATGTTAGCCCAGGTACTAGACATGTGAATGAAGAAGCCTCCAAAAGGCCCTGTCCCCCAGCCATTCAGTCTTGATGGTAACGGCTCCCGATTTTGTGGAGCAGGTGCAGACACAGCCGCCTTGGCCTGTCTGAACTCCTGACCCGCGGAGCCTGGGGGTGACTGAAATAGTGTTTGCTGGGACAGTTGCCATCCCTGCTGGCTTAGAACTTGGAGCCTGCGTTAGCTGCTTTCTGTCCACTTATAAATGACAAACCATAATGTACTTAGAAGCAAAATCTATACACTAAGGGGGCATTTTCTTCCATAAAGCCACATTCAAACAAATATAATTCATTTGATTTCTTGCTTCTTTAATGCATGAAATTCTAATACTTAAGGGAATGAATTGGCTCTTGTCATCCCTGTATGCCCAGAGTGTGGCACCGAGGAGCCGCTGAGCACATGTTAACTGAATGGGAAAAGACAGATGTTGATACGGACATTGACAGATACCTTAAGTTGCTGAGAGATTTTGCTATTAACCAGAGTGACTAAAAATTCTAATTAGGAAGGTAAAGAACCTATTCCAGTCATCAGTTACCAGGAGTTGGCAAACTATGGCTCCCAGGCCATATCTACCCTACTGCCTATTTTTATAAACCAAGGTTTATTAGAACACAGCCATTCCCATTCATTTATAATATTGGCTATTACTGCTTTTGTGCTACCATGGCAGAGTTAAATAGCGGTAGTTAATATCAGGTCCTCTGCAGAAAATCTTTGCCAGCCCCTGGGTTAGACAACCTGAACTCTAACTTCGTAGCGTATAGAAGCATTGAGAGTACAGACTCGAACTGTGGTTCTCAAACTTGAGTGAGCATCAGAATTACTGGAAGGCTTGTTCAAGCTCAGTGCCTAGCCTCACTCCTCGAGTGTCTGATCCTGTAGGTCCAGGGTGGGGCCTGAGGATTCGTACTGGAACACGTTCCCAGGGGGTGTTGATGTTGTAGGTCTGGGAACCATACTGTGAAAAGCACCGGAGTATTAGAAATATGTGTAAAGAGAGACACTGAAAGCTCTCTTCCTGGCTCTGCGGTGACTCTCCAGCTGGTGGATGTTGAGCAAGGATCTGATTTTCTCACCTGAAGATTTAGGAGAGCGGCCTGAAGCAGGCCTTCCCAATCAGTGTCTCAAGGTACTGATTCCTTCAGCTCTTGGAGAGGCTGGGCAGGGCATCGAGCCACTAACTTTCTGCCCTAAACAACCTGCTTCATTTACCCCAGAATGCTTTGCAAATATTGTCATTTTCTATGTGCGCTGTGACACATACAAGACTGGGAAGTGTCAGACCAGAGGACTCTTGAGATCTTTTTAACTCTGAAATATTACGGGTTTAAATGTGTTGATTGGTAAACACCTCTAACCTCAAATACATATTGATCATTGTCGGCTGAATGTGGCCGCTAGCCCACACCACGCGTACATATGTGGTGCTCTCATTTCTTTCTTACAAATCAGATGCTACAGACGCTGGCCTACCTAGTTGCTTACTGTTCCTCAGACCGAGGTCGGGTGTCTGATAGGCTGTTCTGAAGCACATGGCTTTGATGTTCATCAGTCATTCAACACCTACTTGGCACTTGGTCCAAGCAGGGAGCCGCCTGGTGTTTCTGCCATCTGCCCTTTCATAACACCGTCTATATTCTACAACAGGGAGGAAGCTAGAAAGCAAAGCTGTGTCACCTTTCCACTTCCTCCTTCTCCTCTGCTCTGCTCCAACGGAGAGAAAAATCAGAGACCGCTGTAGAGAGACTACAAATCTTCTTTTCCTCCCATTTTAAAAGCTCTCTCTGGCATTTTGTAACTTAATAAAACGCTGATTGAATAAATGAATAAACAGATGGCATCGTGTGGTATATATAGGGCAATAAATGATCAAGCACAAGTACTTACTACTGCTTATAATGCAGGCTCTCTCTTTTTATATGTGTGTGTGCATGCATGTATATGAACACACACATATGTTCATATATGCACGTATACACATATACACAGGGTGGGGCAAAAGTAGGTTTACAGTTATTCATATAGATAATAATACAATAATTGATAAACAATAATGTGAAAATAAACTGTGTTTTGCGTGATCAGAACTATAAACCGACTTTTGTTCCACCCTGTGTTTTGCCACACTCACTGCTGTGCTGAGTTTACTTCCCAGTTCTTTCCATGCCCTTCAGTCTGTATTGAATACCTACTAAGCTCAAGTTTGTTAAGATGTTGTAGAAAGGAAAGTGAGACACAGCTATTATTTTCAGTAAGCTCACAGTTTTGCTCTATAATTACTCCTTGGAAAACTAGCTGAGAGAAGAGGTGGGCGAAGACTCTTTCCTGAGAAACCATCTTTTGTTGTAGAATTGGTTTATCGTCTTTCTGTCTAGTGCCTCCAGATGATATCGAAAGGAAAATAATTTGTTCCGCGGTGAGTGTGAGTCATCGTCTAGTGAAGTGGGCACCAAATTTCAGAGGCGGCAGCACTAGAAAAAATTTGTGAAAGTAGAAAGCCAAGGTTGGAAGGAAGCCTGCCCCAGCATAAGCTGCATGATCAAAGGCACATGGTGTACTTTTCTGCACTGAAGAGCTCTCTGGTTTTGTTGTTTTTGTGGGTTTAAAATGCCAGTTCTAGCTTTTGTCATTCCCTCTTCACTTTGGTAGAGATTTTACATTTGCTCTCTGGGTCTAAATGTCTGATCTGCCACCCAATCTTAACCCCAATTGACACCGTATGAATGATGTGACAAAGAGTTACTGAATGCCTGCTATGTGAGAGGTACTCATGTAGCTACAGTGATGAATAAGATATGATTCCCCACCTCATGGTGGTGGAAGAGCAAAGGCACTGTAAACACCATGACAAGATAAATCCAGAGAAAAGGTAGAGGGAAAAACTAAATACTTGGGCAGCCAGGGAGAATTTCTTGGGGAAAAACACATTGGAGACTTGACATCTGAAAAATAATATTTTTCTACTTAACTGTGGATAAGTTTATTGATTTTTTAGAGAGAAAAGAAGTGTGTGTGTGGGAGAGAGAGAGAGAGAGAGAGAGAGAGAGAGAGAGAACGAGAGAGATGTGAGAAAGAAATCAATGGGTTGTCTTCCCTATGAGCCCCGACCTGAGATTGAACCCACAACCTAGGCATGTGCCCTGATGGTGAATTGAACCTGCAACTCTTTGATGTATAGGATGCTGCTGCAATTAGTGAATTTTTGGATTTAGATCAAAGCCTGGGAAATAGGATGCTAAACAGAAATCACTATTTACTAAAATGACTACATTTTAAGGGGGTTGATCTTTTTTACTGTGAAAGAAATGTGTTGTCGAGTGATGCCCTTTGAGCCATCCACTGTGGTACTCGAATGCTGTCACATATACCTACATTACATCGGCCAGTGCAAGTCACGTGGCCAAACCCCCCATCAGTGACACGGGAGAATGTGCTTTGCCTCCTGTAGTTGGTGTTACTGTAAAGTCACCTGGCAAAGAAAGGGGCTATACAGTTCTCCCACTGAGTGCGCCTGAAGAATTGAGAATGACACTTTATTTGACCACGTCCACTCTTTTGTCTATGTTTTATATCCCTCTCACAAGCCAAATAAACTTACTCTCACACAAGACACAGCAAAGTCTCAGTTATGACACCTAGGGTCTCATTTGTATTCATTTTGAATTTGGTTGCTGGTGACTGGGGAGCCGTGAATTTAAAGACCAATTATTTCCCCTGACTCACCCGGCATGCAGCGAAGGAGCAGGGACGGGGTAACCTCCACAAGCAGGCTCATTCAAAAAGGGGATGAGGAGGCGGCTCTTGCTGGTTTATAGCACTATTCACACCCTATGGGCATGCATTGCCTGGCCCCCTTACCCTGGCAGAAGAACATTTTTCTTTATTAGCCTGAACTTTACTCCCTGGGAGTAGTCCCCATTTTACTGTTCTTTATGGCTCTTGACTCTGCTCTCTGGAAGGTTCTTTATCATCAGAGTCCTTAGTCATTGCTGAAGTGACATTAAAGAATATGCTACCTCAGCCTGCTTCCTGCCAGTGGAAAGTTGGAGAGAAGGAAGGTCTTGTATCTTAAACAATTCCAGTCTTCATCTTGGCTGGCAGCATTTTTCAGAATTTACTTCCAGAAATTTTAAGAGGAAGACAGAATACACTTACTACCATGTAATGGTACTAGTGCCTAGTTAAAATAAAGACTGAACATTAAAAAGCCTCTATCAAATGGGAATTTTTAAAACTTCCTCTGAAAAAACATGTGGCTCAAACAAGTGAAATCAGAACCAAATTTTTGAATATCTAGAAAAAAATGATAATAAAAACACTATGTATCAGACCCCATGAATTCCATTTAAAGGATCCTTCACCTGCGTTGAATGGCTCCTAAAAAGCCTGGGTCTTTTGATTTTCCTAGAGTACACAAAATTAATTTTAGAGAGAGAAGCAAAAAAGAGGTATGATTGTGATTTTCAACACAACAGGATCAGATGCTTAGAAAACTCATGAAGTTTTTGAGAGACTTGGATGATGGTTTATGTTCTGAGATTTTTTTTTTTTTGGTGTATAAATATTAAACACTATTGTATCTTCCTTTCAGACTGCCTGTCTTGTTCCCAGTTAGTGCTTCCCTCCCACCCCCCCCAATTTCAATCTTGCTGTAAACCTTGTACAGAATTGAAATTGTGACCCTTTCTCCCTTTCCTTGACTTTTGCATTTGCTTGGCCTTGTGTTGTCCTTTCCCGCACGTGCCTGCCTGAGCCCTGCTTTGGGCAGTCTTTTTGTCTGCCCTCGGTGGTGCGGCGTCCTCTCTTGCCCAGTTTTAACACAATGGAGTTTGCATTTTTTGTTTTTCACATTTTTTGTGGCTTTTAGGTGATTCTCAAGAAGACAAGAGGGTATTCTGATTTAAAGTACCATCTTTAAACTAGAAGTTCCACTTAGGAATTTTAAAGACAGGTAGACTTTATAACAATGTATTGCCACGTGTGATGCTAGTTTTGATGGCAGCGTAATGACCAATAATTTGATCTTTCTTAGAAATATGAAGCCATCAGAACAAACACTTTGGGATGTGTTTTCAAATAAAAAAGACCCCTATCAAATAATTTTAAAATAGTGTATGGAATGTCCTCTGAAAGTTTTTCTCATGTCCTTAACCAAGCTTCAAATGTTCATTCCTCTGGTGACTTTTAAAATACATTACCTTAAAAAAAATAGTATGAGTAATATGTGGAAGAACTTTCATGCTTTTGAAATGAATTGAAGACAATTTAATGTGAATGGGTCCTGGTTTGCCTTGTTTAATCAAAGTAGATAGAACTCAAAGTTTTGTACCATGCATGTTAATTTACACCGTGAATGCCAGTTGATTAACTGAGAAGCTTGTGGTATTTTTTTATAAAAGGTCAGGCACTCGGTGTTCATCAAGAATTACCTCTCTGATTAAACTATTGTTATTAGGGAGGAAACAGGACTCAACCCAAGTCATTCTGAACCCAGGCATCTAATTCTATATATTGTTTTAAAAAAATTTGATAGTTTTATTAAAATATCACTTTTTTTGTACTGAAAAGAGAGAACAACACTGAAGGAATTTTTATTGCAAAATGTTTGGATTCTTACCTAGAATTTTGGAGGACAGGTTTTTAGGAGTTTCTCTGTTTCTCATCATTCAAAGAAGAAAAATCTTTTGCTTCTGTGGCTGAAAATAAAGGGTATCATTATATTTTATTAAAATAATTCTCCATAATTGACATCTACATTTGTTTCACTTGACGATACTTCCGCTTACTTTGAGCGTAAGAGCAAAACAAACAAAATAACGACTGCCATCACCAAATTCAAATGTGGTGGCTTTGCAAAATGGGCACAAATTCTTTGACACCCCCTCCTTCAAGGAATGCAGCTTCATCTCCTTCCTCTTTTGTGCGGGCTACACCTAGTGACTTGCTTCTAGAGAATATCATACGGTAGAAATGATGCTGTTTGGATTCCAACACTAGCTAAAAAAAAAAAATCACTGCGGCTTTTCCCTTGATCTCTCTTTTGGGTCCTTCGCTCTGAGGGGAAGCCAGCCGCAACAGAATGAAGACGCTCCCATAGCCCCACAGAGTGTTATGCGACAAGGAGCTGAGGCCATCTCCCAACAGCCACGAACCTGCGCTGTCTTGCAAGCAGATTCTCCAGGCCCTGCTGAGTGTTGAGATGACGTCAGCTCTAGCCATTACCTTGACTGCAGCCTCGCGGGAGACCCGGAGCCAGAATGTTCAGGCTCAGCCACAGCTGAACTCCTGGTTCACAGAAACTCTGAGATAATAAATGCTTATTGTTTCAAGACAATTTTTTTGGATAATTGGTTCACAGCAATAGATAGTGAAAACACCCAATGTGACCCATTTCACTTCCTCTATATGGACGCCCCAACGTAGGCCGGGTACCTATATTCCAAAGAGTGTAAAGCAACCAGCTTCACGTCCAACACTAGTTTGCTTCCATTTCAACTTCCTGGTTCTGTTTTCAAAGATCTTGATAGTCCCACAGCTTCTAACAATTGAACCAATACTAAAGAAATATATAAAAGCTTCGTTTCTTCCTGGATTTAATGGAAGAAAAGGATTTTTTTTTTTCCCCCTAATTGAAGTGGGCCTACTAGAAGCCTAAATGGCTTTTGACAAGAATTTCTGGAAAAGAAGTGATTGAAATGGAATCTGCTCACTTCCTCACTTCCTAAAAATGCTGCTGATAAATACAAACCAGCAACAGCACAAATAACAACCAGGAATCCCGCTAACTTACGTCGTGAATGACTGCTCCGTGGAGACCACAATAGAACAGTGGTAACGTGATACAGCAGACCGAGGCCTGTCTCAGGATTTGAGACACTGGGTGTGAAAAATGAAAAAGAAATGATACAATTAGGGCACCGTGGATTGGTGGTTACCCCTATCCAGTGTCGGGAGCTAAGGCAGGTCATTATATCTGGAGCTTCATTGGATTTATAGACCGACTGAAGTCTAAAGCCATTTTCTGCCAGAAGGAGGTAGATTTTGGTTGATGGATGTTCAGTGACCAAACACTTCCTCTCACCTCATCTCCACCTTCAGACTGATTGATTACTCGCAGGGACCGTATTAGGAGCTAGAAACGTCCTCCTCCCCCCCAAATATCTCCTCTACTTGAAACACACCATTTTGAATTTTACTTCAACTGTCACTGGAAGGGAGGCCTGGTCCAAAAAGATTTATACAGTTAATAGTAAGTGAAATTGGTTTATGTTGATGGAAGATCAGAAGGTATCATTTAAGAGCAGCTTATTTCTTTAGAAAATTTATTGTTTTTCACATCACCTCATAAAACTGTTGCGAGGAAAAATTAGTCCACGTAATTAGTTTACGGAACAAGCTGTCCTTGGCAGGAGTAAATCACAAAGAAGCTTTATTTTTTCCCCCTCCTACTGCTATCGTCTTTCAGCAGGACTGTGCTTACTCACACTTCAAGCTTATCCCGTTGCTTTTCTAGTCGCTTACAGGTTTTATTTTCATGTATTAATATTTCTGTTTTTTGTTAATCACAACTTTATCACTTTAATAAGGCTACATTTCAGTTTACAAAATTTTAATGGTGGTAAAATACACATAATATACAATTTGCCATCTTGGCCATTTTTAAGCATGTGGTTCGGTGGCACTAAGTACACTCACCTTGCTGTGAAACTGTCATCCCCATCCATCCCCAGAAGTATTTTCGTCTCCCAAATTGAAACCCCTTACTTATTAAACAGCAACTCCCCACTCATTCTCTGCCCCGGCCCCTGGCTGCCACCGTTCTGTTCCCTGTCTCTACGAATATGACTTCTCCGGGCATCTCAGATAAGTAGAATCGTGGGGCATTTATCTTTTTGTGACTGACTGACGTTACTTAGCACAATGTCCTCAAGGGTAATCCATGCTGTGGCATGTAGCAGAATGTCCTGCCCTTTTAAGGCTGCGTAATATTCCATTGTATTTATATATCACATTTGAAAAATATATATCCATCTGTTGTTGAACTTTTGGTTTGCTTCCAAGTTTTGGCTCTTGTGCATAATGTTGCTATGAACATAGCTGTACGAACATCTCTTCAAGACCATGCTTCCAATTTGGGGGGTATATTCTCAGAAGTGGAATTGCAAAAAAAAAAAATCTATTTCAGTCTTTTTTTTTTTTTTTTTGAGGAACTGCCACACTGTTTCCCATAGTGACAGCACCATTTTATAGTCCCACCAACAGGGCGCAAGGGTCTGATTTCTCTACATCTTCGTCAGTGCTTCTACTTCTTTGTTATAGCAGCCATCTAAATGGGTCTGAGATGGTATCTCTTTGTGGCTCAGTTTTATTTTCACACATTAAAATATTGAGCACAATCAGTCCTCACGTCAAAACTTCAAGCGCTCATTCAACACATGTTACTCTCGCCCCCCACCTCAGCTCTGTCTTGGTTCCTGCTTAGACATCTGTCACGGAGAAGGAGGAAATGAGGCCATATTTGATTGCTTTGCTTCCTTCTCTCTTCTTCCTACTTTCCTCTGTACCTTTTAGCACTCTTTTTGGTACCTCTAGGGTTGAACGGAGAGAAGGGAAGATTAGTGGAGGACAGAGTCTTCTCTGATCAGAGCTGCTCCTAATGGCTGAGCAGGGACCAAAGGCTACATTCAAGCAAGGCAGCTTCCACTGAGGGTGGGAAATGAGAAGGAGCTTCCATGGTCTGGAGTGGGCCCGAGAACACCCATCAGGTTTGAGTCATCTTGGAAGGACCCTGTCTCTAGAAGCTTGCTGCCTGGGCTAAGGAACCCTCATGGGGAGCATCATGTGAGATACTCTGTTATAAATGGGTGCAAAGGAGGAATTCCTAGAGCTGAGTCAGAGGGCCAGCGCCAGGCACTGGTCAATCCCAAGTCACAGTGAGGGGACCCCCAGAGTGCTCCATAAGAGTGAGCATTTGGGCATATGCCACCCACCGGGGAGAGCAGCTGGAGATTATATTAACGTGGCCAGGTAAGTCCTTATCTGCTGCTTCCCTTTGCTCTCTGCCTGTCCCTCCTCCAGCCACCAACACAGGCAGGTGGCGAGTGAGAAGAAAGAGGGGGGCATAGAGCCCAGAAGAGGATCGTGCCCCATGCTCCTCTTGCCAATTGCAGGTTTCTTCACTCGGGGTCGAGCCTGAGCTTCCGAGGAGGAAAAGCTTCAAACTGGTTGAGAGATTGAAGCTTTGATGTGATTGCACTGGACTTCTTAATATATCTAATTAGGGATGTTTGTTTATACCTGAGTGTGACTTAAAATATATTCTCCGACAGATTCGTTGTCTAGGAGTGTGCTGATGGAATAGCACAACTAAAAGTCAAGGGCAGGGGGACAACAAAGCTCTTTTAGCCTCTTGTACCTTTCTGACTCTAACTTATTAAAAGATCAAAAAGCAAATAGAACAGTCCCTGGCACATAGTAAGTGCTCACTAAATGTTGTGTGTTGTTACTGTCAACTTCTGTATGGTTACTACTGTGCGTAAGTCTTTCATGCTCAGGTCCCGAGGTGGAAAGTCGCTCATGGAAAGGCAGGATGTGAGGGGGCATTTTGAGATCCATAGAGACTGTGTTGCACAGTTGTCAGAGTTATTTTATCAGGGTGCAGATAAGTACCTGGTGATTCCCATATTCTGTTTAATAAAATATATCCAATTAAGAATTCATGTGGTTTCAGGACTAATTTCCTCTTGGCTACACTGAAATAATGAGGTAGTTCAGCCATCTGACTAAATCAAGCTCTAGAGGCGTGGGGGAGGAGGAGCAGAGACGTAGCTTGTGAGCCTGCTGTATCTCAGACTTCATCATGTGCTTGTCATGTTGGAGATAAAGAACAGCAGGGGCCGGAAGGATCCTTCTCACCTTCCAGAAACATTCAGAGCAGATATGTTTGTGTTTACCTCTAAGAGGCACTCTTACTCAACCTGGCTGTAACTCCTATGAAGAACTTCAACCAACTGTGAACATGAAATCAGATTCAACACTTATTCATCATCCTTCCTGGACATTACTTAGCACCGATGATTAGCTTTGTTGTCGTTATAATAAGCTTTTTAATTTTAGAGTAGTTTTAGGTGTACGGTACTATTGAATAGACAGTACAGAGAGTTCCCTCATAGCTCACATTCACTTTCCTCTATCGTTAACATCTTACGTTACATGTACATTTGCTACAGATGAGCCGACACTGACATATCGTTATTAACTAAAGTCCATACATTGTCCACGTTTCCTCCGTTGTTCCCTAACGTCTCTTTCCTGGTCCAGGATCGCATCCAGGATACTACATTACAATTACTTGTCATGTTTCCTCAGGCTCCTATGGGCTGGGACAATTTCTCAGACTTTCCTTGTTGTAATGACCTTGACAGTTTTCAGGGTAAGATGGGTATTACGGGTTTGGGGGGGAAGAAAACACAGAAGTAAAGTGCCATTTTTGAGACATGTCAGGGGTGCGTGCTGTCAATGTGGTGTACCTGGGAGGTCGAGCACCAAGCTGAGGGAGAGTTTACCAGGCTTCTGTACTGGAAGTTACTCCTTTTTCATTTGCTCCCCCTTTGCTTGCTGTCCTCTTTGGAAGAAAGTTTCTCCATGTAGTCTACTCTTAATGAGTGGGAGTTAAGCTACATCTCCTGGGGAGCTGAGTACATAAATAATTTGGGATTCTTCTGCATGAGAGCATTGTCTCTTATCCCACGTTTATTTATTTATTAAAGCACTTCTTTATGTCAGTGTGGACTGCATATTTATTTTATAATACTTGGGTTAATTATCATATTGGGTTATAGCTTGATACCGTGTTGTCTATTTCTGTTGCTCTCACTGTCCCACCTTCAAGCACTCAGAGCTCTTTCGTAGGCTCTTGTGCCCCTGTGTCACACTGACTGGGGAGGATGTCTGTGTGCTTCCACACTTTTTTACTTTCAGGGTGCTCCAGACTCACCTTGTGTGTTTTCTGCCTCAGGTCTAGAACTGGCCATTTCTTTAAGGAGCCCTGATTCCTTTGATTGGAAATGACATTAGAAATGAAGAACTGAATGCTAGGTTGGCTTGTGGCTATCGGTGTGTCTTTGCTTCTGGGTCCTTTTATCTGAAAGAGCAAGGAGATATACATTCCTGCATTCCAACCGATGTATGCATACATGTCTATAAGTATTTCTGTATGCACCCTTCTGCGTCTAGATTGAACCACGTGTGCCTTTATACTGATGTCTCCAACTTTAAGCCATTAGCACAGGGATCATTCCAGGATCGGTTACTCGCCTGTTTGTTATCTCTCACAGCAACGGTGGGAAAGCTGACTATCCCCATCCCCATCCACCTATTTAACTGTTCAATCCCTATGCCTTGTATAGCAGTTCCCAAACTGTTAGCCCACACGCTTTCCAAGAACAACTTCGTCAACTCACAGTGCTTACGTGCAGTTTCTTTGCCTTTACTCTCATAGACACTATCCATTTCCAAAGTTATTTAGGTCGGCACCCTATTCCTTCACCCTCATCCCCCCCGCTTCAGGGAGGTTGATTCAAGGAAGATTCTTTTGCCACAGTCTCCACTCCATCTTATCACAGAGTAAGAGCTCAATCAACGGTAGCTACGGTTGACATATTTTTAATGGTTGTCTAATATTCATGGTGCCATGGTGACTGTAGTTTACTAAGATAAATGCCTGTTGGTAAAGATTGAGCCAATTGTCTTTTATTGAAAAGTTGCTCCTTCTTGGACTGTTATAAATACATCTTATGTGTTATATTCATATAATTCTTGACATTTTTGTATGTTAATTTTTGTGCACTCATTATTTTATTATTGAAATTTCTATAACTAGTTAAAACATTGAATTAAAGAGTGTGAGCATTTTTAAGTTCTGTAATATTTCAAGTTACCGTCTAAAAAATGTAAACTTTTACCAGAAATAAACGAGCAATCTGGAAAGACAGAATTATAATTTAAAAGTGATTTTTTTTCTACTTGACATATAAAAAATATATCTTTTACTATATTATGTGAGCCTGAGCATGTTTTACCATTTATGTTTATTCTTTTAAAAAATATGTTTATTGATTTGAGAGAGAGAGGCAGGGAGAGAGAAACATCAATGTGAGAGAGAAACATCGGCTGGCTGACTCCCATATGCGCCCCGACCAGGAATCGAACCTGCAACCTTTCGGTGTACAAGACGACACTCAAACCAAGCCACAACGGCAAGGGCTGTACAATATTTTATTATCTGTTACATCCCTTACCTACTATTCTTTTGAGTGTGAGTTTTGTTTTTCACGTGCTGTCCGTCATGTGGATGGTCAGCTAAACGTGAGACCTGATGCTTTCTTTGCAGAAAGCCACTGGCCTCTTCCCTGTCATAGTAACACCGAATACTCCTGCTTTACGGCACTTCCCCGTAGAGCCCATTTTCTGAATGCAGGTGATGCAGAAGGGGACTGCCTTCCTGCCCCTATTCTCTGAGAGCCCAGCCCAAGATGCTCGTCCCTATCTGCTAACGGGCACGGGATTTAATTCCTCAGTAACTGTTATTATCGAGGATTTACAGCAGAGGTCTTTATATTTCTCTTCAAAGTGATGTTAATATCTGAAGTGTCTTTTCATGTAATCATTCTCCTAGAATGCGGTTTCAGAACCCTCCAGAAGGAGTCAAGGTTTCCTGCGAGTTGTAACCAATATTGTGTCTATACACGTGCAAGAAATTTCTTCTCCGCCCACCGACACGAAGAAGTTTGCACCCTCAAAACGACTGACCTCAGGGACTGTTTCTACATCTGAGACTTCATGACGGATGTATCAAAAAAGTCTGTCTCAGGTTGAATCAGGAGACTTCATTTTCTCAGCTGGATCATGGAGCCTCCAACCTTTGGGGTCCCATGGTTCTGTCTGAGTGGCTTTGGTTTTTTCAACCTGGAGTGGAGAGACCACCAGGGCATGGCTGGTGGCAATTGTCCATCTGCTGCTACCCAGCAGAACATTCTTGGACAAGTCACCTAACCTTTCTGAGCTTCAGTAGACGGTTGGAGGGGTGGGTAGGGAACTGGGTGCTGCAGTTCCTTAATCCCTAAGGACTGGCCTGGCGCCACATCTAATTGGAATTAGTCTATAGTCTAGAGTTTAGAGCCTTTGTCTAAAGGCTACAGTTACATGCTAAACTTCTTCAACCCCTCAGAAAGGTCCAATTTATGCCCCCGACTCCTCCCCTTTCATAGATGGAGCCAGAGGCGAGGGGCCAGGGTTATTCTCTTAGCTGCAGGAGGCTTCTTCTTCAACCCCTCACATCCTTGCTTGTTAAATCTAGCAGGCCTTCCTGTTTCCTTAAAAGAAGCTGTAAAAGCCACTCTCATCCTCAAACTCAAAGTATGCCGTGACCAAGAATATGTTCAGAATGTGGAGACGCAATGGTTTTCAAGGATTTAAAGGCAAAACAGAGTCCCCCGAAGGCTATTTCATTGTGTTTTAATTCCATTTTATGTAGAACTAATTTAAAACAGGAACCCCAGGGAGCAGAGCAGAGGGCATGGCTACAAAGCCAGGAGGTAAAGGGCTGGGAAAGCAGATAAGGGTCCTCTCCTCCTTCCCTTGATGACTCAGCTCCCCTGCTTCCCACACCCCAGCCCAGGCCCAGGTTTCTTAGCACTTGATTTAATAATTGCAAGGGCTTCGCTGGTCTAAATTCATCATCTCTCCCCCTACAAAGCATGCCACCTCTCCTGATGATACTCCCTTTACAGCAGAGCCAGGGTGGTCTGTCGGCTCCACAGATTCAATCAAATGCCCCAGCAGGACACAGCATCTGCAGGAGTAGGTGAGGGTGATAGTGGTGGAGGGCGGGCAGGGGGGCGGTGTCAGGGAGAGAGAGATTTATCACCATCCTCAACCACCTGCTCTTCACTTGGCTCCGGGACTGCCAGTGCTTTTCATTTGCCGTTTGCTCCCGGCTCTTCAGATGCTCCAAGAACACGGAAGCTCCTTGGGAATTTCAGGCATCGCTGAGAACTCCTTGGCACGAGTCCGGGAAAGGTGTGATAGGCTTGCCTCTGTGTGGCTGCCCTCGCCGGCACGCCAGGGCTGCGAGACTTAATGCAAGCAAGTGGTTTCTCTCAGGAATCATACCCGGCCCCTGTTCAGCTGGCTCAGCTACCCCACGCGATGCCCTGGGGCCCTTCTAGACAGCTTTAACTAACATGTAAAGCACAAGACTGGTGACAACTTTAATTTAATTTTGTATGATGTTTTCAATGTGAGAACCAGAAAGGCAAGAGGGGACCAGACCTGCCTGACCAACGACGAGTGAGAAAACACCACGAACTTGGCATACATAGAATAACGCCGTGTTTTTCTGGTATTCTCATTGCTCTGAATGGTATCAGTACCGTTAAAGACATTTTAAGCTATTGAGCTCTGTGTAGTTTGCCAATTTTCACTACACAGACATGACGGAAAATGTCAGGAGAACAGAAACTTGAATTTTGAGAAGCCCCCCTCCCTTTTTTCCCCCCTGGGGTCACCTGCAACCCTTGGTGAGAGGGGGTGGGGGTGGGGAGTAGATGGAATGAAATGCCCCACTCCACCAGCATGAGGATTGAGGCTTAGAGGCCTGGGTCCTCCAGATGCACAGGGATCTGGGTTACTGAGTTAGGGCCAAATAACATCTTTGGGGTCAGCCTGGCTGGTGTGGCTCAGTGGATGGAGCACCGGCCTGCGAACCAAATGGTCACTGGTGCGATTCCCCGTGAGGGCGCATGCCTGGGTTGTGGGTCCCCAGCTGGGGGCGTGTGAGAGGCAACCAAGGAATATATCTCACACATAGTGATGTTTCTCTCCCTCTCTTTCTCCCTTCCTTTCATTCTCTCTAAAAATAAACAAATAAAATCTTTAAAAACAAAAAGATCTCTGGGGTTACAAAACTTGGTTGGAATCTTACCAGCCTCGGCCACAAACAAGCCTTGGCCAAGCTATTCCACCTCAGTAAGTCTCAGCTTCCTTCTCTGAAAATGCGTTTTGAAAATACCGATACGGCCAACCTTACACTGGGTTGTTCTGTAAAGCACTTTGCAGAGTACCCGCCACCACGAAGAACATGTTAATTATTGGTTTTATTATGTGTAAAAAGTAGTGGCAAACTCTGTGGGGACTTACAAGACACTTCACACTTATCAAGTCATAGGATTTCCGTAATAACCTGGCAAAGAAGGTGCTACCGTTTCCACTTTACAGGTAGGAATGGAGGCCTGTCTAAGGCTATGCCCTCATGTCAGGGGGGCCGCTTTTGAATCAATTTATGGTTGTTTTCACTTCACTTATCTGCCTCCCAGAAAGATGTGGGAAAATAGGGCTCCCGCCTTCAAGAGACTTGCTGGTTATTGGGATAGCCAGACACTAGAAAAAGGAAGTGACAAGGGACAAGTGTCTGGTAAATAATGTACGCCATGCATCGAACATTTGTGGCTAACTTAGGGAGAATGGTGGACTCAGCAATTGCTGTGGAAGTGCAGGGGGCTGAGTGGGAGGGACTGGCTGTTGCCTGGTACACATCTGGTGGATCCGATGGGGGTGCACTTACTGCTCCATTGTTAGTCGGCCCGTGGCACATATGCAGACATTGGACAGAAGTGAGGCTCTTCTTAGTCCTAACCCCCCAGCCTATAGGCTCTCCCCTTGGTCTACCTAGCCCCAGCATCCCAATGGTCTTGGGATCTCCCGACCCAAGCAGAGCCTGTTCACAACAAAGAAAATGACAGATTGAGACTTGTGGCTGCTCCTTCCCCGCAGTGTCCCTAGGCTACTCTCCGCCCTGGTGTGTGGATGCTTGCATAGGGAACGAAGCCCGTGGACAAAGGGGTGGCAGATAATTCAGGTACCAGTACTTTGAGATAGTGAGGAATTCTGAGGAAAGGGGGAATTTATTGGAGCCATTTAAAAGATGTTACACCCTTTGCCCATCTGGTCTGCTTTTTAGAGATGGAATAAATCTGCAAAGGTCCGAAATCAATGGGATCTTAAATAAATAAGCACCAAAGGTCAGGGGCTGTGCCTTTCTTCTTCACTGCTGTGTCCACAGCACTGGCAAAATGTCTGTATACAGCAGGTGCTCAATAAACATTGGTGAAGCGAATGAACGCCTTGCCGAATGAATCAATCCTCAATGAATCAAATTCCAGTGTGGCTCTTACATTTATCCAGCCTAGGTAAGTATTTTGATTGGCTGGCCATGAAGACATCATGAAATACTTGACTTTGTCTTGAGATTTTTTTCAAAAAACAACCTTTATTTTTATGTTTTAAAAACCAACCTGATTTTTATTTTAAAAAAATCTCTTGAACAAAGACAAGGATGATTGCAGGAAGCCTAGCACTCATCCGCCATGGTGTGTGGGGGGGGAATGTGCTCTTCAGTAGTTGCCCCACCCCCCCCTCCTGACAAATAGGTTTCCTCTCCCTCAGACGCATTACAAAGAACAGGAACCGACTTGACATTGAAGAATACTGGCACGTGGGTTTGTCTGGGACTTCTAGTCAATGATCTAACATAGACTTCACAGTGCATGAAGAACTTCTGGGAGGTCTTTAAACATGGAGATAAGTTATGGAGCTGTGGGCAGCTACCATTTCCAGGGCACTTCGTTCCTTTCTGTAGTTCCATATTGCCATATTGTACTGTCTCCCTTCTGCCTAGAGGAACCCCTTATTCTCATTGCACGGGTCTGCTGGCAAGAAAGTCATCCAGACTTTGCATGTGTGAGAGTCTCTGTTTAACCGGAATGTGCCAAGGTATTTTCAGTGGGTGTAGAATTCTAGGCTGACAGGATTTGGGGGTGGGAAGGTGCATGGAGTACAGTAAAAATGTTGCTCCACCATGTTTTGCTTGCATTGTTATTTATTTATTTTTGCTTGTTGAAGTTTCAGTTTGTTTAATCACTTTCCTATCCTCTTTTTTTCACCATTTAAAAAATTTTTATTGAATTTATTGGGGTGACATTGGTTAATAAAATTATATAGGTTTCAGGTGTATACTTGTATAATGTATCATGTGTACACTGTATTGTGTGTTCACCACCCCAAGTCAAGTCCCCTTCCATCACCACTTATACCCCCTTTCCCCTCTGTAGCTCCCCCCACCCTCTTTTCCTCTGGGAATCACCACAGTGTCTATGAGGTTTTTCTATTTTGCTGAATCCCTTCAAATACAGCCTGTTCTCTGTATTTACGAGTCTGTTTCTATTTTGTTCATCAGTTTATTTGCTTCATTACATTCCACATATAAGTAAAATCTTATGGTACTTGTCTTTTCCTTACTGGCTTATGTCACTTAGCATACTGCTCTCCAGGTCCGTCTATGCTGTTGCAAAGGGTAAGATTTCCTTCTTTTTAAAGGCCGAGTAGTGTTCTATTTTGAAAATGTATGACAACTTTTTTATCTACTCATCTACTGATGGGCACTTGGGCTATCTTCAAATTGTGGCTATTGGAAATTATGCTGCAGTGAACATAGGGGTGCATATATTCTTTCAAATTAGTGTTTCAGGCCTCTTCATATATATTCCCAGAAGAGGAATCACTGGGTCATAAGGAAGTTCTATTTTTAATTTTTTGAGGACACACCATACTGCTTTTTAGTGGCCACACCAACCTGCATTCCCACCAACAGTGCACGAGGGGTCTCTTTTCTACATCCTTGCCAGCACTTGTTTTTTGTTAATTTATTGATTATAGCCATTCTGATAGGTGTGAAGTGATATCTCATTGTGGTTTTAATTTGCATTTCTCTGATCATAGTGACTGTGAGCATCTTTTCATGTGTCTATTGGCCATCTGTATGTCCTCCTTGGTGAAGTGTGTATTCAGGTCCTTTGCCCATTTTTAAATTGGATTGTTTGTTTTTTTGGTGTTGAGTTGTGTAAGGTCTTTATAAATTTTGGATATTAACCTCTTATCAGATGTATAAATGGCAAATATGCTCTCTTATTCAGCAGGTTGTCTTTTCATTTTGTCGATGGTTTCCTTTGCTGTGCAAAGACTTTTTAGTTTGATGTGGTTCCATTTGTTTCCCTTGCCTGAGGAGATTTTTCAGGAAAAAATATTGCTATGAGGGATGTCCTAGATTTTACTGCCTATATTTTCTTCTAGAATTTTTTAAATGGTTTTAAGTCTTACATTTAAGTCTTTAGCTCATTTTGAGTTTATTCTTGTGTATGGTATAAGAAAGCAGTCTAGTTTATTTTTTTTGCATGTATCTGTTCAATTTTACCAACATTTATTGAATAGACTGTCTTTATCCCCTTGTATGTCTTGCTTCTTTGTCAAATATTAACTGACTATATATTTGTGTGTTTATTTCTGGGCTTTCTATTCTGTTCCATTGATCTATATGGTCTGTTTGTATACCAGTACTATGCTGTTTTGATTACTATAGCCTTGTAGTATACTCTGATATCAGGTAGTGTGATTCCTCCAACTTTGTTCTTTTTTCTCAAGATTGCTGTGGTTGTTCGTGGTCTTTTGGTGGGAACAGGGTGCCATAGTGGAGCCATTTGTTGCAGCCACTGATTCTCAGACACCTGAACCCTGGTCATTTTCTTGTAGACTTAATAAAACAATCTGCTTTCCAGGACAGCTCTTCCACAGCAGCATACACACTCACACACAAGCATGGTGCTGTCTTGTCAGATTATCACCCCCTCTGCCTGTCACTCTTTTTTGGCTGAAGAGCCAACGTAGGGAGAAGGTGTGAAGAGATTACTCGTATGTATGCAACTGTCCAAAATCTAAATATAGGTCATATGAGTAACTAAAAACCTTTTCCACAGATTTCAGCACTTCCCAGCACATTTTCTCATATCTGCATCTCCAATCTGCTCTTTGCTTTTCTTTACTTCTGTTTCTTTTCTCTTTTCTACCTTTCTGACTACTTCCTCC
Organism: Desmodus rotundus; assembly: GCF_022682495.2. NCBI lineage: Eukaryota > Metazoa > Chordata > Mammalia > Chiroptera > Phyllostomidae > Desmodus > Desmodus rotundus. Next base: position 88,285,591 of record NC_071399.1, on the reverse strand, counting down.
CAGCAAGAATATACAGAACTTTTTGAAGGGTCTCAGGAACATTCACAAATATGTATTCTGATGTTTATGTCTTCATGCACATGCTGGGATTGAACTCAGTCATGTTCCAGTGACTTGCGTTGTCCAATGAAATATGAGCAGAGGTTTGAAGAATTAGTGTGTTATTTGGCATTGAGCAGGCAGCATTTTAGACGGGTGGCTGGTCCATCTGCATGGGTCCCAGAGGGAGGGTGACTTAGAATAGAGCCAGCCCTCTGACATAATGAAGAACATGCACTAAACCTTTGTTGTCTAAAGCCCCTGAGCTTTGGAGGATGTTACTACAGCACAGACTAGCCTAATCTGACTGCTACAAATAATGCACTCTTTATTGTATGCTACTGTTTATAGCATAAAGAGTATTTTCAAAACAGAAGTGTAGGACATGTGGTTTGTGGATCATGTGGGAGTGTCTCTGTGTGGAACTTGTTATCTTTATCATCTCCCAAGAAACTGGGGAGGGGGGGGGGTGGGCAATGATCAAGAAGAAAGTTGGAGGATGGCCTCCTCCTGTCCCATCTGATCAGTGGAGCAGCAGAGAGCTCCCAGCCCTATAAGGACAGGACAGCAGAAATGAATATTTCAAGCCAGCACTGTCCTTGTCTGCATGCAAAATCCCACAGATGCTTTTCTTAGTATAGCTGACTAGGAAAAAAAAAAAAGAAAGAAAGAAAAGTCATAGCCTAGTTTCCTGTGGCTCAACGTTCAGTTCAGCACTTACGAGAGACACTTGGGGTTACTATACCAGGATGCAAAGACGAGCTTGTGTCCTTGTTTCCAATGATCTCGCAGTTTGGTGCGCGTGCCTGGCAGGTGTTCTGTGAAAGCAGAAAAAGAAATGAGGAAATTCCAAGCAGATGCTTAAGCACTGGTGAAGCACTTCCACATTTTATCTCAGGTCAGAAGCCAGGCTCAGCGTATTTAATTTTGGCTTCAGTTGGGCCTTTGTGATCTGGAGGTCTTTTCCATTCTGCAACCTCATCCGCACTGTTCTAACCAATCACCTTATTCGGTAAATTCTTCAGCTCAGCTGGTTGAATGAGTGGTCGTTTCTTATTTTAATTAATTATTTCCAGGGTTTTTCATAATCTGGATTTGAAAAGGTATCACTGTGCCTCCCTGATCCTGGAGATTACATTCTAATGCTTTTGGCTGGCTTTTGCCATTGCCCCTGGTGTAGCTGTGGTTAAGCTTCACTGATGGGCACTAATTGGGTGGAAGGTCAATGTAAATTAGTTACCAGACTGAATCTGAGTCTGTTTTTTTTAAAAATGTATTTTAAATGCAAATGGCAACTCTAACAATTCTCACGAAGTTCTGACGGGAGACTTCCAAGGGGAAACCCTGCTGAGCTGCTGCACTGAGTAGATAAAACTCACTCATAATTAGCATCAGATTTGCATACACACAGTTCTTGGGCTAAAGTCTTTCAAAATTAGTTGCTCTCTTACAGAGATTAAAGGTGTTCCTGCAACCACATTCAGCCTAATCAGCTGCTTGCCAGAACCTCTTTTCATAGGCCCCACCGAACCCCAGTATAACCTACACAGAAATATAACAAAGGCTGAATTTGTATACTAAAAAAAAAAGTTATTGAATGTAACTGGATGTTTTTGAAATATTAACTCAATTTTTTTTTAATCTCCTGATTGCTACATTTTATCCTAGGGGACAGCAGAAGAGGAGGAATCTCAAATCGATTAAGCAGTTTCTGTCACCTGTGAAATGGGTCATTTGAAATAGAAATAGAAATAGAAATTAAATTGTAGAAAATGTAGAAAATAGCATTTCATACGCACCCACCTTTGGATGTGGACTGAATTCTGTCCTACAATCATGACTTATCCCATAATTCTAGATGCCATCCACACAGAACACAGCGTGAAGGGTGCCCCATGGAACTAGGCAGCGATAGCTATAAAGCTGTAGAATGAAATCTTTACTGGCCTGTGGCTGTTCACGTGAGAACATGTGCTTTTCCTTTTTCATTTGACAAGATGACACTTAATCCTTCAGGACTCTGATCAAATATTACATCTTTGGAGACTTCCTGATTCTCACTGTTGGTATTAGTCAGAGTTTCAGCAGGAAGCAGGTACCCATTCAAACTGGGTAATTTTAGGAGAGCTCATGAAGGGCTATTTACAAAAGTGTGGGTTGGGTATATAGGAGATACAAGGGAAAGAATCAGGGCCTGAGGGGGCAAGGGAACAGTGTGGTCACAAGGACCCAGTGACAGTAGCTATATATATGAGGGGCAACCACAAAATAACAACTCAGACCTTTATAGCCCATACACAGTGACTCCAACAGGGAACAAACCTGGGAAGCAAATTGCCAACCTCACTCTGCTTTTTACCTTCCCTCTCCCTACATAACCCTCATGAGCTGAACCCAGCTGGGAATCACTGGGTAAGGGAGCCTGCTAACGCAGTTCATACAGGCCAGCGTATCAGTTACCTATGGCCGTGTAACAAACTACTTCAAAACTTAGCAGCTTCAACTAGCAAACATTATCTCACAGTCTCTGTGGAGCAGGAATTCTGGGCAGGCTTAGCTGACTCTGGCTCAGGGTCTCTCATGAGGTCGCATTTAAGAAGTCAGCTGAGGCTGCAATCCCCTGAAGGCTGGAGAATTTGCCTTCAAGGTCTTTCACTCACATGGCTGTTGGCTGGAGGCCTCAGTTCCTCATCACGTGGACCTCTCCATAAGGTTACCTAGTGTCCTCATGCCACGGCCACTTGCTTCCCCTAGTGTAGGTGACCCAAGAGAGGGAGAGAGCAGTGGAGAAGCTGCAATGTCTTTTACGATCTAGCCTTCAAAGTTATATACCATCATGTCTGACATAGACCAACCCTAATACAGCGTGGGAGAAGGCAAGAACATAAAAACAAGGCGATGTTGATCACTTGGGGCACCTTGGGAGGTGGCTACCACAGCCAGCCTTCCTAGAGGGTACAGAAGGGTTGAAAGCAGATAGAGAAGATACAGGAGATATCCAGCACATTCCCCCAGTAGCAGCACTTCCTCTCTCCAATAACCACATCCCTAACTTACTGTTTTTAAAATTTTTGTTTACATGCCTGTCTGTCCACTGCCAAGTAACCTCCTTGAAAAGGACTGTGTCTTATTCTACCTCTGTCTTTGGGGTCCAACACAGCGCCAGGCTGCTGGTGGGTGCCACCAAATGTTTGGAATTTGTAATAAACTCCATCTACTAGCAGTCTCTTGATCACCCGCAGTACATGGTGCATGCTCTTGACCCCTCTCCCTCTCACCTGCCTCGCCCTCATCCTCCCTCTCCCTCTTCGCCTTCCCTGCAGCGGCCCAGTGCTGTCAAAATACCTTCGTGTCAGTGAGGAAACTGACCTAATATGCTAATGCATACACAAGATGTCAGCAATTCTTAAATTATGGGGTATTTGCAAAGACTTTTTTTTTCTTCAAAATGTAAAAAAGAAAGGTGAGCTGCAGTGGTAGCGGTCCATTGCTTAGTAACCCTGCGGCCTTCCTTTGGCTCCTGTTAACTTCTTCGGCTTGAGGTCTAGCTACCTGAGGTGTTACTTGGGTCCTGAACACTTGTACCTCCAGGACTTCTTCATATGAAACTCACGGAAGGAGAAGGGCTGTGGCCATCTGTGGGCAGAGAGAAGTTTCTTGGGTACGTATTCCAGCCCTTGCATCCAAAGCACCCAGGAAGAGAGCTCTGATGTTGCCTTTGAGGATGGGTCATGGTAAGAGTACCGTGGGGGAGATCCTTACAGACAGAATCTGGTACACAACTTGGCACGTGACCCCTTGCACGTCCGGCCAGACCGCCTGGGGCGTATCTGTCACGAGTTTGTGCTTACTGGGTGTGCTGGCCTGTCTCTTGGGCACCACTGTTACTCCTGACTAAGATCTCTGCAGAGGAGAAGCTGGGAAACATAATTCTCAGAATCTCCTTCCCCTGAGTGGTCCTGGGGAAGAGTTTGCTAAAGCGAGGCCAGCATGTGAGTCATGGCAGGCAGTTGTAGGCAGAGGTAAGAGTCATAGCAACTTGCACCCAGCTGGAGAGTCCTCAGACGGCAGCTGCATCGGAAGCACCGGAGGGCTTGCTGAAGTGTGCGTCGCTGGGCCCCGCCCCAGGCCCACTGATTCAGTAGTCGGCATTTTGAATCATTTCTCAGGTGATGTGGATGCTCTGGTCCTCACACACACTTCAGAGAACCACAGCTTCCTGTTCCCGGAATGAAGACTCGTCCTGTGTAGGATCACAGCGCAACAAGTTTTTCTGTATAAACTGGTCCGATGCTCTGGGCATGAGCTGAAGGGAGAGCCACCCACGCTGCGGTGGTTTAGAGCAGGAAATCAAGCGGGCCAGCAGCTGCTTCCAGGGCCCACAGGGCTTCAAGGTCAAAGGCAAGGTCCGTGCAGCCATGCTGGTTTTCAGCTTTCAATGGGAAGGAACCCCTGGTCCTCTTGCACTTGGGCGTTTTTGAGCCTTTCCTCAGTGTCACCACCTGTGTCTGCAAAATATGCCAGAGCAGGACAAAACCTCCAGCTGCCAGCCCTGGAGGGCAGCCTCGAGTCACAGCTGACACGCAGCACTGTGACGGTGAGGCCATGTGTGACAAGCGGCTGGAGTGTGAGGAGGTGGTGGCAAGCAGCTGGACACAACCAAGAAAAGCAAAGTTTCTTCTTACGGGTGAAAGCTCTGGGCCGGTGGCGAGATGAAGAGGCGCAGTCTCAGGCCATCTCAGCAGCAGCTGCCCTGCGGGCAGAAGGCCTAGAGCGGCTGTGGGAGGGGCTGCTGGCCTCCTGCGTCTTCCACATCGGCAGAAATGATGGTCAGAAAAACCAGTGTTTGTATGTCTCGTCCCAGCTACCGGGGTCCGCACACCTATCATTTCAGTGAACTGTTGTGATCTTGTGGCATTGGCAGGTGAGCTTTTCTCTGAAAAAGACAGACCTGTTTTTCTGATAAAGAGACAGATTCTGAGGCTGAGGAATGTGACCGAGATCAGTCAGTCAAAGGAAGAACCGGGGCCACACCCAGCCTCCTAATGCCGAAATCCGAATTCCAGATTCCACACTGGCCTGCCTCCGGGCCTTCTGGAGACCCCAGCTCCCAGACTGGGAGGAAGGAATGGAGGGAGGCAGTCTGTGTAGGAACTGGGGGTGGGAGTGGGCATCTCTTCTGCTCCCAACCTTGAAAAATGTCTGTCTCTCTTGCTGAACTACACAGGTTATCTTTTGGGTTTTTTTTGGTAATTTAAAATTTGAAATAATTATACATTTACAGGAAGATGCAAATAGGACAGAGGTTCTGTGTACCTTTCCCTCAGTTGGTACCATCTTATATAACTGTAGTACAAGATCAAAACCAGGACAAATAATATTTTTAGGGGTCAGTTTCGCACATAAAAGTCCTTCAAACCTCAAAACAGAAGCATATAGGAACTATGATCATTGCTGTCATTTTTCATATTCGATTAATTTGGTGAGTGCTCTTAATGTTCCAGAACAACAGATGACAGGAGATGTCCCTTGAGAAAGAACATTCCAGAGTCACTTTGGCAGACCAGCCCCCAGACTTGTATCAAGGTCTTCCCACCTCACAACTGCCTTATGTCTTCTCTGTGTGAAAGACAGCCAGGCCTTTTGAACCATTTTACTAAAAGGCCAGTGCTGAGGTTAGTGGGTGGAGCAAGCTTGACAGACTTCTCTGAAACCTCTGGATGTAGAGTGAGTCCTATCTGAGTTTGAATCCTTATTATCAGCCATTTCTTACTGACATTTCTTCTAGGATTGCCTTAAGATGTTAAGGAAAATTAGAAATAATTTCTTGTAATTTAACTTTTTCCCTATCACACATCTGTCTTAGTGCACCACTTAGATTATAAACTCCCAAATCATGGCGCTTTGTCCTTTTGTTGCATTTGCCACTATGGTTTGATTATTAGATCCGGAAACACGGTCAGAATTGTGAAAACACAGGTAGTCTGGCTTCAAAACACTGAGATTCAATAACTACTGCAAGGCACCGCCTGCCAATTTGTACCTACTCAAGAAATTAAAGTCACTGGTAAGCCAAAGCAGGTGCGTCGTCTTAGAAGAGAAACGTGAACGTTAATTTTGAGTTCGGTAATCAGCGTGTCCTTGTCCGTCTGGAAACCATTCCCTCATGCTTCAGGCTTTAGTACCAAGAGTCCACAACATGAACACCTTTAAAAATCTCAGATGCTCCGTTGGTGGTGGGTTTCAGAGCCTTCCCCAAATTGTCTTCTATCCCTAACCTCAGCATAGCTTTCACAGTTATTATGTGCTACATGAAAGAACCAAACACAATTATGCCAGCCTTGAAAAAAATATGCCTTTTTTTTTTTTATGGGGGAAAATGACTTAGTTCCAGCGCTCCATATGAAGTTTGGGATTGTTGAGACTGTGTGCTCTCGGCTGGTTGAATGGGATGTGGGCTCCACAGAGGTGGATTGTGTGTATGTTGGTTGCTTTGTTCACTTGATGTTGTACCATAAGAATGTCTTCATGTCACAGTGCTGTACATGGAAATGACAGTTTCCAGAAACAGCAGTTCCCAGGCAGAGGGTAGCTATGCAATGAATACATTGGTTAAGGAAAGTACGCATATATCGAAGCCAGATATTTCAATCAAAACCAAGCTATTCATGTTTGGGCTCTGCAGTGGCCTTCCGTCTTCCACATGGGGCTTTGGGGCTCAGAAGCACACAGAAAACATCGGTGAGGCTGCAGCCAGAAACTGTAGGTGCAACTCTTCCACCACAATTCACGTCAATTTTGCATACACTTTACGGACAGCATTCACTGTCACCAGCTTCTGTGTCTATGGCTGCTCTTCTCCCTGCCCTTTTCCCTCCACAACAGGGTGGAGTGAGTGGAGAGAGGATGTATCAGCGGCCCGGGGCTGCATGCCATTGAGTTTGTGCCGGCTTCCTCTGTGCTGTGATCATCTCGACCAGCAACGTGAGTCCCAACGTGAAACATGTGTGTGTGTGTGTGTGTTTCACTTGTAGAAAGAAGTAATCGTGATACCGAGGTCTCAGATTCCTACCTTTCAACACTAATGACTGCTGAGCAATTTCCAAAGAGATCACTTTGCTGGATATAAAAATAACGGTGCTGAGCATGGGTTATGATTCTCCCACGTGTGACTCCAGAGCTCCTGACACATCTACGTGCGGTGACCCTGGTGAGAGCTTCAGGGAATGGGTTTGCTGCCTAAGATAATCGGGTGCTTTCCAAGTGGCTTTGAGGGTAAACTGAGTGACTTGGGATTTAACTGATTTACTTGTTTGTTTGAGGGTGGGAAGGAGCTTGCACAGCCCATGTGTTTCTTGACCATGAGACCTGGATCTCAGCATGCAAGGATTTTGTTCTCTCTGCTTAGTGGCATCCTTGTGACCTTCAAGAAGTGAAGAAGTGAAGCCTGTCCTGCGGCCAAGTTCAGCTAAGTCGTGGCTATTGCCCTCTGATGATGTACCCTGAAGACACGGTCATAGTCTACTCAGCCTGTTAGCAGCCTGGTGTTGGGGGGACTAGGGGTAGGGAGGCTGTGCTGATGTGAAGACAACGGCCCCACTGTGCTCACCACTGCTGAGTTGTACCGCACGAGAAGCAAAGCTCGGTTCCCTTTCCCTGTCCCTCTGCAAAGAATTATTTCATCTACATGCATTATGCATCCAGAGGATAATATAAAATGGACTCTGATTTCCTTTGGACTTGGCTCGATTGGCTTCCATATACTCCCTGAATAATTGAAACAGAAACGTGAAGAAATTGCTACTCTCTTCGTGTGGCCTAACGAGGTGTCCCAGAAAGACATCTCCAAATGTATTTCAGGCGGAGGGGTCCAGCCCAAATTTACCATGTGTGTTGTATTTGTTAAGGTGGACATCAGCTGCACCTCACTAAAGACGCTGCATGTGCACTGCACAGTGAGGGCTGGAAAACACTCACAAGGGCAAAATGCACCGGTGTGTGATTGGCATCTTGTGGGGACCTTCTTTCTTTTCATCAGATCATCTGCAGAGCCATTAAGATGAACTAATCTCACCTTTGGTTGTTTGTTAAATACTCATTTGCCATGACTGAGTCTGTTGTACCTCTTTTGTTCTCATCCAAAGGATTCCGGAGCAAAGGCCCCCTCTTAGCTTCTCAGTATGTCAACAGCAGGTGTTGTACCTTCAGTTCTCTCCTGGGCATCGGTAAGAAATCACCAGTAAAGATTGTATGACATCAAATGTGTTAGCTCAGTGGGATTCATGGCTTCAGGGGGAACTGGGGACTTTGTTTTGTTTGGCTGTCTTTTGTTTTCCACCTTGTGCATTATTGAAAATTCAGAGAAAAGCCATTTGCGGAAGAGGGATCTAGAAAACTTGTTGCCAGATCACACATCTTTGTTGGGGACTGCTGGGTTCCAGGCTGCCTGATTCGTTGCCTCGGGCCTTGCCCTAGAGCCACACCCATAGAGTCCCAGCTCACCTGGAACATGGCCGGTGTCTGTTCTGAAGGCGCATTCCCGTGCGACTCTCCTTGTTCTGCCAATTCTATTGTGCAGATTCTGCAGTGCCACACAGTGTGGGTCGTACTGTAGGCTTTCCTGGGGAAGTGAAAACCTAGGCCAAGGGTCGTCGAGAGAAGAGAAGTGTCACCAGGTGTCTCCTGGTTCTCTCACTGTCCCAGACGAGTGTGTTAGGCCAGGGCACTAGTACACCCTCAGTCCGGGACTCCAGTCCAGCGCTTGGACCCCACCATGCCATGGGACTCCTTTTTCCCAAGGCAGTTAGGAGAAAGTACCCATGCCAGTGGGGAATACACAAGTCGCTTGGCAGCAGGCAGCAGTCTGGATGTGGGCTGCCAACTCTAGTAGGAGCTGTCTGGGAACATTAGCGGAGCAGCATCTGGAGACATTGGGGCCTATAGGACGCTCCGAACCCTCCCATCTAGAGGGAGGGAATGACTGGTTTCTTGGGAAGCTGAGCATGGGTGCAGCCCCTTCTTTTGGTTCTAGCGAAGTGAGAGCTCCCAGGGTTAGGTTCAGACAATTTTGTTCTTTGCCCTACCATGAAAAAACAGCTTTGCTTTAACAGCTCTACTTAGGACAGGAACACAGGAATGACTGTAGTCCCAGTTAATTTCATCTGTTTACGTTTATGTCATTTTGTCCATAAATTGAGCAGAAAAGGGACAACGAAGAAAACAAAAATTGTCATGCTAGGACCCTAAGAAGACTTGAGATCACCTGCAACACTATGGAATAACTGTAGGTCACGCCTTCTGCGAACATTTATTGAGCAACTACAACGTGTCTGCCACTGTACAACCTAGTCCCTGATCTTCAGGGGCTCATGGTTCAGAGTACCCCACAGGAATATAATAAATATTCATGACTGATGATGGGTGATGCTGAATCCCACGGACTTGTGGGGGTACGAAAAAGAGATAGGGGTATGGCATTAGGTGCAACTACTTCCTCTTCAAGCTGTAGCTTGGAAGCAGCTTGTATTCATGTAACAGGAAAATCTGAACGTTAGCGAAGGCCGCAGGCGGCGGTATGCTAGAGCAAGCTTGCTTCGGGCTACGAGAGCCAAGTGGTACATTTTTGGGAATTTTGAGAGCTGATTGTTAAACACAGCCATTATAAAAAAATGAAATGATGCAAACTTAGAGTTAAATAAATGATATCAAAAACAAAGGCAATGATACTTAAAATTCATCATTTCTAAATATTTTTAGTGCATTGCACTTTCACCTGTGGTGTTCAGGTCATTTACATCTGGTGTCTCCGCCAGATGGAAATTGTATGTAATGATGGGCCACTGTGCGTCCCTCCCAACTCTGCCCTCGGCGATGACACACTGGTAGCTTGCAATGGGCCAATGGGCAGTCTTTACACCAGAAACCAGCAGACGCTGCAAGTTAGGGCTTGATTCCTGCAAAGCTGGAAAACTTTCAGCATAATGAGTGCAATGAATACAAGGGTGCAAAGATAGTTTCACAGAAAGTCACATATCAGATTTAATGATGATACACTTATTGGCTAAAAAGTTAGTGAATTGGGAAGCGGCATTGTCGGTCATGGCTGAATGCACCTACAGGTTGGCCATGGATGTAAGAATATGGCAAAAATCAATAAGCGTGTTCCATGACAATAAATTGGCTAGAAATGTACAATTAAGAGCATTATTATTTGTAAACTGTATTCTATATACACATGATTAAAATGCATCATAAGCATATATATGTATACACACACACATTGTCCTTTTTTGAAGAGTCAGTTGACTGGACATGTATTTACTACACATTAGCAGTAGCATCGTGGACTTGCCAGAACTCTCACTGAGGATGTTAGCGGGGAGGCGCTGTTAATGACGTTGGTTGTCCCTGATTAGACGCAGGAAAAGAGCTGGTCACTACTGGCGTCAGACAGAGAGCCACTCCCGGTTCTGGAGAGCACGAGAGCCCCCTGTGTACACTGTGTTTGCCCTGCCCCAGTTGCCTGGGCCAGAAGGGACCTGTCGAGATTTTTTCATTGTTATCAGTATGAAAGTCAAAAAACCTCAAGAGTCACGACAAGCTCACTGTCATCATTGATATACTTTTGGTCCCCATGGCAATTCTGGAAGGAGGGACAGGCAGGGATTTTATCCCCATTTCACAGATGGGAAAACGGAGGCTCGGAAAAGGGACATGAAGCTGTGCTCCATTCCGCTACTATTTTTGGCATCTACTTTACTTCTTATCTGTATGAAAGCATTTTCTCTCCAGACAGATTCCCAGAATATCAGCAGAGTCTGAGAGCCAAATATCAGAGGAACCAGGCCCTCCGCTTAGAAGGGAAACGTGCCCGGTTTATTTTGGGTTTGACATTCTGCAGCTTGGCGTTTCCTCTTCACAGGCTTTGTTTGGTGGGGCGGGGGGCAGGCGGCGGCTGTGGCGTTCAGCAGCCAGCTCTGTGCCTGCGCTTCCAGACTGACCCAGACTAAGAACATTTTTGTGTTCATATTTCCTGTCTCAATTTCCTTCCCTGCTTCCTTGTGATTAATGGGCAACCTTCCTCCCACCTGCGTTTCTGCCTTCCAGCGAGAGACGCGCCATCCGACAGGAACTGTTCTCCTGCAGTTTTGTAACTGAAAATAACAAGAATAAAAGTCTTCAATTAATCTCCCACCTCCCCAGCCTGCTCTGCAAGGGCTGTCTGGTGTGTGCTCACATATAACTGGTAAGGAAGGTGAGGCTGGAGGATCCGGGGCAGGTGATCAGGCCCGGGGTCAGAGGAGACATCACACAGAACCTTCCACCTGTTTTACATTTTCAAAAACTTCTGATTACTGAAGACATGTTGTGTGCCCAGCATTGTGATAAACATGTCATATGCATGATGCCATTTAATCCCCATATTAACCCAATGAAGGAGGTCACGTCATCTTCATTTTAAAGATTATAAACTGAAATGCAGAGAGGTTAAGTAAACTGCCCAAAGTCCACAGCTATTAGAGACAGGATTTAAACCCAGGGTAACCTTGGTTGATTTTTATGAGCAACTGATTTGGTTTTTAATTTTATTATGATTTTTGAAATTGTAATTTAACAATTGCACACTCTTTTAGTAAACCATGGTTCACCTTTCATGTGTACTAGGAAAGATCTCAGTCCTAGGAAAAAAGAAATATGAGTATAATACGATACGATTCCTGCCTTCAAGGTGTTTTCTGTTAAATGGTGCAAGCCTGCTATCTCTCTTTCCTTCCCCTGAAGAATCAGAAGTTGCTTGAAATGATGTCATCTTTGCCCACTCCATCTCAACATGCTGAACTTCCTCTTCGGCCTTTGACCCATCAGCAGATATTATATATAATTTGGCAGAGTATTTTTCCCCCAACCGTTAAAAAATGTATAAATAAAATCCAGGTCTCAAATCAATGACCCCTTCATTTCTACTGCGTTCTTAAAAAACCGCAGGCAGGGTTTAGTGGACCACTTGCATGCGACAATACCTTCGTTATACCTATGGCAGAGCAATGCCAGGCCACCCCTTCTGCGTGTCAGTAGGAGGCAGTCTGGCTTCGCACCCTCTGTGTGCCTGGGATCCAGTACGACTGAGAAATCGACGTGCTGTGCAAATTCCCAACTCCCGTCTTTTCAGATCTTTCTGGACCTGAAAGCAATGCATTCTCCCAACCTGAAAACATCAAGAGCGTGACCAGGTCATTTGAACAAATTCCTGGTTTGTCTTAGTTGAATCTTATGGAGACTCTAGCTGTTGTGTTGTGCAGTCGGCCCACGAGTCTGTGGACAGCGTGCCGGCCAGGTATCTGCCCCACCCGAACCAGCTCCCTAAAACAGGCTCTGGTTCTGACCCGAACAGCAGCCTTTCCCTGCCGCTTGCTCATACCAGCTAATTCAAATAGTGATGTCCTACTCCAGTAGTCCTCCGTCTCCCAGAGATGTCATCCATCGTGATTAAGTGGTCCTAGGCTTCGACATAACCTCATCGGTGGAGACACCAATAATACGCTATTTGTGGTAACGATGGCCCACGAGTTTACCTGTGAATTATCCATGAAAAATGTGTTGGCTAAGAAAACCACCCTAACAATGAAATTATGAGAATCCTATTGAATGAAAGGGAACCAAAACTCGTATTACAATCATAGACTGTGTGTATTGTACCCTTTAGGATCGAGTGGTAGCACAGAACATTCTATTCTTTGCGTCCTGTTCTGCACAATTTCTTTGGAAATTCTGAGTTAGTCTTATCTCAAGCAGCTCTACGTACTACAGAGAATAAGCCTGCCTTTTGACATTTATGCCACATTGTAGACTTTTAACTTGCAGGGTCCCAATTTTTAAGTTAGTAGATTAAATCAGTTTTACTCTGTTTGCAGTTCTACCTAATTTGGTTCATTTGACTAAATGAGTTTTACCCGTTGTGTGAGTTTTATATAGAATTAAGGAATTGATATAATTATCTAATGACTTTCTTCATCACAAGAAGTTGGGTCGATTTCCTCCTTTTCCCTTTTAGGAAACCACTAACTGGTGAGTGCCAAATAAGACTCTTGAGGAGGCATCAGAAGCTCTTTATTATTATTTATTTATTTATTTATTTTTAGAAGCTCTTTAAAGTAAGCCCCTGGAAGCCACTCGTCATTCCTTTGCTGTCAGAGAGGAGTGCCTACATCCTGGAGTTAAACTTGAAGAAGTCTGTCCCGTTGGCTGATGTGATAGGAAGGATTGTGCCTGGAAGGGCCTCCTCCTTGATGCCAGGCGTCTGAAACTCAGCCTCTGGAGATGACCCCAGTCCTTACGCTCTCATGCAGAACACGCAGATGTTTCTGTGGTCTGCACCTTAAAGCCTGTGGGCAGTTCTCCCTCAGTTGCCAACTGAGAAAGTGTCCCGGGGCTCTGTCAAGAGTGTGCCCAGGCAGTCAGTCAGTTTCAGAGAAGACAGTGGGAAGGAGCCCAGACAGGCGATAATGATCATCGTAGCCTTTCCATGGTCCCCAAGTCTCCAGGGACCTGGCCGACATCTCCAACCTCTGTCAACATTATTCTTCTCGTGGCCTTTCGGTCTTTCTCTTCCTGAACACATCATTGTCCTTTCTGCCTTAGGGCATCCAGAGGAGCTATTTCGGGAATATTCTTCCCAAAGGCTTTCTCATGGCTAGTTTACCTTGTCAGGAATGCCCCCGCTCCAGTTTCACTGCCTCTGAAAGGTCTTGCTTTGTCTCAAGTCATCCCTCCTTCCACGTCTACCCCAATCACGCTCTGTTGTGTTATCTTGGGTTATTTTCTCTCCGGCATGTTCACTCTCAGAAATGAACTCGGGTGCTCATTTCATCACTTGTTTGTTCTCTGCCTTCCCTCACCAAACGTCGTTCTGTTCCGAAGCTTTTGTTTTTTATTATGAGACCTTGTTTTGCTTAGTGCTGGGTCCCCTTACACCCAGCCTCTTGGAAATTTCCCAGCATTGATTAGTCACTCAGTATAGGTTTATGTATTAAATGAACAAATGAAAAACATATATATATGTGAACTTAATCACTTTTAGGCATGGGCTTGCCAATCGGAAACAGTAACAGGAGACAGTCAAGAGCAGGGAAGGGTCAGAGATTTTACCCTCCTTACAAATACCCGCAGTCAGGCTGCTACAATTTCATGCACACGCACTGGCAGAGGACACGAGGCTCCCGAGTCTGAGGGAAAGGACAGCTTGTTATTCACAGCAACAGCGGTAGCCAGAGCACAGGCACTTGCTGCAGCTTCCCAAGCCTCCGTTTCCACAGGGGAGCTCGGAGTGCCGGGCAGCCTGTGCACACGCAGTGGGGTGCACGGCGGGCGAGAAACCCTGAGCTTAGGGGAACCCAAGTCCTTAATGACGGACTGGAAGCGTGCCTGACCGTGGGTGGGAGGACAGAATTATCTCTGTGATACTGGCCAGTAAACAAACCTGTCCTTCCTTCCGAAGGGAGACGTTCTCTCTATAAGGAAGCATATCCTTCCAAGGATGCTTGGTTGTGATAGCGGTGCCTCTGCTTGCAAGATATATAGCAATGTGGGAGACCCACGGGGAACTGTGTGCTAACAAAGGTCTATCTTCCACTAATCCTCCCATCATCACATCTCTCCTTCCCATCCGAAAAAAAAAACAACAACCCTCAAATAATGTTTGTTTAATGTACATCCTGTCTTCTGTACCCCCCTTCCTTTAGGGAAATAGCCTTTCAATAGATCAACCCATCCTTGCTGAGGACTGGCCATGTGATCAGTCCCGTTTCTACAGCTGTGGGACTTTTCTTCCCAAACTGGGGTACCGTCTGTCAGTGGGTTTCTGCAGGACCACCAAAGGGCCAGCCGTAGGGTAAAAAAGGAACAGTTTTGGAGATCATAAGTTTTACTAGAAAATAAGTCAGAATAGTCCTATTAGCTCTCTGTTGAAACGTAGGTATGTTAGGCAGTGGGGCACAACGTTCTCACAGGTTTCAAAGACAAAGAAAAGCTTTCTTTGGGTAGTGCTGCTACCCTTCCCCTGTCCCAGAGTCCAGATGAACTTTTCTTTTTTTTGCTGCTTTCATGGAAAAAAATTTAAAACCCCTTTGTAGAACAGCAGTTGGCAAACTATGGGTCACAACCTATTAGTGGGTCGGGAAATCAATCAGGTGGGCTGCAATTAATAATAATTATTATTATAAGTACAACAGAATGGACAATATCAGAGTGCATAACTATAAGAATTATTTTATTACATGCTTATTTAAATTATGTGTGTGTGCACACACGCGTGTGTGGATGCGGTTGGATTGCAATGTTACATGTGTTTCTCACAATGGGTTTCAGTTACAAAAGTTTAAAAGCTACTACTGTAAAGGACATTATAAAGCATAGAAAACATTTTTTCTACCCATAAACATCTTAAAATCCATTAAGAGCTGAGATACATCAACAAAATTACTGCCAAATGATGATGGAGACTTGGGAAGCGTGCTCTCAAATTTGCAAATGACAAAACCGAAAAGAACAGCAAACACGATGGATAAGAGAGTAACATTTGCATAGAGTCCTGAAGGACTAAATTAAGTTAGAGAGCCGTGAATGGAAATCCAAGTAATCAATCTGATGTTCTGATTTCATAGTCGAGAAAAATTTGCATCAAGTTTGGGAAACTACTGTTCCCACGTGAAGGTAGATTATGGCTCTTCTGCACGCACTGTGTATGCAGTCACATCTGAGAGAGGGCTCATTTGCAGAGAGGCACTTCGATTCCTGGTAGAAAGCATCTGGAAGAAGATGACTTTTACTTGGACAAGAGAACAGCAGGGGAATAAAGGAAACAATATTTATTGATGATATAGTCTATTTCAGGCAGCTCACACAACTGTTTTCGTGTGGCAGGTTCCACTTGAAAAGGCAGGAGTGGGGACTGTGTGGCTTCAGACAGCTGTCAGAGCTGATAAGAGCTGCCATTCACTGAGCGTCTACAGGGCACCAGACATCGTAATAAACGCATTACAACATTTCTTTCAACGATGTGACAGCCACCGCCATTTCTCAAGCCCTGACTTAGTGTCAGACAGGGTACGGGGCCTTTTACTTGAACCATTTTAGTTAATACTTCCAATTATCTTTTGAGGAAGGTATGAATTTGATTCCCATTTGCAAATGCAGAAAGTGGGTCTCAGAAAGGTAGTCACTTGGCTGGCATCACCCACTTATTAAATGGTGGATTCTGTGAAGAGGACCTCTTTAATTATTAAAACTGCCTCAAAATGGAGTGGGCGATTGCTTGAAAAAATGAGGTCATTGCTCTTGGAACTAATCAAGTAGGGAATGCCTCTTATTGGTCAGGGGGCCTTTCACTGGAAGCTGAGACAACAGGGGTGTCCAACCCACAGCCTGCGGGCCGCATGTGGCCCAGGATGGCCTTGAATGCGGCCCAACACAAAATCGTAAATTTACTTGAAACCTCTTTTTGTTAGTTTTTTTTTTTTTAGTGTTTGTGTATTTAATGTGTGGCCCAAGACAACTCTTCTTCTTCCAGTGTGGCCCAGAGACGCCAAAAGTTTGGCATCTTATAGGAAGGTGACTTCAGGCCGTGTTACAAAGGAAGACTTCTGGAGGAGAAGGGATTTATTCTGATCCTTGATGGAAGAGTAAGAAGATGACGGAGCAGAGCAGGGATGGACTTTTGAGGAAGGAGACTTCACAGTAACAAAACCAGCTCGGTGTGATGTGTATTGTACCCAAGGGAGCATGAGGAGAACAGTTTGGCTCGGTTGCTCCTCCATCACCCCCTTCTTTGTATGGTTTCAACTTCCCCTTGTGCCCTTGACTGCAGCAGCCTACCTGAAACTCCAATGTCAAACTCAGTGCCAGGTTGGAGTTCTGAGTGTGCGAATGCTAATTCTGATCTCGTCTTTTGGGCAGTTTTCTTTACCCCCAACTAAATCCCACCTAGATGGGGTTGCATAGGTGAAATTTAGGCACCTCCTAAAAATTCTGATATTACCTTTTCATCTCCTAGTTTTCAATCCATCCCCCACCCTCAGTTGCCTATCACTTCTTCCCTGGAAGGTCCGCTCAGCCTCAGCGATTGCATTTTGATTCATCTGAGCCTCCGTTGTAAGAGGCTGTTGGGTAGGTCTCTCTGGGCATCACGGCATGCCGGGGTCCGATTTGAGCCTCAAGAGTTTTGTGATGATTGAACGATCATCTTTCACTTGTACCACTCGGTGTTACTACTTTTCTATCATTGCAGAAGGAATTACTACAAACTTAGAGACTGAAAACATCACCCATTAATGAGCTCACAGTTCTGTAGGTTAGAAGTCTGGATGGGCTTAGCAGGTTCTCTGTCTCAGGTCTCACAAGACCCAAATCAACGTGCTGGCCAGGCTGGTTTCTTACCTGGAGACGCTGGGGAAGAATCTACTTCCACGCTCATTTAGACAGACGGCAGGTTCCAGTTCCTTTTGATTACAGGATGGAGATCCCCATTCCCTTGCTGGCTGTCAGCTGGGGATCATGCCTAGCTCTTGGAGGCCACCTGTGTGCCCTGCCACGTGACCCTCTTCACCTTCAAAGGGACTCCATTACCTTCAGTGCTTGCACTCTTCCTGATGTCCCCTCTGCTATCAGCCTGAGAAAAGTCTCAGCCTTTAGCCGCTCCTGTAATTAGATCAGGTCCACCTGACTCATCTCTCTTTTGCTGAAGTCAAAGTCAACAGAGAAAATCCCTTTAAGTATATCCTCGACCACATAATTACAGTGGAGCTCTCTCATCCTATCGCAGGTCCTACCCACTCTCAGAGGGGAAGGGGTCGTAAGAAGGGGAAAGTCACTTGGGGGTCATCCTGGGATCCCACCTACCACAGTTAGCAAATACATCACCTGCCTTCTCCTCTCATTGACTGAATGTTAGTGAACACAGGAGAGTGCAGCTCCCTAACCTATTTCCCCCCGCCCCTCCCTTTAGCGTTCTTTTTATTACTGGTCATCTTTTTGATTTTTTTTTGCTTATGCTAGTGACTGTCCTTCTTCGACTGTGCAGTGCCTGGTTCATAGAAAAAACCTGATAGGAGTTCATAAATATCACTCCATCATATACTAGATCCCCAAATATCGCCGGCACAACCTGCTGATAAGACAAAGCTGAGTTCAATGCTCACTGCTGTGGGGAAGAACAACAGTACCTCAGAGCGGGAGGACAAGGTCAGACGGTATCGAAAACTGGACATTTGCTCAAGGCAGGTCTTTCCACGTGCACGTCTATGGAGGGGTGTGGTTGGTTATAACTGGACAAGGATCATGGTAGATCTGGGCCATTGGGAACAGCGAGGTGAGGATTTTTGAGGCAAGGGATTCACATGAGCTGAGGGTACAAAGCATCAATGCCTTTTTATGGAAGAGTTGATGGGGCTTAAGAAAACTTCCCGTAGTGAATAATCAAGGCATTTGCTTGGGCAAGAGTGTGCGAGGATAGCCCTATCAGGTTAGCATACGTAAGTCGTGTGTGTGCAGGGGGGTCGGGCTTCAGGCTCTGTGCCCTGGGTGGGAGAGACAGCTGGGGTTCTGCTGCAAATGTGCATGGCCACATTATATCATCTTTTCCAATTATAAAAATGTAATTCCAAACGTAGACGTTTTTAAGAAATGAAAACCGTAAAAATCAGCCAGAATTATATCTTTCTGAGTTTATATTTTGGATATCTTTGTCCACTTTTGTATTCTTCCCCTTGTTTTTAAACATTTTTGTAGGTCATTAAATGTTCCTTAAAAACACAGTCTTAATGAGTAGGAAATGTTCTGTTTCATAAATGTGACATAGTGTTTTTACTCTCTTCTCTATCATTGAACATTTAAGTAATTATTTTAAACAATGTTGTGAAGTACATCTTTGTATTATCATAAATGTTGAATTTTTGTGTTAGAGAACATGAAAATTTTTAAGACTTTTTATCTATATTACCAAATTTATCTCTAGGGACATTATATCAATATATATTACCTCCAAATTTTTTTATATTACCTCCAAGAGAGTATGAGCAATCTTAGCTCACTGTAACCTTTCCTACCATCAACCATTTGACATCTTTTGGTCAATTTGATAGGTGGGTCGAGCCATCTGAACTCGCTCATCTCTGACTGTTTTTGACCCACAAAAACAGCAATTTCATTTAATTCGACCTAAAGTATTAACAATAAACATGAAGACACAGGCATTCTTTACTGAGCCCCTGTGGTCCTGCTGCGGGTGAGGGGTGTGGTCGGGGAGGGTCGTGTCCCCAGTGAGGGGCAGAGAGATACTGCGCTCCTTGTCTTGGGGCGTCCCCCCAGGGACCTGATTTGGTTCTACACAGTCTCCAGTTGTGGTTGAGGCCTGTGCAGATTTGGCTGTGATTTGAAGGTATGCCTTTGAGGTAACATTTTGTAAACTGGAAAGCCATTCATTTCAGAGTTCTCCCCAGGTAGGAGAGGTTATCCCTTTGACATCACTGTCCTTTTCAACATAGGTGACAAGTGGTGGAGCAACCTGGGGAGTTTCGTTATCAATAAATAGAGAAGGGAATCAGTTATAAACGGTAGCTTGAAAATTTCAAGATCATTAAAAAATTTTTTTTCAATTACGGTTGACATTCCATGTTACAATTTCAGGTGTACAGCACAATGGTTAGACATTTGTATACCTTACAAGGCAATCACCTTGATAAGCCTAGTCCCCCCCAACACCATATATAGCTATCACGATATTATTACTGGGTTCCCTATGTAGTACTTTACATCCTGTGACTCATTGTCCCTGCCAACTTGCACTTCTTAATCCCTTCACCTTTTCCACCCAGCATCCCAACCATCCTCCCATCTGGCAACTCTCCGTGTGTTCTCTGTGTGTATGAGTCTGTTTCTGTTTTGTTTGTTCATTTATTTATTTATTTATTTATTTATTTTTTAGATTCCACATATAAGTGGAATTATTATATGGTATTTGTCTTTCTCTGTCTGACATTTCACTATGCACCATACCCTCTAGGTCCCTCCATGTTGTCAAGATCATGTCTTAACGCAGCCAGACGTGGTTACAAGCCCCCTTTGAAGACCCAGTGACATGCGTTCCCTGGTGGAGCCTGGGATTCAGCGCATTCTCTGGGAATGAGCGTGGAAGGCGGCGGAGGAGGGTGCAGTGGACGTTTCCGCCAGTCTGCTTTGCTTTCCCGGAGATGGATTTTTCTTGCCGCAACATTCTCTCCCATCTCTCACCGGCTCTCAGTGCCCTTGAGCACTTCTGGCTCCTTATTAGGGTTATTCTTCAAGCACAAAGCGCAATTTTCCAATTTCATAATCATATCCTGAAGCCGAGGTAGTACTTAGTAATGGCTTCTGTCTCAGTCCGTTTGGGCTGCTGAGACAAAACGCCGCACACTGGGTCGCTTATACACAGCAGGCATTTGCTGCTCATGGTTCTGGAGACTGGATGTCCGAGAACAGGGCGCCTGCGTTGTGCGGCAAGGGCCCTCTTCCGCGCTGCAGTCTTCTCTTCGTGTCCTCCCGTGGCAGAAGGGGCTTGGGAACTCTATGGCACCTCTTTTAACCACACTCCATTCAGGAGGGCTCCCCCCTCACGGTCCTAATACCATCACCCCGGGGCTCAGGTTTCAGCCTAGGAATTCGGGAGCACGCAAACCTTCACACCATAGCAGCTGCCAACAGTTAAAGGTTTATTCTACATCTTTGTAGTGGTGTATGCTTCAGGCCACCACCAACTCGGGGCTGGTCTTGAGCTTTTTCTTTTAACTTGAGCGCAGCTGGGGGCTTGCAGCTTAATGATTGCTCGTGAAAATGACAATAGATACGGGGGTCCCTTGGGTGGACAGAGGCGGAGGAAAAACGCTGTGCCCTTGAAGAGCTGCAGGGGGCTGACCCAGGAGCAGCTCCTGGTATTGCTGCAAGGTCTTGTGAGCCTGAGCTGCTGTGTCAGGGGCACGTGCTAAATCATGGTCACCTGCCAGTCACTGAGGGCTTCTGCTGACCCATCTGCCTCAGACTATTTTAGGACTTAGTCCTGTCAGGAATTCCTCCCACTTAAACAAATGTGTGTGTGTGTGTGTGTGTGTGTGTCCCTCTCTTCAGTCATCTGGTTCCATGTAGTGAAGCCCTGACCTGGCAAATTTGAGATAAAGTTTGTTCATCTTTCTATTCTGTGATTCGGTAACAATCTTAGGCTTAGATCTTTTGGGCTTTTACTTCCCTTTTCAGGCTAAAATGGACTTGGCAGTGGAGGGGAGTGAGTCGTCAGAACTGCGTAAATCAGTGCTTCTCAGCTGTTGTGCTTACAAACCACTTGAGGATTTTGTTAAAAATGCAAATTCTGATCCAAGAGGTCTGGGTCAGGGACTGATTCCCTTGTTCTGCCAAGTTCCCAGGTGACACTGATGTTGTTGGTTCAGGGTTGCACACTTTGTGGATTTTAACTTTGCCTGAACGTGAGACTCACTCTGGGGAAAGCAAACATCATCGCCCCAGCCATGTCCCAGACCAGGTAACTGAGAATTTATGAGAATGGGATACAGCATGGGGTTTTTTTCCTTTTGTTTTTTTGTTTTTTGGTAACGTTCTTTAGGTGACTTTATTTTGTACCCAGAATTGACAGACAGCCACTGGGTTTGGATTAGTGAAGGAAAGTAGTAAGTTCAGAGGCAGAAGCCAGTTTTGTCCCGAGGATACTACTTGCTCAGCATGTGATTAGTCAGAAAGATGCACCTGCCCTGGCTAGTGTGGCTCAGTGGGTGGAGCGTCATCCCGCAAACCGAAAGGTCACTGGTTTGACTCCAGGTCAGGGCACATGCCTGGGTTGTGGGCCAGGTCCCTGCTCATTTTGATGCTTCTCTCCCTCTCTTTTACCCTCCATTCCCCTCTCACTAAAAATAAATAAATAAAATCTTTAAAACAGAGAGATGCTCTTAATCACTCGAGTGACAACATGTAATAAACACTGGATTTGTCCTCACTCACCCAGTTTTGCTTCAGTCACGTACAAACTAGTCTGTGCTGCCTGTCCGTCTCATACAATGTAGACTCTCAGCCAGCGTTCAGAATCCTCCGTATTTTGGCCGTCCACGATCATGTCCTACTACACGTTAATTTTGCCCACGGCTTGTGCCTGGACAGAGTGTGGGCTTTCTAACCCATCTGCCATTGCTTAAGCTATTTCCTCTGCTTTGGAATTTCTTCTCCTCCACGCTCTTCTTTCACACTCCACGTATTACATGGGTGCGGCCATGGACACCCTTCAGGGCCTACTTCAAATTCCAGTTCCTCTAAGAAACCTTCCCTAACTCCCTCTCCACTCACTATAAACCTATGGGGTTTTTTGCACTCTCATTGTCTGCTGTCTAATTTATCAGTCTGCTTTGTGTCAGTTATTTTTATATATCCCTTTCCTGCTCCAGATTGGGGACTCCTGGAGGGCAGAGACCATATCTTATTTATCTTTCTGTCCTTCCTGGTGTGAAGTCTGTAGTGTGTTTTCACTTAAGGGAATTCCATACGTGTTCACTGAAGTTGGAAATGTGGCCTCCGAGGCCCAAGTCGAGAGTAGTATCTGCAAGAAGTAGAGTATGGCCACCGCTTTGGACTCAGAGTCCTGTTCAATTGTAACCGGACTTGGTGGGTCCAACGTGGAGTAACTCTTCCAGCTGAGGCAACTTCAAAAGGTTCCAGACAATCCAAGTCAACTCTGGTTCAGAGGTGGGCTCTGTCTGTCTGACGCTCGGGGTGGGAGGGGTTTGGGTTAACCTTCACTGAGGAAAGTTCACCTGGCATCTCAAACCAGGAGTTCTTTAACTGGGGATGACATGAGGTGGGAGTTAGCTCTTGAGGATGCTTTGTCCTGAAGGGAGGTGAGAGGAGCTACTGCGTATTGATCACTAACAGGCTATTAGGCTGAATGTTTTATCCACATGATCTTATTTACTTCTTAATAACTCTGTGAGATGGGTGTTATTATTCCTGTTATACAGGTAAAGAAAGCGAAGATCTACTACATTGGTTATTGGCCCAAGGCCACACAGCTGATGTACCACATGGCCCAGGCTTGTACCAAACTCTGACTCCAGAAGCCATATAGTACTTCTTTTAAAGTAGAAAATCTGTACCTGTTTGTCTTCCAATTTCTAGCTGAGATTCCCTTCTCATGAAGATAAAAGACGACCCAGATTGTTTGCTCTGGCATCTTATCTCCCAACAGGCCTGGGCTGGTCTCCTTGAAAGTCCTCTCCCTTCTCCTACTCCTTCTAGACCAGACACTCAGTAACGCCAGGAATGGTGCATTTTACTAGTCTATTTTGCTCACTAGTAGGAGTCAGAATAGAAAAAAGGTTAAGGTCACAGACTATTATCTGGCCATGGCTGGAGTTCTTGATTTCTGTTATGTTACAGGTTGTGGCGATCATTAAGTAGAGGAAGGTGCTTAGCTTAGTACCTGACACATTATAAATATTTCATACATGTTTGATGAACTTTCTCAATTAGCCAATAGCAGGGGTGACTCTAAACTTATGACCACAAACACAATTTGTACTTTTCTATAATTCAACTTAATTTAATGTAGGTCCTATTTAATGTAGGTCCAACTTGAGTTTTTCATTCCCTTTCCAGGTGGGGATATGGGTAGGTTTAGGTAGTGCCAAGGCACAATGGGAATGGGGAATGCCTGGTCTTCTATGCCACCTGCTCACAGAGTCATCCATCATCCGTTGGGTCCTCGGTTGTTGATTCTCAGGCAGATGCATCCTTTCTCAAGGGTCTTATTTCTTTTCGGGGCTCTATCTAGACCAAGAGTGCAAGCTCCTTCCACCTTTGAGTTTCATCAACCCTCTGGTAAGGTTTTCTGTCTCCCTGAAACCTTAACCAGGAGGCGAGGCACAAGACCTTGTCATCTGGGACCTGCTACCAGTTCCTTTCTGTTGTTGACTGACTCACAATGCAGAGTTGCTGATGCACGCACTGTACTCACGCACGTGTGTTCTGTCTCTCTCTATGTTCCACAAATTCTGGGAATCTTTCTAGTCTGGGAAGTAAAAATTGTCCTTTCTTACCCCTAACAGGCATTTTGCCCAAACTTTTCTATTTCTCTAAACCAAAAAGACATCTGCCTTTGGAACCCAAAGGATAAAGGATTCTTTGTCATCCTTTCTTTCCACAAAGTCACACCTTTCCTCTGAGGCAAGGAGCACAAAAGAGCTTCATGGGGATGCGGGTGGGAGGGATAGGGCGATCCTCAGGAGGAATAAAAGTGCAGGGGAAACAGGGGCCGATATTTGAAAAGTATAATCCCATCACCATTTCATTGCCCCCAGCAATTCAAGTAAGACCCCGGCTTTGTCCTGCATTTCTTGTGTTCTTAATCTTTAGACTTTGTTCTTTCTGTGAGTAATCTGATTCTCTTTTTGATTAATGCCTGCATGCAATTGTTCCTGTTAGTTTTGCCTTTCTGATTAGATAGTAAACTCATTAGTAATTTTCTACAGAGCCTAACTGTGTTCTCAGGCAGTGACTGTTACAAAGGTGTTGAGCAACTCAGTCACAGAGGTGCAGACAGGTACACCACCATCCATCTTGATTTTCTTCTTTTCTGCTCTCATTAAGAAAAAAGCCTCTTATAAACGTTCTTGCTATCACATAAAATCCTCATCACATGAAACTATTTCTATGCAAATAATGATCTCAAATGATTTGAATGACATCTGACAAAACTCTACATTAAAAATTTAGCCCTATTAAAATGTGAACTTGGAGTGATTGCATATATAAAATGACAGATAACCTGTTTTGAAACATATCAATCAATACAGGATCCTTTGTCCTGAGTCACCTGGCGTTTGTCCTCTGTAAACGTTGTGGGCCCCAGGGAAGGCGCAGAAAGTATTTCCCATGTGGGATGGAGCTCAGACAAAACTAGACTTCTGGTTTCTGGTCCAGCATGTTAGGGACTTAGGACAAGAAAAAAAAATCTCAATGACCTGAAAATCAACAATTTTTGTTACATCCATCAGAGAAATAAAATTATAGGACAAACCATTGTTCCCAAAATTGAAGACAGAGGCAGATAGAGAGAATCAAAACTTATCAAATCAGAAGCCCAGGAGCAGAAAATTCTGCAGGAACTGGTACCTGGGTAAGAAAACCTAATTCTAGCTGATGAATTTCTGAAGACTCTGGGAATGGGCAAGTCTGAGAGTCGAGCACTCCAGGGGGTCCGGTTTGGGGAGCCGGAGGAGCCCTACCAACTTTCACTTCCAGGGGCCCTGTAGCATTTTCATCACGAAGATCAGAGAAGAAAGAAAAAACACCCCATTGTGGTTTCAGAAGAGGGAGGGGAAAATAGCCATTTTGAAATACCCCCAGAAAATTCTATTCTTATTAAGAAGGCCTGTTCTCAAGAGAAATGATTTTTACTTGAGTCTAACCTACTGGGATTTTGCAGAAGAGTAACCGACATGCCCCCTCTAACCTTCCTGTCTGAATTAAGGGGAGGGGGAGGGGGAAACAAAATGAAACAAAACTGAGAATCCCATGTGAAGGGCACAGACCAGGGGCACAGGCTCCTCTAAAAGGCTGAGACCTAATCACAGGCCTATAGATTGCTTCTCTCCCCTCACCCCCTTCCTCACACACCTTACCAGCACATCCATCAAGAAGCTCTTGTATCATAACAGTGGAAAAACAAAGGGTTACAACAGAAGGAGCTGTGAGTCTCAGACATTATTTAAGAAGAGCGTGGTCAAAACGGATGCAGGTACAGAGGCCAGCGCCAGAGAGGGCACCAGTTCGTTGGGACAGAAGAGATGAAATGTGTAAGAAGGAGGAAAGTACGGGATGGGCCCAGTGGTCTTTGCCATCAGGATATTGGTTATTCTTCCAATAATCACACACACTCATGAAAAATTATACCGAAGACAAGAGATCTGAGGGAGATCTCGTGTTATGAGAACCTATAGCTGGGGAAGTAGGTTTAATGGTGGGCACAGTAGAAGGCTCTCCTTCAGAGGAGGTGCCTGAGTAAGATCTAAAAGTTGAGTGAATCTCAACTAAGTGAGGGAGGGTGCTGTCTGGACAGAGGGTATCGTATATGCAGAGAGTCAGATAGGAAGTCCACAGTGAGTATGAGCCATTGCAAAAATCCAGGAGCCCAGCAATCTCAGGTCTGTGGGAGAGACTGTCAAGAGTCAGGATGGAGTTCATTGGAAGGTTGGCAGGAACTGCTGGCTAACACAAACCAGGCAGTGTGTGTGTTGCAGACATTGTCTTTAAACCTCTCTGCAGTTTTATAAAAGTGTGCATATCACAGATGGAAGATGTCCAGTCTTTTTGAAAACAGTACGAGAAAAAAGCAGGATGGAGGTGTGTATGCGGATTGGTGTGCCAGGTGCATAAATCACTATACCGTCCAGCAGGAAACTGATCTGGGGTACAGGCATGTGATGCAAAGGTTTAAAAAAGATAAGGCCTAGGGATTGGGAAGTGGAGATTGGGGAGTGGTTGGCCTGAGTGGAAAGAGCGATGGCCTGAAAGTTGGCTGACCTCTGTCCAGGACCAGCTTCTTAGGGGTTTCTTGAGCCCATTTGCCTGTCCGCAGGCCAGTTTTCTTATACCCAAAACAGAAACAACATTTCCTGATCCTGCCAGTTCTTGGGATGGTACAAACATGGAAAAGACTGTCAATTCATCCATTTATGGGACCCGTTTCACTGGGCACATCCTGCTGAGTGAACACTAGGGACCCAGTGAACAGCACGACAGGCTCGATCGGACACTTGGAGAGCTTGCCTCGCTCCTCTGACAGTGTCACTTACTGTAGCATCAGTAGCTCTGTACAGTCAAGGGCTGGGACTCACATGATGCAGCTGAGCTTTCCTCCTTTCAGGCATCTCAGAGTTCAGCGAGTAGAAGTGTAAGAAACTCTGGAGGGGTCCATGCAATAGAAGGGAAGAAGAGGGGGTGGAGCTAGCAACGAAACCATACTTGTGGGGATGCAGATGCAGGCAGTGGTGATTGGGAAGCCTTTTCAGAAGAGCTAAGATTTGAAAGGAGGGTGAGTGATTATAAAATAATATAATTAATAAGTTTTTTTTATTTGTATAAAATATTTTGTGTATAGGAATTTTGGCAATAATTCCACATGCATGTTTATGAAAATCTTGTCTTCGGCAAAAGTGTGGACTGAGAATGACATAACTTATGGGGAAAACAAGATGAAATAGATCCCTTAAAATCAACAGCACTTCATACCCAGAGAGAGATGAAAGTGACAATAAGCCAATAAAACAGTGGTCTGGTGACACTTGTGTGTTGGTCTGTTCACCCAGTACTGGTCATCTGCCATCTAAAACCCGGGGGATCGTGCACTTCACTTCTGATAGCGACCAGTCTCATAAACATAAAGCATATAAACCAGAGTACGCTTTTCTTCTTCATTGTTTTTTTTTTTTTTTAAACAGAGGAAATGTCTTTGCAGCTTTTTCATCTGCAATTGTATCTTCCCCAAATAGGCTTAAAATAAATGTTGTGGTTTTTGAAGTCATGAAACCAGCTCATGATTGCACTAAAGTGATTTTAAACTTTGGTCTTAAGACCTTCTTAAGATCTAAGACTTTTTCCTGAGTGCTGAGAAAGTTTGTTCTTCATTGTATGGGAAAAACTATACTCAGGAAAATGATAGGCAAAGCAACCCCACTTTTGGTTTATGTGAACATCATTCTCTTGTCTCTCAATTAGATATGAGTTAATTTGCATTAAAGAAGTAAGCATTTTAGCAGAGTGGATTGTAAGTTATTTTATAAAACAAAGACATTAGAAATTATGCTATGAGCATTTCGTAACTAATTCAATACACTTGAAAAACGTAATTTAAAATGTTTATATCACATTCCATCATATGACTATCCCAATCGTCTTTTAAAAGTATTGTAGTGTAGTAGGTAGGTAGACAGGCATGAGCAGGGTAGGAACAATAGGCCAGGGGCAGAGGGTCACTGGGGTGGGGAGTCCCAGGTGCCTAGTGATGGGCAAAACCACAAGCCCTTGCACCACCACTCCTTGAAGCATTAACCCCTAGAGGCGAAATCTAGTCCTCAGCTGTGTTGCAGCTCCAGGCCCAGAGAAGCAGCAGAACCCAGCAGAGTGATGCCATGGCTGATGTCAGGACCAGCTGTGATGACTAATGACCCCTGCCCTGGTGCTGACCAATCAGTGGAGATCATGACCCCCAGGGGGCACATCTGGAAAGCTGATGGACATTCTATGGAGACCTACCCTGAGACCCCAGATAAAAACCTTTAAGACAGGAAAGCTGCTCGAGCTTTCTCTTTTTCCAGAGCATGCCTGCTCCTTTCCTCCCTCTTTCATCTCTGAAAGCACACATCTCTCTCTCTCTCTCTCTCCCTGTCCCCCAAACCCAAGGGCCCTTCTCTTGCCTCTGTTACTCATTTCTTGTGTGGCTCACTTCTACCTCTGTGACTTTCTAATTAAACTTTGTCTTACAGTTTGAGTCTTGGCTCTGAATTCTTTCTTAGCCAGAACTGAAGTATTGAGCTTGCTGAACTGAGGTCTAACACTGGGGCCCTTTTACTCCCAGCAGTGGGACATTAAAAATGTCTCATTTTATTTTATGGCGAAATCTTACAAAAACAAGATTTAAAATTATAAGTTGTTCTATCAATTTGAAATTAAATGAGGTCTTGAATTGTACTTCACTTACAGAAAGGTGAATGTGCCAATTTCTCTCAGTGGACAAAATTTTCAAAGACATGGAGAGTATAGTAGGGTCTGGGTCAAGAGTTTTAAAGTAATCACCAGATAGGCCATATTTTAGGTGGAATTACGTCACCACAGTAGACCCTTAATCCTATAATTGGCCCAAGCATTCCCAATGTACCACAGATTTAATCAGACTGGTCCTAATGTCTCAGATCAATGTTTCCAACTTTTTGTAGTAAACCACTTAATGCAAAATCCATAGCTCCATAAAACCTAATTATGACACTTTCCTCTCTTTTTAACCCATTAATCATAGGGCTCCCTTATATCTACACTTCAGCAAAAGAAAGGGAAATTATAACACAGCGGAATTTCTAACACAGCGGAGACCTAGTTATTACTGAAGGAGCAACCGCAGAATGTAGGCCACAGTTCACATGCAGCGGCCATGATCTGCTGATAGAAAACCAGCCAACCCCCCAAAATACTGTTTTATCATACACATCTTTGCTCTATATTGATACAACTCTTCACAGAAGTTTTCTGCTGTTTTTCCCATCCTGTGCAATTTTGTACTTCTGTTCTTTGGCAGGTCTAGAAGGGGAGAATACAAAAAAAAAAAAAATTCAGGAGGATGTTTCAGAACCACATTGCATTCTTGGATCGATGTTTACGCTGCTGGGTTGATGTGACCATGGGCAAGGGTACTGCAAGCCTGAGAGCTGGAACTTCTGCCTGGTTTGTCTCGGAGAATCGAGGTTCATCCTCAGCAGTGGGAAGCCCTTCCTGGAAGACATGATACCGTAGCAGATGCTTTGGTCAGGAATTGAGGTCACAACAGTCCCCACACTTTCTTCTTCCCCATTTCCTATCCCAATTGTTGGGAAGTAGGTCGGATGTAGTTTTTATTGATTGCGTGTGGACCTTACCGAGGGATTAGTACCACACACTTTGAAGAACAAGAACGAGAGATATAGAACTACTACCCCATCGTCTCTCAGTTTCACCCTCTTTTCCTTGCCCTTAGCTCCAGGGCTCATCCATTCTTTCCAGGACCGTTTTAATAGTCTCCAATAACCGTCTCAGGAAGTTAGCTTCCTAGCTCAAGTTTTGACCATAGCTATCAGATCTGCCTTTACAAAACTTTAAATGTTTGAATTTAATCTCTTAGCATGACATTCAAGGCCCTTTGAGATCTGGCCCTTCCTGCTTTCAGCCCCTCTTCTCAGGCCTCATGTTTACCAGGCTCCACTCCAGCAATATCAAAATAGTGATAGTTACCTGAGTGCATCTTCTTGTTTAATGTACTACAATTATGACTTTGGGGAAGTTACTTAGCTTCTCGCTGTGTTATGGCTCATTCAAATATGGGGACAAATATAAGGATTGTTGTAAGGACTAAATGAGATAATATTTAGAAAAAGCGTAAAGTAGAGCCTGGTACATAGTAAAATGTTCGACAAATTCTATTGTTGTTATATCGTCTTCCTGGACTCCCTTACACACTTACCCTGATTCCTACTTACCCTTTAAGATGCCGATCAAGGGTCTCTTTCCCTGTTCAGCGTTCACTTGCCTCAGCTAAGCAGAGCTCATTGCTGCTGTTGATTCCTCTGCTCTTTGTGCCTCCCACTCACGCCATCACTTACACTCCTTTGCAATTCTTTGCTTCCATGTTTGTCTCTGTCATGAGACTGTAAGTGTATTGAGGGCAGGGTGGACGTTTTAATCATTTCAGTAGCTCTCACTTAGCACAGGCCTTGGCTCACAGTAAACCCTCACTGACTTTCATCAAATGGTTTAGGGCGAGGATTCTATAGCCGCTCAATCCCTTCCCAGCCTCGCAGGCATGTGTGAGGGTGGGTGCTGCGCTCAGCTGGACTGCAGGCACACAGTCATGTGAGGTGGTCTCCCACTGTCTGGCCACAGAAAGACATTGCCAACGCCTGTGGCCGACTTCCCCATCTCCAGAAAGTGCGTCTCAGCAAATTTCCGTATGCTGGATTTAGCCCCGCCGCAGAGTGCGAAGAAAGCAGTTTCTCAGCCTGCACCTTTCCCCTGGCAGATGCCTGATTTACCGTCTCCCGCACACTCAACTGATCCTGCACCAGTAAGAATATTTTTGTAGAGCTTGGAAGTGAAGCTTATCGGACAGCCTTGGCTATCGGGGTGGGAGGGAACATTTACTTCATTTTCGAATATTGCAGTTTCTTCTTATTACCAAACAAAGTTGTCCACGCAGCAGTACCCAGCCCTTCATAAATCTCCTAAATAGCTCTTGTTTAAAATCTGACATAATTCCAAAATGTCCATAAAGATGATTGGGATATAACACAAGAATACCTTGCCACTGAGAAACCCATTTAAAATCAGTTCAAAGCTGATTTTGAAAAATTGCAAGAGAGGAAAATATGTAAAGTAGGAAAAATGTGCTATAAGGAAAAAAAAATGTGCGAGAGACTGTGAGAGATTTGTAATCTGATTCCTTAGCTCTGTTGAAAGGATGATATTGGCACTGCAAAGACTTTAAAGATGCTGTTGCGTTCTGAGGTTTCAGGACAAGGTGACAGGTAGATGACAAAGATTATTATGGGGTCAAACAATTGAAATTATCCAATATTAGGAACCTTTAAGAATATTATACTACCTCCACAGTACTATGAAGTCATTAAAACAGTATTAATAAACATTTGTCATTACGTGGGAAATACTAAAGACAAAACTGTAAGTCAAAAAAATAAAGGCAATGACACAATTGCACACACAGAATGATGTCACATATGGAAAACACCTGGTAAGAAACAGAGAATCAATCTGTCATACCATCTCCGTTGTTCCTCTCAGTGGGTACTGGAACCATAATGCCCTCTTCCTGCTCCTGGCTTCTGTCAACTTATCAAATTAAATTAAATTAAAACACTCATTCATTATTTATTTTGGCAAAACAATCTTTGATTCACATTTATAACTGAAGATTTGCCAGTGAGCACTAGCTCTTCTGGAATATCTTTTTTTTTTTTTTTTTTTTTTGAGGGGAGGTAAAAGCCTTGGACAAAGTCTCAGAAATAAAGTACCAGGTGACCCCAGTGCACCCAGCCCTGCTAGAGGAACGTATCTGTAGCATTCCAGGTGGTGCTTCTTGGGACATGAGAGCAGGTATGGGAAAACATCAGTTTTCTGTTTCATGCAGGCACCAGTTTAGCGTCACCCCAACTTCCCATACCTGCTATGGGGGAGGCTTACATTTTGGGTAAGCTGTTGACGACCGGGGGAGAAAGTGGGCATGCTGTCCCTGGAGAGGGGGCAGTTCAGGAAGGACAGAGGATAGTACGAGAGGGGAGCCACTCTGCCCCAAAGAGTCCCCCGAGACACAAAAGCATCTGGGAGCTGATGAGCACGCAGCATGGCTTCCTTTGATGAGATCGGGTGCGTTCAGGGCGGTGTGGCTGTAGGCACGATGGCTTCCCTTGGCCTGGACCAAAGGCTGACTGAAGGGTGGTGCTCTTAGAAAATTCTTCTGAGGTTTCTGGCTTGGAAGTAGATTTTTGCTTTTTGTTTTTGGGTTTTTTGGAAAGTGAGACGAACTTCCTTGCTAGTACGAGTTGGAGGGAGACAGTTAGATGTGAGCAGGTTGATGGCAAACACTGATCAGTGAGGCCGTATGGTGAAGAAAATTTGGATAGGTTTCTGTACTATCTAGTCCATATTAAGTTCCTGAAAAATTCTCTTCACATTTTAAGGAAGAAATAACAGCAATATTATACAAAATCTTTCAAAATACGGAGAGAAAATAAAGAGAAATCCTTCCCCAGCTTATTTTACGAGACCGACCTAACTTTAATGCAAAGACATAACAAGGACTTTACAAGAAAAGAAAAAACAACCAAGGGCCAAAGTTTCTCATAAACACAGATGTAAACACCTGAACAAATATATTGGCAAACCAAACTGAGCAATAAATCAAAAAGATAATATCCCATGAACAAATTGACTTTCTTCAAGAACAGAAAGTTGGTTTCATATTCCAAATCAATCGGTGCATGTCATTATGTGTTTCAGAATGAAAGAGAAAAAAAAAGTCACCTTGTCAGCAGCTGCAGAAGAAAATTGATAAAATATAACATAACTTGAAACATTTTTTGTTTATTTTTATTGTGGTAAAATACATCTAACGTATAATTTACTAATCCCACTTTTTTCAGTGCATGGATTCATGTAATCTTCACAAGAAACCTAAGAGACAGGCACTATTATCTTTAACTTTAAAGATATGGATACTGGGTCATGGAGATTAAGAAACTTGACTAAATTCACCTAGTTGGTCAGCGGCAGAGCCGTTATTCAAATCCAGGCTGTCTCCGTTCAGAGCCTGGGTTTCAGCCACTCAGCTCTGTTTGCCACAGTGTACTCACAGCTAAACTTCCCAGGTGGGAAGATAAGACTGTGAGCACAGGCAAGACGGAGGCCCGCCTCTGGTGGGTGCCACACACCCCAGCTGCAGCTTGGACAGGGTGAGGGGCTTGGAGAAGGGCTGAAAGAGAAGAAATAATAGCCCTGCCAAACACCAATCATATGAGACTTGAGAAATTCGCCTCCATGCTCAATAGAATGAGCTTAACCTAGGTGGTGATAGGGGTAGCTTCAAGACCTGGAACCACCAGAATTTTGGGGGAGGTGGGGAGGTGTTTCCTAGGGTATGACATTTAGAGGTGCCAAACTCACTTGTTGAAGGCATCAAATTAGAACAGACCAGACCGATGGCCTTTGGTGGCCTCATGGCGGGGAGTGGGCTGCTCATCCATCTACGTTGCATCCAGCAAACACCAATGCAATGCTCCCCAGCACCCTCTTAGGTCAGTAAAAGAAAGCTGGAGGCTTTCAAATGAATTAAGAAACTGAAGACTACTTTAACACACAATTCCTTCCAATGCTCAGAAACCGAGAGGAGTAGAGTCCAGGAGAGGTTTTTGATCCAAATTTCACCTGAGGTTTACTCACAGATGGGATTGGTGGGTACAGCTGCAAGGAAGTCAGCTCGTGGCTGCTCTTCTTGCCTTAGCGCCATGCGTGGAAGCCTTCCCCAAAGACTCTTTTTGGACTCTTCTTCCCGCTCGTGGTCATGTTTTGCTCCCACCTCCCCTTCAGGGACAGGGCTGAAGAGAAAGGTCTTCATTCTGTGGTGAGGACAACAGACAATGACGTGGTTAATAGACAACCTCCAGTGGAGGGAACAAGCCTTTCCAGAGTGGTAACTATACTTCCTTTTGTAGTCGCAGAAAAGGCCGACACGTTACAGAATAGGGTATGGCCTCTTTAGAAGGCCTCAGAGTCCACGCTTTTGGGAGCCGTGAGCAACACAGTTCCTTAGAGAGGTCATTTGATTGGAGAAGGAGCACCGGGCTTCAGAAAAGAAAGAGGCAGGGCATGACTCTTTGACAGGGAACCCAGATCCATAGAGACAGGACATCCACATCCAGGAGAGAGTAAAATAGTTGATAAGTGGTTGGGAGAGGCACTAACCAATTATTGTGTCCCAGCTTAAGATCAGTTGGCTCACCACTGAGGGCTCTACTGCACTCACCACTGAGCTGCTCAGCCAGGCTGCTCAGGCTAGCAGCTGGCCAGATATTCATGCACGACCAGAAGTTGAGAGGATGCCTGGGAGCCAACAGTATCTGCCCCAGCCAGGCTGCCCTTTCAGGCTTCTATTGCTGTTATTGCTTCCCTGCCTATGTAGCCTGTATATTCCCTGATGACTTCCTATCTCCCAGACATCTGGTTTCCTTCAGCCCCCAGTTCTGCTGAGGCATTGGTCCTTGGCTGTCTGATGTCAGCCCCTGGCTCTCACCACTTCCCTTCTCTTTGCTCAAGGAGTGACCACACAGAACCCTGGGGTTGCACAATGCCAGGGTTGAATTCCCACAGTATTCTTGGGAAAGGCCTACCTAGCCAGCCTTTACATAGAGTACAGTGTGAATGGTGCACCCTGGATTTGGATAACCCTGCACTGTTACAGTCACTGGACTTGAAAATGGGAAATTCTGTGGAACTTGAGTGCTAGCCAGTTGAGAGAATATTTTCCCCCACTGCATTTTTGGCTTGGCTTATTGTTTCAGTTTGGCCACTGTCTTTTCCTCCTTTCTTCTTGTAATATCCCTCCTTGTCTTTCTGGGTCTGCTAAGCATAGTACCAACTCCCCTGGCCAGAGTGGTAAGCTGCTGACTTGCTTTGTAACATAGTTTCCATTGGAGATGGACATGTGACTCAGGACAGGCCAATCAGAGCCCATCCCTGGGATTTTTCTATGCACACACTGGCAGAAAGATGCTCTCTTTTTGCTATGGCATTGATAATCTGCGGCTCTAAGCCTAGGACTGCCTATGGCCAACTCCTGAACTTGTACAGACCATAAAGAATAGGAGAAAATTAGGCCAAGTGTTAGAGAGAGACAGAGAGAATAGAATCATATTATTTGAATCTCCAGTTATATAAGCCTTTATATACCCAATTTTGTTTAACATGGTTTTAGCTAAGTCTTCATCTCTCCCAGAACACCTCTGAAAAAATGAAATTTTTTCTTACACAAGGGCTACAATAGTAACTCCAAAATGCACGTTATTTCATAAGCCCATACAATGTGGGGCCGCACAGCTAGGGGAAGATCTCTACAAGTGACTTGAAATCACGTTAAAGCAACCTATGAGAAACCACAGCCAGCATATGCATCCAGCCAGGCCCTGCTGACGGTGCCAGTAGAAGGCAGCCTCTGCAAATGAGGACTAAAAGCATCCAAGCCAATTTGGGCTGCAACCTCCATCCTAACTTTCCCAGGCATAAAGACAAGCATCCTTTCTATTCTGGGACCTGCCAAACATTTTCTGAGAGGACAAGGTAGGACAAAACGCCTTGCGTTTTTGTTGCCAGCGAAAATGAATGGAGAGCTGACTATTCCCACACTGCGGAGGGTACCCGGGCTGACACACCGGTTGCCATGGTGCCCCAGTATACTCTGCCATTGCTGAAATCTCTGCACCTGTACCTGCAAAATGCCACTGATGGGGAGCTTATTTTCATGATTACAGTGGTTATTCATGCATTAACAGCATTCCAGGTCAGCAAGAATGCTCTCCTGGAATGTGATGTCTCCGTAGGTCAAGTGGGAGCACTTTACTGATGCACCGGAGCAGATAGTTCAATGTCATTTAAAAACATTTACTGAGATGGGCTCTGAGTGGGTGTCAGAGCCCTGTGGGAATACAGAAAGTGTGGAGATCGAGCCCTTAGGATGGGAGGTGGGGGGAGGGCAGACAGCAGTAGCTGAAGGGTTGGCGTGGAAATACAGTGAATCATAAAGAGCACAGCGTTGCTGGTGTGTGAATGCCACCAGTGCAGAGAGAACATGACTTGCAGAAATGTCACTGTTTGTTGTTGTGGTGTGGAATGCGGGGGTGGTGAGGGTGGTGATCCAACAGTGCCCATCTGAGTCCCCTCCCTCCCATTCCTCCCTGTGGGGTCACCCGGTCCAGGCGCTCGTGACCACTTTTTCCTGGACTACTGCAGTGGATTTTGAACTCTTCTCTCCAGAGTCAAATACAGCCCCTTCAGAAGGGAGGTAATCATTCTATGGCTTGACCAGGACTCTTCCCGGCTCAGGAAGCTTCAGTGGCTCCCTTCTGCCTTCAGCATGGCATTCGAGGTTCTTCAGGACCAGATCTGACTTCCCCGTCCAGCTCTGTCTCCTAGCCCTCTACTTCATACACTTAGGGTCAGCTGGATGGAACCAGATATGTACCCCCAGTATTTTCCTTGCATCTTTGAAAGCTGGATTTCTCCAAAGCACAAATCATTAAAAAGTTCCTTCGTGGATCCTTCCATTTTTCCCTGAGCAAACATAATACCTCCCTTTCCCAAGTCCTGTTTTGCATGACATTTTTCAGTGATCTTTAGTTACAATTATTTCACAATTCTTTGTGAGCCTATGGAAGGCAAGATCATGCTTGTTCATCTTGCACCTATTTTAACATAGCTCCTTATTTGGGGGCTCAGCTGGTGTTTGGATGAATAAACGAATGGATGAATGCACATTTAAGAATCATTGTTATAAGATAATTTTTAATTAGGGTATAATCATGACTCCCATACAAATATGAAATGGACACATGCCAACGATTTTAACTAATTAATAATTAATTAATAATTAATTAATTAGGAAACCAGTAAGATGTTACAACTGGTTCAAAGGAGAATTCTATACTATATGTAATCAGAAAATAACGCTGCAAACAATTTACAAACAGATACAAAACTGGCTTGCTGGGGAGGATGGGAGGAGAGGAAATTGCACTTCTGTGCAACATTTATTTGCATGTATCTCTGGACAAGAAATATTTGTGAAACATTTTACACCCTTAAAGTTGTAAAATAGCTTAGAGACAATAAAAGGTAAGGAGATTCCCTAGAATCAGATAACCTAGAGGGTGTATTTAGACAATACCTAGTTTTCCATGGAAGATGTCCAGCAATCTTTCTGGTTCATTTCCCAGTTTAAACATTTCCCCGCCCCCCACAATATATTTTAGCTGAGGAGGGCCCCAGCTGTATCTTCCAAATGTGAGGCAGTGATGAAGTCCCGAGAACACAAGTGCACCTCATCCTCTCTTTGGCTTTCTTATTCTTGAGAATTTTTTGTTTTCTTACCTTCGATTGCCGTTTATTAAGGTATTGGATGGTAGTGACGATGATGATGATGATGGCGATGATAATGATGATACTAGTATGTGCCAACCACTATTCTAAGTGCTTTACTTGCGGTACCTACTTCATCTTCACAATAACCCTGCAAAGAAGGTGATGCCATTCTCTCCACTGAGACACAGTGATAAAAACACCCCACCCAAGTCCCCCAGCCAGTAAGTGATGGAGCTGGAATTTAAACCCAGAGAATCTGACTCCAGACCCCTACCCTTAAGCACTCTGTGGGTAAGATCACCCATTGGCCTGAGGGAGAGGGTGATGGTTTATACCAGTGGTGGGGGGGAGGGTGGCATGCTATTTTGTAAGGAAGTCTTGTTTATTCTCCAATTCTAATGTATATTGTTTAATTACTTCAGGAATACAAAAAAGAGTTTTGGTTCTAAGTCTCCTCTGGAGGAAGGCTTTTCCTAATCAAAATACATTTAACATAAAACCCTCGGATTGCAGAATGGCCACTCGCGGCCCTATTATTCCTATGAAAGTTTTCCAGGTTCCTCTTCATCCCGGCCAGACAGAACTACATGGCGCTGTTGGCACAAAAGGGGGGTATGAATAAGTTATTCTTATAAAGTTAAAGGAGCTTATTTATTTTACTCATTTATCAAACCTATTTGGAACGTTTGCTGTATGACCCCCCCCCGAGTTGGAGTTGTAAATGCTGTATTTACTTGCACGAAAACCGGAGGGGTTCAATGATAGTCTTCATCATCAATCTCCCTTCCAGTGTGTGACGCCAGGGCCTTTGAGACTGTCATTTGATGAGGACTTTGAAAAGAAAGGACCTTGTCACGATTCTAGGTGACAGTTCGAGGGGTCCGAAAGCACCAAGATTCAGCAATGCAGGGCTCTGAGGCCATGAGGAGACCTGCCACTCCCCACTGAGCACCATCCCTCGTGCACATGCGCAGCCTGGACTTTCTGTCCGGCTCCGGCTTCTGCGGCTTTCGCAGTGGTACGAACAGGTTGCGGGGGGGGGGGGGGGGGGGGGGGGGGGGTTCAGGGAACAGAACTGCAAACCTTAGTCAAAGCTTGAAGTGTTAAAGCTCAAGAGCAAAGCTAAAAGAACGAAGGTTATTCAAGAATAAAGAAATTGTGTGGATGCCTTCAAATCTATGAAAAGTAATTATTAAAAAATGATGCTGACCGACTCTGTACGTGGAAAATAGAAGGAGGAGGTGTAGATGCAAAAACTGCTCAGTCGTGAGTGCTCTTCGATACTGGGCTTGATTAACGAGGGAAGTTAGGGAGTGTCTTGTGATGGTCCTCAGACAAGCAGATTGCCCATCTACAAAGCACCTGTGTGGGGGGTTGCGCCTGAAGCTCAGGGGCTACTGAAATGATTTCCTACATTTCTGGGCAGAGACACATTCTAGGAATCTTGCTGGGAATATTTCCTCGAGATTACAATTTGCTCTGGGCAGCTGTGGACCTATCATCGGCGCGAGAAGATATCAGCTAGGCTTGTTGTTGGTGTTCCTGCAGCCGCCTTCTCCAAAATCCACCTGAAGATGTACTTCTAGCGTTTGCTCAGGGTTGGTTTTATAGGAAGGGATCAGTTAAAGCCCTGGTTCAAGGAATTGGACAGGTTTTCACCTGTGTCCTCTCTTGCTACCCTGCCTTCTCTTTCCAGCAGGTTACTCGTCTCTTCTGGGTCTCACTTTCTTATCTGGGAAATGAAAAGATACCTCAGGGGGTTT
Organism: Desmodus rotundus; assembly: GCF_022682495.2. Taxonomy (NCBI): domain Eukaryota; kingdom Metazoa; phylum Chordata; class Mammalia; order Chiroptera; family Phyllostomidae; genus Desmodus; species Desmodus rotundus. The sequence continues at coordinate 88,246,325 of NC_071399.1, read as the reverse complement.
TGTGTGAAAACAAAATCTAACAGTGTGTGTGAAGCACTTTATAGTTCCTAGCACATTGTAATAAATAACGAAAATGTTGCCAAATACTACTGATGGCTTTGCCTAATAATAATTATGTTATTTGAAAAGTAACAATGCTCCATTTACATTTAAGTGATTACACTATAATTTATGTAATATTAAGCATTATTCCATTTAAAACATAGATGTAATATTAGGCGTTATTCCACTTAAAACATGAAGGGTTCTTTTTTCCCCATAAAGGTGCAGAACACACATATGTACATGCAAACACATGGCATATTCTTATCAAACTTAGGTGTGAAGACCTTTTGGTAGCAGGCACTTAGAGTCCTAATTAGTTTGGTAATTAAGGATGGGCTCACTGACTTCTTCCACAGCCATCACCAAACTCGCTGCCACTATAGCAAAGCTAGGAAAACATCGCAAAGGCATTGGGCGAGGGGAAAACTGTTCAGAAGGTCATTATCAAGCAGGGTCAAAGGAGAAAAAACAATGCAGAGCCAGAGCCATATGACATCCCTTCTCCATCCCTCGTAATCTTCCCTGTGTCTACCCCTGAGGGTGGGGTGCTCAGCAGGAAAAAAATAGTAAACTACCAAGGATCTTCACCTGATGCTTCATATTTGCAAGTGGGCAGCAGAAAGAAGAAAAATACGTGTGGTAAGCATCCTCTCACTGCCAGGGTGGAGGGGTGAGGAGGTGGAGCAGAAGACAGACACCCAGAGACAGACAGGGAAGGAGTGGGGCATGAGCCAAACGATCGTTCACTTAGCTTCTTGGGCCACCAGCTATTGGAGGTCTAGGGAAGAGCGGGGGACAGCTGAAGCCGCCCTGGAGTAACTCTGTGGCTTGCATAACTCGAATGCCGCTTTGCATTGATTGGCTGTAACCCTGCTCCCCTCAGGGAACCAAGCTATCAGCCATAGGATTTTTAGAAGAATGTTTGTAGAATGAATGAACAATTTGAAGCCTGGGACAGCATATGAAATGACACCTTTGGAACCAGTTTGTTGAGATGTTTCGACTCATTAGGGTGTGCATGTGAAACCTCCTTTCTCAGGTTAATTTTTGCCAATAACTTCAGCCCCAGGATGCTGTTCCATTGGATAATGAGCCCTGTGCCGTCTTAGCTTGATTTCATAACTTTCCATCCCTCTAGGACTCATAGGGTAATGAGTCCTGTGATAACACCTTAGCCAGATTTCATAACTCTGTCCTTGAGAGGTTCCTAGGAAGAGTCTAATTCTGGGATTCAAGACACAGTCTTGTTCACTATACGATGGCCAGCCCCCAAACTGCTTTTCTTCCTTCATCGTAGGGGTGGTAACCTGTCCGGAGCACTAACGAGAGAGAGGGCTCTCAGCCCTGGCTGCACCTGGGAGCTGTTGGCTCTCCCTGACCCTGAGCGATGTGGGCTGGGCACTGAACCGCAATACTTTTTCCCCTAACCTCCCAGCTGATTCTAATGGGCTGCCCAGGCTGAGAATCTCTGTGGGACAGAAGCTTGGGTGGGGTGGATAGGTGCCTAGTGCTGGTGCATACCACTTTCCTCTAGCTCCTCCTGGGCGTGTAGCCAGAAGAAGGAGGGGGAAAGGGCCCGTGGTCCTCATTCACCTGCAAGTGCTGGTGGTCCGCTTCCTAGTCAGTTGCTGCTACTTTCTCAGCTCACAGCATCCGGTCCTCTGTCCGGCAGGTATCCATATGTACTCTGTCCAGGATGGGGCTGGGCACGATGAGGGGAGCCCAGGTGTTTTCTAGAGTACCTGATTGACTGAAGGAAACCTCACTCCACATATTCCTCCATATAGAAGGTGGGAGTGCAGAAGGTCCCTTAATAATTGTTCCCTCCATCCCCCTCCAATTCTCCTTTCCTCTGCTCGGATGTCAGAGCAACATTGGTGCTGGCTGAACAGGTAACTATTCGTTAGGTCCATCCAGAGAAACAGAACCAATGGGAAACATATGTGGAGAGAGAGAGAGAGAGAGAGAGAGAGAGAGAGAGAGAGACAGAGGGACAGAGAGACAGAGAGAGAGAGAAAGGAATTGGCTTATGCAGTTTTTGGAGGCTGGCATTCATGACTTTCTTTCCCAGGATAAATGAGGCTTTTTCTGTCTTATTGGAAAAACATTGTTTTCATTACTTCTTAATCGCTCCACTGCTGTCTCATTTAACTCCTGAACCTCGGTTGGCAGATGTCACTACGTCCTTATTAAAGACAAGTGTTTTGGAACACTTCATACCTCCTTCCGTAGAGTAATGGAAAGTTTTCATTGCTTTGAGTGAGTTATTTGATCAGTCTGTTTGCCCATTTTCTTTCAGAGGATAAAAGAATATTTGTTAAGCTCCATATGCAAGGGAAAATGCAAAGCCTGCATTTAATATCTGCTGGGTGCAATTTATATTTTAAATATCATAATTGTAGCCTTTCCAAATCATCATTTTTTAATGTAGTTAAATATAATTCATTAGCACGCTGCTGAAAATAGCGATGGCATTTGCATCACTGTGGTTGCGATGGAATCAGCAGATCAGGAACCCACAGATGTGTCTGTGGCCTGGTTTAGTAGGACCAAAGGACAGTCATGCAGTCATGTGATCCACAGGGGGACAGAGCTTGTGGGCTTCTGCTGGTGGATGTGGAGGTCTCCTCGTGACCGGAACTAGGCTGCTCTACCTGCATGCCCACTGGACCCACGGGGCAGCCGTCAGCTCTCCCTAGTGTTGACTCTCCGAGAAGGCTCACGAGGCATTTGGGGGTTTGTGATATCCTCTCGATTTTTATTTACCTTTGTTTATAAGATGTTGATCATCTATGGAGAAAAAAATAAGCAACTGTTAAAAAAAGAAATGGCCAGAGCTATAATTCTGCCACGTTTCAGTGGTCCACATTTGTCTTCATGAATAAAGATGCAGAATAAGAGATTAGAGAGGAGGATGCGTGGCACAGGGCAAAGGAAGAGGCAAACCTCATTTTCCCGCACCCTTCCCACTTTCCCCTCTTCTCTAATCCCCAGACTTGGTCCCTCTCTTCCTCCTCTTTTGAATTTGCTCCCCATATACAGTCCTGCCCTTGTGCTTCTTCTCCCTTCCTTACATCAGAGTGTTCTTTTTCTCCCATTTCTCCCTCTTACCCTCTTCTCTTCTCTCTTGCTGCTGCTGAGACATCAGGATTCTTTTCCCTCAAATTACAGTTCCATTGTGGATCCTTGGGTGTTCCTCCTGTGTGCAAATGCACACAGCCATCAAGTCCCAGATGCAGAAGTTGCAATTCCTTGGGGCTCCAAAAGTGGCGGCATTCTGGGTGGGGGTAGGGGTGGGGTCAGGGTGTGCTGACAATATTGGCCCACCTGGGGGATCCACAGGACCACAGCGGGCCTCTTCACCAGGCACGTACTCCTCTGCCACCCTGCCTGAGCCTCCTCAGTTGGCTCAGGCATCTTTAACTCCTCCCCAGCCTGCACCCCAGGCAAAGGGTCTTCGTTTTCCCAGGCTTACCTCTGCGTTCACATCTGCTTGGGGAGAGTGCTGCTGTTCTCCGAAAACCGAGGAGAGACAACCTCTGACTGAGCAAGTTCCTCTCCATTGTCTTTTGCTGTCAGTTATTTTCTTTATTTCAGAAGAAAGTGGAAAACTTCTTAGCACTCTGAGTTTGGACGTTTCTACATCTGCTTTTTGAGGAAAGCCTCAGGAGAGAGGAAGACATACCCCTTCTCTCCTAAATTTTGAGGGTCCTTGTTGGGGGGGGGCACTCGTTACTAAAATACTGATTACTTGAGTTGCTTTAAAAAGGAGAGAGACACAGGGTGTTAGGGACACAGGACCAGTGTGTATATCCTACCTCTTATACTTCTATTCCTCTAGGTCCATTCTTAAAATTATTCTTATTATCCTTATTTTTATATAGAGCCAGGGGAAAGTGTGATGCTGGGTCAAGGTGTGGAGAATAATACTAAAAATTTTCATCTGCTCTTTCTGTTCTTTTTATTTTTTTTGGCCTTAATCCTTATTGTATTTGTCAATTGCTGTACATACCCATTTACTTAAATTTTATAAAAATATATAAATAAACCAAATAATAAAATCTAAAACTTATAATAAGTTTGAGTTTTTGTGTGTTTAGTAAGTCTTAGATACACAAGAAATAGCAGCTATTAAATGTATTGCTTTCAAAGAAAATCTCCATTTGTTTTATTAACTCTTTTTCTATACCAGTAATTGACTAGTGTTCCCCCTTTGGTCTTTACTTATGAAAATAGAGTAAAAAGAAAGAGAAAATGTTTATCATTCCCAATTCTACTCTTTCCTTTTTTTCTCCTTTAAGCAATTTCTCCCAAACTACCTATGATTAAAATAATGATGGTAATAACAATAATAATAATAATAATAATAATAAAATAATAAAATCTGTTTTCTTTAATCTCTTGGCCCAGTTTTTTAAAAAATGTCACTTCAATCTAGTTTTTTTGACATATAATTCCTCTGTGCTTAGGGGAAGCAATGTTTTTAAAGACGTACAAATACAGGGCCTTTGACTTGACTTAGAATCTATGCAAGCCCTAGAAGCCGCCCACACTTACTAGATTCAAGACAGGGACACAATGTCCTAACAGGCAGAAATTTAAGTGGAAGTGGGACCCAGCTAATAGAAGAACATTTCCTCTTCTGAAAAGGTTTCTGTATTTAACAACTAATAAATGAACTCATGAGCGAAAGAGGTAGCTGGAACGTGGAGAGCGCGGGCGAGCTGAGCTCAGGCATAAACCACTCAATCAATTACCACACCCTTCTCGAGTGTACTGTGTGCAAACAGCTGCACGTTCTGTCTGCGCTGATGAGGAGGACGCAGTAGTCAACAACGGCCAACAAAATGTTCATAGACTATACAGCAGGGGCCACGCTACCTGCGCCATTTCTCCCTCCACCTTCTGAGCTCCAGAGCAACAGTGAAAAGTGCCTGTGAAATCTTCCCTTAGATGTTGTTCTCAGACTCTGAATTTAGCATGGCCAAGACTTTGAACTTGCCGTCTCTCTGTGTGCTAAATGGCACCTTTTCCCACCCATGCCTGGCTCTTGCCTCTCTGCCATTCCGCTCTCCCCATAAATCATGCCTCAGTAAGTTCTGGTGAGTCTTTCACTTATACACCAGGAGAAGCTATCTCCTCCCCTCTTCTGCCGCTGTTCCCATTGACCAGGGCCCTGTGCTTTCTCCCCCACGGTCTTCGTAGCAATGGCTTCATAGTTTGTGTATCTGTAGAAGTTCCTACTTTCTTTTCTGTATGGCCCCTGCTAGAGTGACTCAACTGTCCCAGTTTGACTGGGACTGAGAGATTTGCTGAGATGTAGGATTTCGGTTTAAAGATAGGACAGTCCCAGGCACACTGGGACAGTTGGTCACCCTGTCTGTTGCCGTTGGCCCGAAGCCTGAGGCATGTGGATCTGATTGACTGAGCGTGGACTACATACCTGCGTGTATGAGCACGGGAGGCCGAGAAAGGGCCTGGCGCATTTTTCGCTTTTCTAGCTGAAGTTAGCCTTGGATCCATAAAGTGCAGGAGTCCTCAAAGGTCGAAAGGAGACTTGAGGTCTGGGTGATGAAAGTAAATGAGAAGTATGTTTGTATACTGTTTGTCTGTATCCAGCCTCTCTAATTATAATACATTATAATACTTGTGCATTCTGCCTCAAAGGAAAGCTCACCTTCTACCGAGTCTACCCTTGAAAGTCCACTCTTGGTCCCTACAAAAGATGAAGTCCAAGCTTTTTAGTGCTGCCTGTGGCCTATTCAGAGTCTGACTCCAAGCTTCTGTCTCCAACTTTACCTCCTGCTATTGCTCTTCTGACATTCTCCCTCCAACTGTGGGGACACCCCTGGTGGTTCAGGAATTGTGCGATGCATTTTCATTCCTCCATGGGTTTGGAATAAGCCACCACCTTCGCCAGGACTGTGCTCTGCTCCCAGTGCAGATGTCGTCCCTCTGCGATGCTGTACTGGCTACTCCATTCCACAGCCACCCATGCTGACTTAGTTGTTTCTCCCTCTGTGCGTTGACATTTGTCATGCCGTAGTGGCATTTTTACTTACATATCTGTCTTTTCCTTTAAATGATAAACACTTCAAGGGCTGGACAAAGAGAAGCCTTTTCTATGAAAGATGGAGAAGGAAAGCGTGACAACCAGCACACCTGTATGAATTACAGTGATTCAAATCTGAATGAATTCCTTAAACACATGAGCTCAGATATTAGTTGTTCCCTAAACATTATTGACCCCTCAGGTTTAACAGACACATGGATGCATACTGTCTACTTAGTTTTTGGCTTTTCCTGTTGGTCGGACTGTGAACCTGATGGCAGGAGCTGGAGCAGCCGCCTTTGACTTGGAGGTAGGAGCTGATTTCAGGATGGCAGATTAACAAGAGAGAAGGAGCAGGGATCCTCAATACCTGTAGCCAGTAAGTCATTCCAATAAATCCAATGTGTTATGAGAGATAAATAAACTCATATCTTATTTAAATTATTATTAATTTTAATTTTATTGCCACAGACAAACCTGTAATATCCTGGCTATAAGAAAGAAAAGATGTGAGAGGCAAAATAGCCCTTTGATATCCTGACTTAGATCAAAGTTTGACTGAGGGCTGGTCATGAGAGAACCGAGAAAACACGGAAAGAGCCCTTCTGGCTCTGCCGGTGGAAGTGGGGCCACCCTGTGTTAGAGACACTTCTCTGGATCGGCGTTTCCCAATATAATCTGTTCAAATCTTCCTCTAGGGCACCAACCACATGACAGAGTAGGGAAAAGGAGTGAGAAGACAGTAAAGACTAAAAAGCCATTTTGTTCTCTTTTCTCTGCTAACTCCTGAGATCTGGCTTTTGGGTGATTAAGACAAGCATGAAGATGGGAGGAAGATTTACTACTAAGACCACATGTCAGGCCCCTGGAAGAAACGCCACAAAGCAAGACACGGTCTGTGACTTTGACAAAATAAATGAACAAGACAAACAAACAGAAGACAGAAGTGGGAATGTAGGTAGGTAGGTAGCTAACTATCTAGCTAAATGATAGAGTACTGCTTACTCAAATTCACTTTTTAAAATCAAATAATCGAAAGACTATTTAAGGGAGAAGCAATATTGCATGGTGGCATACTTAAACCTTTAAGAATTGTCACCCAGTCACTTGTCGGCTGTCTGACTTTGAGTAAATTAGTTCACTCTCCACTAAGAGTGGGCTAATAATATCCATTTCCTATGATTGCTATGAAAATTAGAAAAAGAACATGTACGTTCTTATTGAAGTAGCTATTATTTTCTTTCAGATTTATGTCTCAATCTAGAGTTTTGTGTACCAGATGAGGTAGACATCTAATTTTATGTTTTCTACGTGGGTTTCCTATAGTCTCTGCAGCATTTATTAAAACAAAAAGTGCTTTGGTCTGCAATGCCAGCTCCATCATATATCAAGCTTCCATATTTCTAGGCTTTTTTTCTCTTCCATTGGCTTGTTGGCTTATCCCTGACCTAATCACTCGCTGTCTTATATCTGTTTTAGATGATGTCTTTAAATCTGGAGCGGTAGCTCTGCCATCTCATTCTTCCTCATAATTGTCTCAGCTATTTATACTCTTCATCTCAATTTCAGAATCAAGATCCGTAAAGAACAGTGTCAAGATTTGGATCAGAATTGCACTAATTGTATAGGTGACTTTTGGGAGTACTCCAAGCTTTACAGTACTAAAAGATGAGTAAGACTTGATAGGCAGAGAGTAATGCTAGGTAAGGAGAGAGAGCAGAAGGAAGGGCCAGAGATAGGAGACCCCAGGGTGCATTCGGTAGAAGGAATGGTCTAGTTTGCTGGTGAGTGATGGATACCAGTAGGGAGATGTGGACAGAGATCTGGAAGCCACATTAGCTGTCAAGGGTAAAGTGAATGCACAGAGAGAAGCCTGTGACAACTCCAGAGGCCGAAAGTCCTGTGACATGCTGCTATTGGAAACCAACTTCCCACCCAACTTTGTGAAGTAATAATGCAATGAAGATTCATGTAAGAAAAGTTAGAGAGATGGAAGGAATTTAGCCAGATGTTAACCAGGCACCAAGTTGTGAAAACTGTGCTCTCAGTGGGAACCCTTTCTAAATGCAATGTTATTTTATCTGTGGCTAGTAATTCCACCTGTGAACGCTCTGCGGGAATATGAGCTAAGAAATGCACATTCTCTGATAATTTTCCCACATGTGCAATTAGCTTGACCAAAAACATGCTCAACCAGAGGCACTCATTAACTTCACCCTGCTTGAACCCACAAGGGTGCGCCAGTGGACTCCACATGCATTGCACACTTAGGAATGGACTCTGGTGGGCTTGTCAGCTGGAACCTTTCACTACACTGTGACTCCTGCCATTTTCTCCTCTCTCTGTTGTTGTTGGTGCCTGCACAAGACATTATGGCTGCTGCCAAAGGTGTCAACCCTGGAGCTGAGGTTGCTACTCTCTGGGCCAAGGGTGATGGTACTGCCTGATGTCAACTTGGTAACTGGTGCTGTCCCACGGCCCCTTCCAATATTAGGGTCCTCGCCTGAATTTCCAATGAGGCTGGAGGGAAAGTTGAGTGACATAGGCCTTGCTATATCCAGATTGCATTTCTCCTCTACCTAGGATCACTTTCACTAGCCCGAACCCGCGTGCTGCGACTTTCCTTCCTCGAGGATGGGATTTCCACTAAGATATCCTCTGGATAGACTCTTGGTGGACCTGTCCAAACAGCCTTCCATAGATGCCCGAATCCACAGTAGACGTAGCTTAGTCTCAAGTTGGGACTCCCACAAAATTTTACTCTGAAGAGAGTCTATAAATAGTAGAGTATCTATAAAATATAGTCTGTGTTCAGTTAAGGGCATAAATTCTGAAAATAAACTGTGTTCAAATGATGGCTCCTCCACTTGTAGTTGTGTGATCTTTGGCAATTTATTAAACTTCTTTGAGTCTGTGTAGGCCTTATGATAGTTAAAATTATCAAATGAGATAATTCATGTAAGGCCCTTGGTATAATGCTTGGGATCTTCCTAGAGTTTAACAATTGTTGAATGAATGAGTCAGACATCTGGGATCAAAAGCATTGAAAGAATATACTCTTCTAGAGGTAGTTAAATCTCAGACATTCATGGAAATGAAAAACAGAACACAGAAATTTAGTTAGCAGGTTCATTCTAATTTACCAAATTACTCCTTTATTCATTAAACATGTGTGTTCTAGATCTATTATATGAGGTCTGTCCAGAAAAAGTCCAACCACTGTTAATATAATGACAACGGTTTGAGCAACATCAGTGTAACCTGGCAGCCAATGAGAGTGGACTAGAATGCACATGAGTGAACAATGACAACTTGGCTGTACTAGTCAGTGGGGGCGGTAGATGCCATTGAGTGAGTATGTATACTGTGTGGTCACCACATTCAAAATGACTGAACAAGGAGAGCAATGAATCTGCATCAAATTTTTCATCAAGCTTGAACATTCCTCCACAGAAACTACTTGGATGATTCAGAAGGCCACAGCTATGGGCAAGTGGGGATTGGCAGCTTCATCACGACAACACCCACTCATGCGTCACATCTGGTGCAGAGTTGTTTTGAGAAACATCAAATAACCCAGGCGACTCAGCCCCACTACAGCCCAGATTTGGTGCCCTGCAACTGCTGGCTCTTCCCAAAACTAAAATCACCTTTGAAAGGGAAGAGATTTCAGACCATCAGTGAGATTCAGGAAAATATGATGGGGCAGCTGATGGCAATTGGGAGATCTGTGTGAGTTCCCAAGGTGCCTACTTTGAAGGGGACTGAGGCACCATTGTTCTATGTACAACATTTCTTGTATGTTGTACCTACTTCAATAAATGTCTCTATTTTTCATAGTATGTGGCTGAATGCTTTCTAGATAGACATCTCTATACTAAGCAATATGCATAGGCATTTGAGTTAGGCAATAGGCATACCACCATAAATAGACTGTTTATGGAGCTTACAGTCTAATGAGAGATAGAGACAGTTCAGTGTGACAAGTTTCTTGATAGGGAAGAAAAGCTGTTACCACATTTTATTAAATCTAAGATGCCATCATTTATAAGATCTATCCACTTCATGCATCTCTAAAAAAAATTTTGGCAGCTTTAATTTTAATTAATTATAAGACATCAATTTTAATGAATCAATCTATACTTTTCTTTGACCGTAAGACACAGCATTTTCAGAGCTGTTAAAATGTAAAATAAATGCACCTAAGAAGAATAAATGAAATAACTAGATGGTCAAGAAAGAAGAGTTTGAATCCTTATCAGAGAATTACTGTGGACCATAAAGAGAGACAACGGATTGAGATTAGATTTGAAGATTAAAAAATAATAGTCAGTCACTATAGTGAGCATTGGTCATTGCTTAGCTGCCCAGCATATAAAGCTCGGTCCTATTTGGGGAGAGGCCCTGTTTGAGAGTGATAGTTGACCGTGCCTCCCATTATGAAAGCTGAAGGTAATCAGATATTTCCTTTTCCTCTCCCCTGGTGTATGATCATATGACCCAGTCTTGGCCAATTCTTTGCTCTTCTTTGGGACTTGGGCCTTGGAATTAGTAACATAAAGATGGAAGAGCAGTTTAGGATTCACTCATAATGAAGGCGGCCAGCAATGGATCCAGTGTTGCCTATGGCAGTGGTGTAGGTGTTCTGAAAAGGCTGTCAGAGGGTGGGAGGGATAAAGGAGCCATTGAGAGCATTCTAACCAGGCCACCCCTGGATCACGAGCTAGTGGAAATCCCTGCTCTCCACAGATCACCACACTGGGTTCTGGACATTTTTGTATTACAAATGTGTTTTGAGCTTCTATTCTTAGAAGTAGTTAAATAATTTGGAAACCAGTTTGGTCTTTTGGAGGTTTGCTTTTTGATATGTTTTAGGCTTGACTAGAGTTTAAAGCTAATCATTACCTGTTACTGAGATAAGACCTTCCGGGTTATGACATTTTCCAGATGGACTGGTAGAAATAGACAATGTGTTCTCTCCAGTGGCTTGTTTCTCAGCCTTAGGTAGTTTTTTTCCTTATGTGTACTTACCTGTGCTAAGCTGAATTCTGGCGGGGATCCTCTGCAGCTACTCAGCATTTTCTATGCACAGCATTCTCCTCTCCAAATTCAGACCTGCAAACTCTAGTTACTTTGGTCTCCCTGAATTTGTAGTCCCATTCCCTTAATCCAGGGAGCCTACTGGGTTCTGCCCAGATTCCCCTCCTTATGCCGCAGTCTCAATCTCTTCCAGGCAGTTGGCTGGGGCGATACAAGGTCAGAATAGTTCCTTATCTGCTTCCTGTCCCTTAGAGATTATTTCCTTTCATTTCCTGATGTCTTGCAAGACTTTGTTCAATATATTTTGTTGAGATTTTAGATAGAAAGTATACTAAGTTCCTGTTCATCCATCTTAGCCAGAATTAGTTTTCATTAATTTTTTTAACTTGGAACATATAACTGTGGATTCTTTTCCCAATCTTTCGATGTAGGACCATGAATCTTTCAGTTTGATTCTATATATTGGAGTCTCTTGTCGTAAATTAAATTCATCTTGCATCGCCTATATTTTCCAGTTCGGTTTCTTTGAAAGAGAAGTGAGAAATGAAGGCTAGTTAGAAATCAATCTGTGTATATTAATCTCCTAGAGTCAGAGATTATTCTTAGTCCACTACTCTTGTTCCACTCACCTCAAATTCAATAGTCGTCTTCTTTCCAACTCCTGTCTGTTCTATAGCATTGAACTTAGAATTCATAGACGTAGCAACTCACTTTTCATACATCTTTTATCATCTTTTGTGATATTTAATTACATTATGTAATTGCAGCCTCATAAAGAGGCCAAGAAATGAGAATACCCCGGTTTTGATAAACACATAACTAGCTGGTGAGAGCAGGAGGGTTTGTACATTGGTGCAGCAGAGGAACATGTCAGGTGTCGAGTATCAGTCAGTCTGTTTAACTCAGAGAGGTTTGGTTAAGTGAAGATCCTTGAAGTGAGAATCAGTACTGACTTCTGCACTCTGCCTTCCTAGCAAGGTGAGTGAGTTGTTGGCATCTTAATGGGTGATTTTGAGAGATAAATTATAAGGTAAAATTGAAAAGATTTGGGGATGGACTGAAGGGACAATGACTTTTGCATCTCTGAAATCCCAGTGGCTGGTACATAATGGGCATTCAATAGCTATTGAGAAAATTGAATAAATGACTATATTTCATAGTGACTTTTTTTTATCCTCAGTTACATGTAAATTCTTGGGTCTTGGTAGGCAGCTTTTGTGTATTTTTTTTTTTTTTTGTACTTTCCAGAATCAACAAGCACAACATCCAGGACTGGGTGAACATGATCCCTGTGTTCAGTTTCCCAGCCCTGCAGCAGGGGCAGCTGGTTCTGAGCTCTGACTGCCTCCAAAATGAAAGACATGTAGACTCAACAGGACATTCCTGCCTCCCAATAAAACACCCCCCCCACCCCCCCGCCCACACACACACAATATGGGCAGGTGATGGAAGCTGGGAAATGATACCCCTGGCTCTGGTTTGTTTGTTGTTATTTTTTCTTCTCTGGAAGGAACAATCTCAGCAGTTGCTGTGTGAAGCAGAAGTTCAGATATTTAAAAACAAATGAAGAAATCAAGAACTGACCCACCGCCTTGTGATGGGATATTTGAACATGAGTCACTGCCACAACGGGCTGTGTTCATGCAGTTTGGAGAAGGAAGCAGAGAAGCTGTGGGAGCAGTTTTCCTTTGCTTCATGTCTGCGGATCTGGGCAGCCAAGGGGTGCTGTCTCCTTCAAGCCTAATCTTCACTCGTACTTGCTGCTCTTCCCTGGGGAACCAAGGCTTGAGCCCCATCAATTGGCCCTCTCTGCAAGGAGAGAAAAATGGACCATTGCTGCAGCTGAAATGGTCTTTCCTCCTTGCTTGCCTTGCCCAGTTCAGGGAGACGCTGTTAGTGTCTGGGGCTAATTTAGTGCCACCCGCCCCCTGCCCCCACTCTCCATTTCACAGAGCCCATGGAGCCTGCAATGATTGGAAAGGCGAGACTGCGTTTTAAGAATACTCTTTAGCATCAGTTGTTTGAGTGTGAAATGTAGAATCAGGCCAACAGTTTTTTCCTCCATAACTAGCAAGCAAGTAATGTTGGCAGTTTTCTATAATAGAGGCTGAAAATGGACCCTGTGAGCGAGTTATTCAATGCTTACAAGCTGCCCATGGGCTTTTAATGTGAAAGATAGTTTTGCCTTAAGTAATTGGCTCCAATGAAAAAAAACGAGAGCACTCCCCGAGAAGCAACAATCTAGAGCCACTTCTGGGTTGTTACCTGGTTATCATTAGGAAGTCAAGCTCAGACTAATGGCCCCTCAGGCCTTATTGCAGTAAAAGACTCATTTCTTTCCCCTCACCTGGGGCAGGTTGAGGAGGCTCAGTGTGAACTAAGTTCTCTTCATGCTTTTTAATTTTCAAAATATTTAAGGGGCAATTTCCAGCGTGCTGTGTGGGCACTTAACCCCAGGCCTCCCACCACCGTTGATTAGATTCACGCAGCTTGGCCCCTGCACTTCTATTTACTCTCTAACTTAATCAGTTCTCTCTCGTGAAGCTATTCACAGTTGTTTTCTGAGAAAAACAACCAATACTATGGACATGCCTGCTTGCATTTTCCTGTACTTGCGATGATCTACCCCTCCAGAAAGCTGCTTCTGATGCCAAATGCTGTATGAGACTCAACATATGAGTGGTGAGTGGACATGACCACAGCAGATATACAAATAGGACTCTGACAAGTGATCTGCAGCAGCCTGCCTAGGAAGCCAAGGCCCTGTCTTTATTTTTATTTTATGTGTTTTATGGATTTTATTTATTTATTTTTAGAGAGAGGGGAAGGGAGGGAGAAAGAGAGGCAGAGAAACATCAATGGGTTGCCTCTCACACACCCCTGACTGGGCACCTAGCCTGCAACCCAGGCATGTGCCCTGACTGGGAATCAAATCAGCAACCTTTCAGTTCACAGGCTGGTGCTCAATCCACTGAGCCACACCAGCCAGGGCTAAGTCCCTGTCTTTAATAAACAGCCCTGGAACCTAGCCTGCTATGCAGCAGACTTGTAGGAAGTCAGACCAATGTCTCTAGCAACAACCCAGGAAACCAAACAATAACCCCTACAAGAACAGGCCACAATGGCCAGGCCTCCATAAATAACTGACGGCTTCCAAATTAGGACCAATCAGAGAAAGCCAAATGTGCACCCCTAGCCAATGGCACAGGACAACCAACTCCTAGTTAGCTGCCTCCTTCTCCCCCAGGCAGGCAACCTCCAATCAGGGCACACTGGGAACCTTCCCTTTCCCACTATGAAGCTCTCCCACTCCTCTGCCTGCCCTGAGTCTCTGCCAAGTGCAGGGGATGGTGGCCACCTCCCTGCTAGAGCAGGCTCTGAATAAGCAGCCTCTGCCTGTTCTCATTTGGTTGGTCTTTGTTTATGTCCACATGTATCTACATGTCTCAGTTTTTGGGAGGGTTGTCCATTCACTGGGTGTGCCTGCGAGTTTTCTGGAGTTTTTCCTGCCAATCATACTCCTATCCTCAAATGGAGTGGAACAGAGAGAAGGCAGATAATACACAAGCCCAGCTGTAGAAATGACCTGCTTCAGGCGTGGAGTAGTTTGTAGGCCATTCTTTCCTGCTCCCTACCAAGTTTAGAAGAGCAGCATTTCCAGCCAGACCTGGGAGCTCCTTTCAGCCGGGCCCTTCAGATGCGACTGGTGTGTCAGGCTCATTTTAATCTAACAGGCTAAGGGAAGGGCTGATGGGGTTATCTCAATTGGAAACATTTGTTTCTTTATTCTTCTTTTAATTTAGTCACTCAACATATATGTATCGTGTGCTGAACAAAAGATTTTAATTAATTAGTTTTTTTGTTTTCAAGGACATATGTGAGCACACCCTTTGGATTCTGGAGAAACTGAAGTCCCTCTCACAGGTCCGAGGAGGTGGCTGTCCGGCATTCAGTCACAGGGGTTAAACTCATTCTTTAATATCTCACGCTGGAAGGTTTTATTTTTACCCCGATTTTCCACACTTTTTATCAGTGTTCTGACGCTAAGCTCTTCTGCTGTCCTTCCTTGGCTTGTTTTAAAAATTATCTGTGTAATTCATTAGTACTCTCAGGATGCATTCATTGTTTAATACTCAGACTCAACTATGCACTCACTCATTCATTTAAGTAGTGTTTATTAAGGCTCTACAAAGTCCCTATTTACCAGGAAGCTAAAGGTGCTTAAGCGGCAGGGCCCCTCATTCCCTACCTCCTTCAAGTCCCCGGGAGGAGTCCTGGCAGTACCTTCACATACTCACGTCATTTTGTAAAATTTGCAGAAGTAACACATTTTAACCACTGTTGGTTAGGTTGTGTATTGCTTTCTGCTCTGATGTTTCCCTTTGCCACACCACTTCCTCTCGTGTTGGCTGAGCCTGGGAGAATTCTGAGGCCTCCCAAGAGGAAGTTGAGTTGGGGACACACTTTGTTTCAGCGTAGTGGGATATGTTTCTCTGTGCAGCTAAGTCGTTGTTATCATGATGGCTTTCACGACGGGTCAATGGCCAACTTGAGGTTCAACTCTATTGCCAATAATATTAACATGATACCCTATGACTTTTCATTTTCTTGGTGGCCAGTCAACTGGACTTGGGTTCTGTAACTTAGGTACTCTCCCCCACACTCTTCCTGGCATGTGATGACAATCCCACCTCCCTTTCTATCACTAAAACACTTCCCTTGACTTATCGCCCCACCCCATTGTCCTTCTTTTTTTTTTTTTTTTTTTTTTGTTACTTTTTTTTTTTTTTTTTTTTATTGTTATGCAATTACAGTTGTATGCCTTTTCTCCCCATCCCTCTACCCCACCCCAGGTGAACCCACCTCCCTCCCCCCTCTCCACCCTCCCCCTTGGTTTTGTCCATGTGTCCTTTATAGTAGTTCCTGTAATACCCTCTTCCCACTATCCCCGCCCCCACCCCCCACCCCCGCCCTGGCTATTGTTAGATTGTTCTTAACTTCAATGTCTCTGGTTATATTTTGTTTGCTTTTTTCTTCTATTGCTTATGTTCCAGTTAAAGGTGAGATCATATGGTACTTGTCCCTCACTTCCTGGCTTATTTCACTTAGCATAATGCTCTCCAGTTTCATCCATGCTGTTGCAAAGGGTATAAGCTCCTTCTTTCTCTCTGCTGCGTAGAATTCCATTGTGTAAATATACCATAGTTTTTGGATCCACTCGTTTGCTGATGGGCACTTCGGTTGCTTCCAGTACTTGGCTATTGTAAATTGTGCTGCTATGAACATTGGGGTGCACAGATTCTTTTGGATTGGTGTTTCAGTGTTCTTAGGGTATAATCCCAGCAGCGGAATTACTGGGTCAAAGGGCAGTTCCATTTTTAGTTTTCTGAGGAAATTCCATATTGTTTTCCACAGTGGCCTCACCAGTCTGCATTCCCACCAACAGTGCACAAGGGTTCCCTTTTCTCCGCATCCTCTCCAACATTTGTTTGTGGATTTGTTTATGTTGGCCATTCTGACTGGTGTGAGATGATACCTCATTGTGGTTTTAATTTGCATCTCTCTGATGGCTAGTGATGCTGAGCATCTTTTCATATGTCTCTGGGCCCTCTGTATGTCTTCCTTGGAGAAGTGTCTGTTCAAGTCCTTTGCCCATTTTTTAATTGGGTTGTTTGTCTTCCTGGAGTGGAGTCGAGTGAGTTCTTTATATATTTTGGAGATCAGGCCCTTGTCTGAGGTATCGTTGGCAAATATGTTTTCCCATACTGTTGGTACTCTTTGTAATTTGGTGCTGTTTTCTTTAGCCATGCAGAAGCTTTTTATTCTGATGAGGTCCCATTTGTTTATTCTTTCCTTTATGTCCCTTGCTTTAGGGGATGTGTCTGTGAGGATGTTGCTGCGTGGAATGTCTGAGATTTTCCTGCCAATGTTTTCCTCAAGGACTTTTATGGTGTTACGGCTTATATTTAAGTCTTTTATCCATCTTGAGTTTATTTTCGTGTATGGCGTAAGTTGGTGATTGAGTTTCATTTTTTTGCACGTAGCTGTCCAGATCTCCCAACACCATCTGTTGAAGAGGCTGTTTTTGCTCCATTTTATGCTCCTGCCTCCTTTGTCAAATATTAATTGATCGTATAGACTTGAGTTTATTTCTGGGCTCTCTATTCTGTTCCATTGGTCTATGTGCCTGTTTTTATGCCAGTACCAGGCTGTTTTGATTACAGTGGCCTTGTAATACAGTTTGATATCAGGTATTGTGATCCCTCCTGCTTTGTTTTTCTTTCTCAAAATTGCTGCAGCTATTCGAGGTCGTTTATGGTTCCATATGAATTTCTGCAATGTTTGTTCTATATCTGTGAAATATGTCATGGGTACTCTAATAGGGATTGCATTGAATCTATAAATTGCTTTGGGTAGTATGGCCATTTTGATAATGTTGATTCTTCCAATCCATGAACATGGTACATGCTTCCATTTGTTTGTATCTTCCTTAATTTCTTTCTTCAGTGTTGTGTAGTTTTCTGAGTACAGGTCTTTTACCTCCTTGGTTAGGTTTATTCCTAGGTACTTTATTTTTCTTGTTGCTATATCGAATGGGATTTTTTTCCTGATTTCTGTTTCTGCAGTTTCGTTGCTGGTGTACAGGAATGCCTTTGATTTCTGGGTATTGACTCTGTATCCTGCTGTTTTGCCAAATTCATTTATTAGGTCGAGTAGTTTTTGAGTGGAGTCTATAGGGTTTTCCATGTACACTATCATGTCGTCTGCAAACAGTGACAGTTTCATTTCCTCCTTTCCAATTTGGATGCCTTTTATTGCTTTTTCTTGTCTGATTGCTGTGGCTAGGACTTCCAATACTATGTTGAATAGGAGTGGTGAGAGAGGGCATCCTTGTCTAGTTCCTGATCTTAGTGGGAAAGCTCTAAGTTTTTGTCCATTGAGTGTGATGTTGGCTGTAGGTCTCTCATATATGGCCTTAATTATGTTGAGGACTGCTCCCTTTATTCCCACTTTGCTGAGTGTTTTTATCAGAAATGGGTGCTGTATCTTATCAAATGCTTTTTCCGCATCTATTGATATGATCATGTGATTTTTGTCTTTGCTGTTGTTGATGTGATGTATTATGTTTATTGATTTGCGAATATTGTACCATCCTTGCATCCCTGGGATGAATCCCACTTGGTCATGGTGGATGATCTTTTTAATATATTGCTGGATGCGGTTTGCTAATATTTTGTTGAGAATTTTAGTGTCTATGTTCATCAGCGATATTGGCCTGAAGTTTTCTTTCTTCGTTGTGTCTTTATCTGGTTTTGGGATTAGGATGATGTTGGCTTCATAAAAAGAGTTTGGGAGTCTTCCATCAGTTTGGATTTTTTCGAATAGTCTGTGAAGGATAGGGGTTAGTTCTTCCTTAAATGCTTTGTAGAAATCTCCTGTGAAACCATCTGGTCCAGGGCTTTTGTGTGATGGGAGTTTCTTGATGACTTCTTCAATTTCCTTTGCTGATATTGGTCTGTTCAGGTTTTCTGCTTCTTCTTCAGTCAGTTTTGGAAGATTATATTTTTCTAGAAATGTGTCCATTTCATCTAGGTTTTCAAATTTCTTAGCATACAGGTCTTCATAGTAATTTCTTACGATCCTTTGTATTTCTGTGGTATCAGTTGTAATCTCTCCACTTTCATTTCTAATTCTGTTTATTTGGATCCTCTCTCTTTTTTTCTTGATGAGCCTACTTAAAGGCTTGTCGATTTTGTTTATCTTTTCAAAGAACCAGCTCCTGGATTCATTGATCCTTACAATTGTGCTTTTAGTCTCTATGTCATTTAGTTCTGCTCTGATCTTGGTTATTTCCTTCCTTCTGCTTGCTCTGGGCTGTCTTTGTTGTTGTTCCCCCAGTTCTTGTAGGCGTAGGGTTAGGTTGTTTGTTTGAACTGTTTCTAACTTCTTAAGGTAGGCCTGTATTGCTATGAACTTCCCTCTCAGGACTGCCTTTGCTGTGTCCCATAGGTTTTGGGTTGTTGTGAGTTCGTTTTCATTTGTTTCCAGGAAGTTTTTGATTTCTTCCCTAATCTCATTCTTGACCCATTCATTGTTTAATAGCATGCTATTCAGTCTCCATGCTTTTGAGTGTTTTGGGTTTTTACCCTTGGGGTTGGTTTCTAGTTTCAGACCCTTGTGGTCAGAGAAGATGCTTGATATGATTTCAATTTTCTTGAATTTGTTGAGGCTTGCTTTGTGTCCTATCATGTGGTCTATCTTTGAAAAAGTTCCATGGACACTTGAAAAGAACGTGTATTTTGCTTCTTTGGGATGAAAAGCTCTGTATATATCAGTTAAGTCCATTTCCTCTAAGGTATTGTTAAGTGACACAATATCTTTGTTGATCTTTTGTTTGGAAGACCTGTCCATCTTTGATAGTGGGGTGTTAAAATCCCCTACTATAATTGTGTTGCTGTCAATATCTTTCTTGAAATCCTCCAAGATTTTCTTTATGTATTTGGGTGCTCCTATGTTGGGTGCATATATATTTACAATGTTTATGTCTTCTTGGTGGATTCTTCCTTTGAGTATTATGAAGTGACCTTCTGGGTCTCTCTTTATGGCCCTTCTTTGGAAGTCTATTTTGTCAGATATGAGTATTGCTACCCCTGCTTTTTTTTCCTGTCCGTTTGCTTGGAAGATTTGTTTCCAGCCCTTCACTTTCAGTCTGTGTAAGTCTTTTGTCCTGAGATGGGTTTCTTGTAGGCAGCATATGTGTGGGTCATGTTTTCTTATCCATTCAGCTGTTCTATGTCTTTTGATTGGAGCATTTAATCCATTTACGTTTAAGGTTATTATTGATAGGTAGTTATTCATTGCCATTATTTCCTACCTGTGTTCCTCTGTCTTTCTCTTTTCCTTCCTTTCCTTAAAGCAGTCCCTTTAGCATCTCTTGCAGAGCTGGTTTGGTGGAGCTGTATTCTTTTAGACTTCTTTTGTCTGGGAAACTCTTTATTTGGTCTTCTATCTTGATTGAGAGCCTTGCTGGGTAAAGTAGTCTTGGTTGCAGGCCTCTGGTTCTCAGTACTTGGAATATTTTTTGCCATTCTCTTCTGGCTTGGAGCGTTTCCATTGAGAAGTCAGTTGCTAACCTTATTGGGGCTCCCTTGTATGTTACTTCCTTTTTCTCCCTTGCTGCCTTTAAGATCCTCTCTTTGTCTTGGAAATTTGCCATTTTAATTATGATGTGTCTTGCAGTGGGTCTCTTTGGGTTCCTCTTGTTTGGGACTCTCTGTGATTCCTGGATTTGGGTGACTTTTTCTCTTCTCAGATTAGGGAAATTTTCCATCATTACTTTTTCAAACAGGTTTTCTATCCCTTGCTCTTCTTCTTCTCCTTCTGGTATTCCTATTATACGGATATTGTTACGTTTCATGTTGTCCTGCATTTCCCTTATTGCCTCTTCATTCTTTCTGAGCCTCTTTTCCTTTTCTTGCTCCTTCTGGGTGTTTTTTTCTACTTTGTCCTCCAGCTCGCTGATCCGATCCTCTGCTTCGTCAAGTCTGCTTTTAATTCCTTCTACTGTGTTCTTCAATTCAGAAATTGTATTCTTCATTTCCTCTTGGCTCTTGTTGATATTTTCTATTTCCTTTTTCATGTTGATATAGTTTGCAGTGAGTTCATTGTAGTTTCCTTGTAGTTTCTGGTAGTTCTCTTTGAGCTCAGAGAGCTCAGTGAGTTTCCTGATGACCATTGCTTTGAACTCAGTATCTGATAGTTGACTTGCCTCTTTTTCGGTTAGTATTCTTTCTGAGGCTTCCTCCTTTCCTTTCAATTGGGAATTGTTTCTTTGTCTTCCCATTGTTTGTGAGGCTCTTCTTGTTGGCCTCTGCGTCTTAAATTGCTTTGTTCTGACTCCCTGGATTTATGATATGAACTTCTATGGTAGAATGCCAATGGGATTCGGTGGTGCTGTCTCCTTACTCTCCTGTGCTCACTGGTCTTGAGCTGACGTTTATGTGTTTAACACGGTCTAACTCTAGTCTTTTCAGCACTCCAGGTTTTGTTGTCTCACCTGTGGGAAAAAGAGAAAGGGGGGGCAAAAGAAAAGAAAAAAAAAAAAACACACACACACACACAAAACAAACCAAAACAAAGATGGGAAGGAGGGAAAAAGGAAATAGGAAAGGAGGAAAGGAAGGAAGGAGGGAAGAAGGAATAAAGAAAGATCGGAGGCAAGATAAGAAGGAATTTTAGCAAAAATTAAAACATAGAAATAGATAAAAGAAGGCAGGAAGAAGACATAAAAATGGTAAAGGATGGGAGGAAGAAGGAATGAAAAAAAAGAAAAAAAGAGAGAGGAAGAAGGAATTCAGGGGGAAAGGAAAAAAAAGAAAAAGGATAAAAAAAAAAAAAAATCTTCTGTTGGCTTTAAACCGGTCAGGTTATTTCTGCTGGTGTCCTGTCTGTGCAACGGGAGGGGGTGGTTGGAAGGATTGGTTTCACTTTTCTCTCTTCCTGGGTCACACTCTTCGCTGTTTTGTAGGTGTGGTCCCTGGCAGTCAATCAGTCCGTTGATCAGCCAATCCAGCCGCTTTGGCTTGTGAGGCGTGCGTGCGCAGCAGGGGAATCCAGCCGCTTTGGGTCTGTGACGTTATTTTGTGCCCTGAGCGCGCAGCCGGCGGACCAATCGAGCCGCCAGGGCTAGGAACGCTGGCGCGCAGGTGGCGGATTCAGCCGCCTTGGGGTTAGGACACTTGCCAGCAGCTTTGTATTTGGAAAACAGGCACCCAGCCGGCCCTGTGCTTGGTGAGCGCGCGCAGCCCGCTGAGCCACAGGCTCTGTGCTTGGGGGCCGATCCAGCCGCCCTGGGCTTGAGTCTCTCGGGCGGGCGGGGCCGCCCTGGGACTGAATCACTCGGCACTGGGTTCCGAGGTTTTGGGCCTGTGGGTGGAGCAGCTAGTCTCTGCTCCAAATTATCTCGGAGGTTTCAGGTGTGGGCGCCCCTCCGGGGTTTCAAGTGTGGGTCCCGTTCGCTAATCTGCTCGCGCGCGCGACCGGACCTCAGGTGAGCGTAGCGGTCCAGGGGTGGAGGGGGAGGGGCGCCAGGGGCCTCGGCTACTACCGAGAGTTCTCTAATTAGCCCCTGAGTGTCTCTATTTTCTTTTTCTTTTTGAGAAATTCCTCCTTTTCAAGCCCCCCTGGTCTAATCAAGCACCTGGCTGCTCACAGCGCAGCCTGGCCCTCTCCCAAGACTCCTGCAGGAGCCCCTGCGCCAGGGCTGGCGCTTCTGCCGCCCTTGTACCGCGCGGTCCTGGGTCCCGTGGACCTTATTGTCCTTGAGCACTCTTCTTACCGTCAGATCTTTCAGTGTCCTCTATCTTTGGTCTCTGATCTTCGTATATGCTGGAATACTGTTGGCTGTTCGCTCTGCTCCTCAGATCAGCTAGGTATTTCCCTGGCGTTGAGGGGAAGTGGACTCCGCTCCCACCTATGTTGCCGCCATCTTGTCCCCCATTGTCCTTCTTACACACCACCCTCCATGCAAAAAGGGCGCCATGGCCGTGCACGTGTTCGTCCCTGAAATGCATTGCTCAACCCCATCCACACCGGTTCTTACTCATTCGACATGAAATGTTGACCAAGACGGAGATAACAAAATCCATGCTACTCATTCCGATGAGGACATAAGTGACAAATTGATGAAGGACAGTCTTTAATTTAAAGAGTATATAAAATTAGTCACTGTATCAGAACTTGATATTTTCACATATTTGACAACAATCCTAAATATTTACATGACATGACATTTACAAAGTTGAAAAATTTTTCTAAACTAAATTCAACCAACAATGGTAGAGGGAAAATTGATAATTTTCTATTCTCTATGTAGAAAGCGATATTACAAAGTATTGTTACATGAAGAGGTGATGAAAGTATATGGAGACAGAAAAGTAGGGGAAGGATGAGGGAGGCGTGCCAGGGAGTCAATTAGGAGAAATGTTTTTGTGGATGTGGTGATGCGTGTGGCATTTATCAAGCTTTTATCCTTTTAATGTGTTTTGATATCTTTTCTCATTGTACATGGTCCCTTACATATCTAATTTCGTTTATATTTTTTTCTAGACATCAAGGTGTGGTTGCCTCTTGTGCACCCCCCACCGGGGACCTGGCCCACAACCCAGGCATGTGCCCTGACTCGGAATCAAACCAGTGACCTTTAGGTTCCCAGGCCAGCACTCAATCCACTGAGCCACACCAGCTGGGGCTCTAATTTTAATTAAGCTTTTTATTTCGAGATCATTGTAGAGTCACACCTGCAGTTGTAAGAAGCACAGCAGAGAGATTCCGTATTTCCTTTACCCTGTTTCCCCCTTGGTGCCATCCTGCAAAACTACGGTACACTAACAAAGTCAGAATGTTGATATTGATGCAATCCATATTAACTTTTATATTTGCAGTTTTGTGTCATTTTTCTGAAGAGCTTCCCTTCTGCCAAGTAT
Organism: Desmodus rotundus; assembly: GCF_022682495.2. Classification (NCBI taxonomy): domain Eukaryota; kingdom Metazoa; phylum Chordata; class Mammalia; order Chiroptera; family Phyllostomidae; genus Desmodus; species Desmodus rotundus. Next base: position 88,222,703 of record NC_071399.1, on the reverse strand, counting down.
GATAAGCTTTAGATCCTACAAAACCTGGATCTGTGCCCATATCCACCGTGTGTGGGACCCCATTATTGGGGCCGGGGCTGGTGCAATGAGCACAGAGACAAAGTCCCTGGCCTCAGAGAGCTTATGTTCTTGTGAAGGAGATAGAAAATAAAACATACGGTATGTCAGATGGTGATGAGGGCTTTGGAGAAAAATAAAGCAGGGTAAGGGCATCGGGAACATGGTAGACAGATTGGAGTTGCTATTTTGAGAAGGGTGTGCTGAGGAAGGAAGGACTCAGAGTAGATGATGTTTGGGCAGAGACACGAAGGAAGTGAAGGAGCAAGCCAAGAGGATGTTGTAGGGAAAAGGAAGGGCAAAGTCCCTTGGGGGCGGGCAGCAGGGAGGATGAGAGAGCAAGGTGGGGAGTGGTGAGATTGGAGAGCAGATGGGGGTACCGATGGAGCGGGGCCTTGTGAGCCATGAAAAGAGACTGAATTTTACTCTGAATACATTGTGAAGGTATGAAAGGGTTTTGAGCAGATAAATGATGGGATGAGACTTATATTTAAAAGAATCACTGTCCCTGGCCAGGTGCTCAGGTGGTTGGAGCACCATCCTGTACACCAAAAGGCTGCAGGTTCAATATCTGGTCAGGGCACATTCCTAGGTTGCAGGTTTGATCCCTGGTCTGGGCGCATATGAAAGGCAACTGAGTGATGTTTCTCTTACATTGATGTTTGTCTCTCTCTACTTTCCTCTCTTTCCAAAAAGTAATCAGTAAACATATATTTGGATGAGGACTAAAAAACATCACTCTGGCTGAGAATACCTAAAGTATGGGGCAAAGAAAAAAGTAGGAAGCAAGAGCAGCTGTATAATTCATGGGGCCCATGTGAAATGAAAATGCAGAGTGCTGATTCAAAAAGCAGGAGAAAGCTTTTCCTTTCTTCTGGGGTCTTTCTCTTGGCCTGTCCCTGTGTTTGCTGTGTTGTGTTCTGGGGCCCCGTTGGGGGTACAGGGTAGCTCTAGTTGCTGGGGAGCATTGGTCAAGAGAGGGGGTAGCCAAAAACCTGTGCCATGAGACAGCAAGATCTGGGACCACCCACGAAGCTCCAACCCCCAAGTGCATGTTCCCTTGCCCCATTGCTTCACTTAGGGAACACACATTCAAGATAAACTTACTGAGAATTTCAAGGCCAGCCCCACAGAGCAGTAAAATCCACACGTGGAGCCCCCTTCCTGCCCCCCATGCACCTTCGCTGGTCACACACCTGTGAAGGCAGCCCTGGTAGGAAGAGCAGGCAGGAGGCAGTTGCAGGAGGCTGGCGGGAGAAGGTGGTGACTTGGACCAGGGTGACAGCAGGGGATGTGGGGAGAGGGAGAGTCTGGGATAGACTTTCCTGTTGGAGGGATGTGGGGAATGAGACAGAGTCAAGTTGAGTCTGCCTCCAAGGCTTTGGGCTCAGACACCTGGAAGGGAGAAGGTGCCTTTTTCAGAGAGGGGAAGACTGAGGCAAACTGACTTTGAGGAGAAAGATTATTAGTTTGGTTTTGGACTTTCTGAGTTTGACATCTTTTTGGACATCATAGAGGACAGCTGTAAATGTGAGGCTGGCAGGGAGAGGAGGAGCTTGAGTTATGAGTTATGAGTCATTTGTATAAAGACGATATCGAACCTGTGAGACTGCTTATGATCTCCTGGGAATCGAGGATGGATAAAAAAGAGAAATCCGGGGCCCTTCAGAGTTTAGAGGTACTCCAAAAAATGCTCCAAATAGGGCAGAATTAAATACCGTTTAATTAATTGACGTTACAAATGAAAGCATGGCGCCGTGGCGCACTGCTCGGAAACGGGCTGCCTCCTGGGAATCGGGTGAAGTGCAGCTCTCACTAGGTCACTGGACTTGTGCAGAGGCATCTTCCACATTCGTGGCTGTCCTTTAGCTTTGGAGAAGCCCTGCTTCTTGTTGCGGGGTGGGAGGTGGCGGCGGGGCACTCCCAAGCTTAGAACACTGAACTTCAGTTCTTAGCTTGATTGGCTGTGGGGAAGGGGGTTGGAGACAGAGAGAGAAATATCAGTGTGAGGAAAATATCCATCAGTTGCCTCCCGTACACACCCCCACCAGGGATTGAACCCACAAGCCAGGTACATGCACTGACCGGGAATCAAACTGCAACCTTTTGATGTATGGGACAATGCTCTAACCTACTGAGCCCCCTGGCCAAGTCTGTAGAGATGCATCTGTGTTCCGCACCTCAGCCTCTCCGAGGAGGTGGCAGCAGTGTGGCAGTGGTGATTTTCTAGTGGCTGCAGGACTGAGGTCCTGGTGTGGGTGACGCCCTGCTGGGCCGGGGTGCAGGCCTGAGGAGATGAAAGGGGAGACATCAATGGTGGTGGTCTCTCATCAGACCAGTTTTTGGTGTGGCTTTGGGCACTTCCCAGGATGCTCAACTTTTAGTCTAGCTTGCCAGCCCTCCCAGTACAGCTGTGAACACTCAATATTTCTTTAATAAGCTCTTTCATTACAGGATTACCTTTATTGCTTGCAACTAAGAACATGGACTGAAATAATGATTCTAGATGGGAATTCTAATGATATAAATCACTTAACACTTCTTGTCAAGATGGTGGCATAGGTAAACACGGTCCTCACCTCTTCCCACAACTACAACTAAATTACAACTAAACTACAGAACAACTGTCCTTCAGAGCCTCCTGATATTGAGCTGAATGGAAGTCCTACGACTACGGAATTAAAGAAGAAACCACACTGAGACTGGTAGGAGGGCAGAGACCCGGAACAGGCTGGTCCCACACCCACGTGTGGCAGATAAAAATTGGAAGGGATATTTCACCTGTGGGGGTAGCCCCTGAGGAATGAAGGGTCCCAGTCCTATACAGGACTCTAGCCTAGGATTCCAGTGCCAGGAAGAGAGATCCCCACAACTTCTGGCTGCAAAAACCATTGGGGATTATGGCTAAGAAAGACTGGAGCTTCTGGAGTCCCAGGCAATTCCTCTTAAAGAGCCTGAGCATGGACTTACTCTGACTCACACCCTCTGAGCTCCAGCATGGGGCAGCAGCTTGAAACACACCAGAGACACACAGGGAGGAACTGAACTATTTGGCATCAGGATGAGTGCTGGAGGGCAGCTTTCTCCCAGACAGACATGCTGGCAGAGGCCATTGTTCTTTTGAGGAGCCATTCCCACACAGAGCCAGCAGGTGTGTGCCATATCTGAGACTCCATCAACCTGGCTAACACTGCAGCCCCACCCTGGTGATACCATGAGGCCCTGGCCGCCCAACTTTTGGGCTTACCCAAGCTGTTTCCACTGGCTTTTTCATACAAATGGCTTGTCTTGGCTCATATGTCAGATTTTCCTAAATTCTCTCCAACAAGCATCATCTGGCCTCAGTGAGCCCCATACCTCTCACTAAGTGGTCCCAGGCTAGGTGTAACCTGCTGCTTGCCTTCGTTCACAGGTTGGCATTGCCTGGGCACCTCCAAGCCCAGAACAAGTAGCAGCCATCTGCAGATCACTTTGAAGTTTATGCTGGGTGGCCCTGGACAGAACATAGGCAGTGGATGACCTTGACCTGCACTTCCCAGGAGGCCCCAGAACCAGCACACCCAGTAGACCACATTGAAGTACCATCACCCAACCACCTCCACAAGAGACACAGTCAAGGGCACCAGAACCCTGCTGAAGCAAGTCCTACTCTGTGGGGTGGGCCCCTGCACAGCTGATCCTCCACAATGGTCAGAGATTGGTGTTCAGTGTTCAGAGTCCTTGCCGCTGATCAGCCTGGGTAAATCCTTCCCATTGATCTGAAAATATAATGACAGAAAACTTCCCTAACTAGTTGAGGGAAATAAACACACAAGTCCAGGAAGCACAGAGAGTCCTAAACAAGATGAATGCAGAGAAGCCCACACCAAGACACATTGTAATTAAAATACCAAAGGTTAAAGATAAAGAGAGAATCTTAAAAGCAGCAAGAGGGAGGTCTCATGAGACTGTCAGCTGATTTCTCAAAAGAAACTCTGCAGTCCAGAAGGGACTGGCAAGAAATACTCAAAGTGATGGAAAGGAAGGACCTACACCCAAGATTACTCTACCCAGCAAAGTTATCATTTAGAATGGAAGAACCTATGAAGTGCTTCCCAGACAAGAAAAAGCTAAAGGAGTTCATCACCACCAAACCAGTATTATATGAAATGTTAAAGGGTATTCTTTAAGAAGAAGACCAAAAATGTGAAGAATAAAATGGCAATAAATACATATCTATCAACAGTTGAATCTAAAAAACAAAACAAAATAAACAAGCAGAACAGAAACAGAATCATAGATACAGAGAATGTTTTGATGGTTGTCAGAGGGGAGGGGCTTTGGGGGGATGGGTTAAAAAGGTGAAGGGATTAAGAAGTAAAAATTAGTTGTTACAGAAGAGCCACGGGGATGTAAAGTACAGCGTAGGGAATACAGTCAATAGTAGTCTACTATAACTATGTATGGTGTCAGGTGGGTGTGAGATTTCCTGGGATGATCACTTATTAAGTTATGCAATGTCTAATCACAAGGGTGTACACCTAAAACTAATATAATAATGTATGCCAACTGTAATGGAAAATTTTGAAATTGGTAAAAATAAATAAATCACTTAATATTTGTAAAGCATGTTGTGCCTGCAAATAAGCACTCTATGAGTGTTTTGCCTTTTTAACTAAAAGTCACTTGGGATCTCAAAGTCCATTCTAAGACTCTTAGATGATGCTCATGTTAAAGAAGCTTCTCTGTCTCTAAAGAGATGTTTTGGTTTGACACAAGGTACAGTATTAGCATCACCAGAAAAATACTTTTGTCTTACAGGAGATGTAACTAAAATTGGATCTCAGCTACCCTATTGGAGAGTTCTAATGGGAAGATCTGTTATTAATAAGTAATTTAATTTTAAGTACTGCTTACTTTGTCCAAACTACACCCTCTAAAGGGCCGGTTGTTCTGTCATTTGAAAATAATGAAGTGTCACTTTCAGTACCAATCATATTAAGTCAGAGACACAAGTCAGAGAAGTCAGTGGTCAGCTATAAAAAAAGAAAGGCAGTAATGAGCTCCTGAAGAACAAATCACTTCCAGCCCAGTGTGTGAGGAAGAAACTTCCGTGGATGTTGAGTTGAAGCAAGTTGCAGCAAAGAGCTCTGTAGACGAAGTTTACATCCTGCTTCTGGCACTTACTCTGTGATTTGGTGAAGACATTTACCATATTTTCAGACTATAAGATGCACTGACCCCCAAATTTGGGAGGAAAATGGGGGTCCATCTTATAGTCTGACTGTAGCTTACCTGGTTTGCTGGGGCGGGGGGAGGGCAGTGGTGGAGCGGGTTTTTTTTTTTTCCTATTTTCCTCCTCTAAAACCTAGGTGCAGCTTATGGTCCCACGTATCTTATAGTCTGAAAAATACGGTAACTTTTTGAGATGATCAGAGCGGTCATATGTGAGCTTTGTAATATGACATGAAGTTACTCACTAGATGTTTGCTTCCTTTCACTCTCATCTCATCAGCTGTAAAACCAAGATAATCTTCATAATACATGCATTTCAAGGATGCAGCAGTGTTATTAGAATTTAATGCGATAATGTGTTTAAGCAATCTTTTAAACAAGAAGATCTTTATTCTTAACTTTGACAACCTTCATCCTTTTGTTTTTTCTGATATGTTTTGCTATGTTTTGAATGAAGAGAATGTGTTAAGTACTTAGAATTTGCCAGAATGTTTGAAAGGTCATGGGGAAAAAAGGAGGTCTTTATTAATTGTTTTGGCCAGTGGAGTAGTTATATGGATTAATGATAAGTGGAAGTCTGAAGGGTGAGCGCTCCACGTTTGTTAAATTTGCTTGAATTAGTTAAAAGTTAATATCTAAGTATGGCGAAGTAGAAAACTGTGTGTAGCCTATCAGAATGAGAGAACTATTGCCCCCTTCAACTCCAGACACGTCATATTTGATTGTTTCTTGAACATTGGGAAATATGAATTCTCCAAGGATAGATTGAGAGTAGCTCTTCCTCTTCAACTTTTTCAAGACCCTGGAATAGAATCAAGGTTTCTGTAAAACCAGCTAAAGCGTAGCACAAGCTCTTGGCTATAACATTTCTCTGATTTGGGAGACGGCAAACGAAGTGACCTAGCAGTTCCTTGATGACCAAGACCCTGACTTACCAAAAAATGGCTGGGCGTGAGGGTGACTGGTGGAAAGAAAGGAGTGAAAAGGGAAATGGAATGAAACATTATTCCAAAGTCCAGAGATAAATGGACTTCAGGCAAGATTTGATCCAGTGTCTTGATGATGTCAGTGAGATATCTCTCCATTCTCCCTTCCTACCTGTTGGTTCATCCTAAGTGGATCCCCCTCATGTTTGCTGGCTTCACGGAAGATGAAGGGAGCAGTGTGTCTATAGCTTTGTGGTAAATGGGGAGACCCGTGGGAGAAGAAGCTGGTAGAAGATGGGCAGGAGGCAGTACACCTGGCAAAAAAGTTTGAATTTGGTATTGAGAGCAGTGGGAGATCACTAAAGATTTTAAATCTAGGGAGTTACATATTGCGATTCACACTTTTAAAACACTCTGACAGTCAGCATGGATGGGGTGGAGAAGGATGAGCATAGAAGCAGGGAGACAAGTTAAGGAAGTGGTTGCAGTGGTCCCTCAGGTGTTGGTAAGGATGAAGAGATGACAAAAAGAATGGAATCAAAGATGAGATGCTTCATCTGTGGCAATTCTTTGCACCCCAAGTGTAGAGTGTCTTCCCTGGTATTTATTTTGCCAGAGACCCCAGAGGTATTACCCGAATATGACCATTTTTTAATGTTGACTTTTTTGGCTGTGGTTTTTTGATAGTTCTCAACCTAATATTACAAAACATAGGAGGGAAAAAAGTGAGTGACTAATATGAGGAAAACATTGAAGACTTAGACTTCCAAGGAATTCAGGTGAAAAACACTCTGAATTGTGTATGTTTAAGCTAAGTAGAACTATTTTTAAAAAATATTTTATTTATTTATTTATTTCTAGAGAGAGAGGAAGGGAAGGGGAAAGAGAGGGAGAGAAACATCAATGTGTGGTTGCTTCTCGAGCCGCCCTACACTTAAATTAGTTAAGGGTCTACCTTAAAAGTTAGAAAAGAACAAACCCAAAGAAAGTAGAAAGAAGGAAGTAAAAAAGATAAGAACAGAAAACCTATATACAATGGGGTGATCATCTAAAGTAAAAGTGGCTTCTCAAAGAGATTATTAGAATTCAAAAAACTTTGTCAATAATGATAGAATTTGTAACTAATATTACACATGAAAAAGACAACATAGCTATAGGTAGAACAGAAATAAAATAGGAAGAGTATATATAAATAACTTTGTGCTTCTAAGGTGCGATGATCATTTGTCAGAAATACACACTAACCATCACACAGAGCAGGAGCCTTCACAATGACAGTAAGTTCCCAGACAGGGGCACCAGCCCCCACCACTCTAGTTCACCATTGTGATGGAGAAAAGTGCCAGCCAGTGGGATTAGGCAGTAAAAGAAATATATGTATACACATTGGAAAAATAAAGATAGCTCATCGCTATTAGAAGAGTATATAATTTTCTACCTAGAAAAACTAAGGGAGTCAAAGCCTATGAGAGTTAAGGTGTATGGAACAAAGGTTTATGGCATCTTTGTTGCCATTTAATGATAACGCTGTTCTAGAGTCAGTGCTGAAGATGTGATGTTATTACCTTATTTAATCTTCACAACACACTCGCCGAGGCCATTTCACAGGTGGAGACATGTGCTCAGAAGTTAACGTCCTTACATGCGCAGAGCCAGTGAGTGGAAGATCCAGGGTTTGAAGCCGGGGAACTGGGTCCTAAGTCCCTGGCTTTAACCACTGGGCTCTGCTGCTTCCCAACACAGTCTCCTACATGAGAAACTGTAGTGGGAAAGTGTTACTCACAATTGTAAGGCAAATCATAAATGCCTAGGAATAAACCAAACAAGATACACCTGAGACCTGAATGAAGGAAACTACTAAACATTATTGAAGGATATAAAATAAAGTATAAACATAGATGTAATTATTCCACTCCTGGGGGTGAGCACAGTCATTAGTGTGAAGAGGTCATTTCTCCTTAATTAATCTATAATTTCAATGTAATCCCAATCAGCAGATCAAAAGGATTTATTTAAAGGGAAGTTGTTAAGCTGGTTATAAAGTTTATTTGAAAGAAAACATCCAGAAGCCACACACACACACACACACACACACACACAGATGTACAGGTTTGACTGTTAAGAATGAAGATTTCTGGATCACCCAAAACACATTATGCAGAGTGAAAAAAAAAGATGACAAAAAGATGATTATTTAGGGAAATTATTTGCCATCCATAAGTAAGACAGAGAGTTATATCCCTAATAAACGGAGTGCCTACACTCTGATATGGAAAAAACAAACAACCTGGTAGATTAGATAAAGTTATGAACAGGCAATTCACAGAAAAGGGAATATAAACAGTCATCTATGAAAAGATGCTCAAGCTCCTGAGTAGTCAGACAAATGGAAATCAGATGATAGAGATTTCAATTTCTGCCTATCAGATCAGCAAACATTAAGAAGATTTATAGCGTCCAGTGTTGGCAAGGGTGGTGGGAAATGGCATGTTCCTCGTTGCTGATGGAGCTTTAAATTGTTCTAATCTTCTTGGAAAGTACTCTACTAGTATCTATTAAAATTTAATAGGCACAGACCCTTGGATCAAAAATTCCATTTTGGGGGAATCTAGTCTACGGAAATCAAATCACCAGTAAGTAAGGATATGTACAGGCATGTTATTCCAGTATGGTTTCTAATTGAAAAACAATTATCTGGAAAATATCTAAATGGGTGAATGAATTATGGCTCATTCATATTGTCAATGTTTGTACAGCTGTTTAAAAGGATTGCATTACATCTATAGGGAAATCCATAATCTTATTAAATGAAATAATGCAACATTCTGAGTAATGATTGCAGTAGTTTTGTTAAAGAAAAATCCTCTAACCTGTATACCACAATCATGTGTATCTGTAACATATTTACTTACATAAATATAAGGAAAATTGTAGGAGGATACTTATAAAACTGTTAACATTGGTTATCTCTGGATGCTGGGGTTAGAGGCATGGAGAGGAAGATTAACTTCTATATGGCTCCATTGTTCTTGATTTCTCATAAAAATGTATTGCTTTTATACATACAGAAGACAGTGAAATAAATGAAAGAAAAAGAACTTGTTACTTTCTCAAACTTTTGTAGACTTTAAAAACATATTTGATACCATTTTTATTGTTTTCTCCCTCTTACTCCCCCATCTTCTTTGCAGTTTTGATATTTGCCATGGCCGATTGTCAATCATGGTAGTTCCCAAAGTGGGAGCCCCCAGAGCTGGTGAGGGACCAACATCCACACCATAACCATCATACTTATAAGGCTTGCTATGTATTATGTGTAAAAGGGTCCCATACTCCTCTAATTAATAGTTTAGTAGTTTTGGGACATTAAGCCTCCAATAAACCCTGAAATTAATGTCATTCCTTTCATGTAGTGATTAACCAATTCCAGATGGATTCCTAATGTGGTCTTTTTGTTCATGGTAGCCATACTAATCCTTTTTAGCCAAGGAAACATGTATTATTATTATTATTATTATTATTATTATTATTATTATTATTATGTGCTGCAAATATGGATACCATCAGCCCGTCAGTAGACCATTTGGGGAAGAGATAAGAGAAGGAAATCTTTGGTCTCTCGTGACGATCTGGTAGAAAGACACTTGGCGTGGCAGGTGGGCTCACTGAAAAAGAAATCAGGGAAATTCCCACTAAAAAATTGTTTTGGAGAATGCTAGCTCACATCTTTCTCACATTTCCTTTGTCAGCAATACTTTGCCTGACTCAGAAGCCTTGGAATTAGTAATGGGAACTTCTTGGGTCAAGTTAGTTCTTGCTAAGATTTTTTTTCTACTGCATAGGACCGATTACAGTCCCTAGGCTGTGAGAATATCCGTGGCAGTTTCAGTGTTTGTTGCATTGCTAAGAGTCCCTGAAGGAAGATGCAGTCTCTCATAAACCCTTTAATGCCTTCAGAAATCTTTAAAATTGTGACGAAATGACATAAAATTTACCATCTTTCTTAGCCATGCCTAAGTATAGAGTTCAGTATTGCTAAGTATATTTGTATTTCCTTGCACTAATCGCCAGGCTTTCTCATCCTGCAAAACGGAAACCCTATGTCCGTTAAACAATTGCCCATTTTCCCGTCTCCAGCCCCTGGCTACCACCATTCTACTTTTTCCACGACTTTGCTCTAGATACCTATGTAAGTGGACTCATTGATACTGTGACCGGCGCATTTCTCTTAGTATAGTGTCCTCAAATGTCAGCCATATTGTAGCATGCGTCAGAATTTTCTTCCTATTTAAGGTTGAATAATATTCCATTGTATGTTCAGTTAGGAATTTTAATATTCAAAAGACTTAGTTAGATGTAAAATTTAAAAATCCATTGTTTTAACCCTAAAAGAGCATATAGTCGTCTTTTTGATCCCTTCCATCCTCTGTCTTTCCCTTCCTCTTCCTTCCTTCCTTCCTTCCTTCCTTCCTTCCTTCCTTCCTTCCTTCCTTCCTTCCTTCTTTCTTTCCTTCCTCCCTTCTTCCCTCCCTCCATCCCTCCTTTCTTTCTTCTTCTTCCTTCTTTCTTGAAATTGCCTACTATGTGATCGATTGCTAAAAAATGACTAAGATATTGTCATTGCCTTCATAGTTCTCAAAGTGGGGATACTTCTATAACCCAAGGCAGAATGGATCATTTGAGTAATATGTTAAAATGACAAAGAAAAACACATCACCTTAAAATAGACCCCTATTTTGGGGTCTGTTACTTCAAAAAATTTCTTAAGACCCTCTCTTGCAAAACTCTTTGCTCATAGAAGATCAAAGTGGGCTAAGAACATTACATTTAATAATTTAAAACTGATACTTGTTTTTCTTAGGCTGTAGGTTCTGCCTGTTACAGAAAGCGGGCCCTCTTCCATGGGTTTTAGACAATATCTATGGTTTGCATTTTTTTCTCATTGAAAGCATAAAGGAGAGAGGCCACTGAGCCCTGTGCCCTAGAGGAGACAATACTCTAGTCTAAGTCTGGCAGTCATCTTAGTATCCAGCGGACATCGCAAATCCACAGGATTGCAAGACTTACCTCTTGAGCTCAGAGTATTTGGTGAACACTTGAGTCAAATCCTTCCCCTTGTATCTGCACCCAGCATCGGACCTCATTTTACCTTGACTGCATGCTTTCCTTAATTCTCTTAGGTTCTGTTAGGCTGGGCACCTCAGGCCTTTCTTCTGAGCTGATAAATTGGTCAATTTGACCTTAAAATGGAATGACAGCAGGAATATAGGGGACCAGCTTCTGTCACACTGTGAATTTTATGTTCTATCAGTAGCCCTGTTATGATGTGCAGGCTCTTGGGTTTCCCCAGGAATGGGGCCATTTTGTAAACAAAACACTGTCATTTCAAGCCATTAGAATGCATTATATGGGCATAATGGCCAAAGGAGAGTGATCAGGGAGTCAGATGAGAGGTAGAGTGAAATCTTTGGCTCTCCGGCTGCCTTGGGATTTGAGTACTGCAATGAACACAGTTTTCCCGTTACCCATTATATTATTTAAAAAAAAAAATCGGGAACAAAAGCTTTCCTTCCCCAACTACAGATGGATTTAGCAATTCCAGCTCCTGTTTACTATTTCGGTGAAATTTAGTTGTTTTCAGAGTTAAACATTCTTCTCTCGGATATTATTTAAAATGCATCCCCCACCCCTTTCTTTTAGTAAAAAGAAGTTTAGTCCCTTAGCTTCTAAGGGGGCAGCAAACAGTTTTAGCTGCTGAAGAATGTTGTCTCTCACGTTTTGGACGTGGGTCTGAGTACAGTGTAATTCTTGTTTTGTCAACAGAATAGATGGTTTTGTGGGATATCAGCTCTAATACTGAATTCTGTGTGAGAGCCTTGTTACTACAGGAAGCAGGTGCCGAGATAAGATTAAACATGCAAGGGCTTCACTAGGGGACACTCCTGTGGGGGAGAAAATGGAAAGAGTACCACAAGAGGCTGGGAGAGCACAGGTTCATCACGCAAATTGGACCCCAATGGAGGAAAGGGGGAAGGAAGGTTGTGTGGAAGCATCCAAGATGGCCATGCAGTTTGAAAAGTTTGCCACGACCAGTGGGGAGTCTTTGGACCATGGTTCCAGGTGTCCCACGTCTCCCAGGATCCAGCCTGCCTAACCACCATCAGCAGCTTGGCTATTGGCAGGTAGCCTGATCTTCAAATTCTCCATTCAAATAAGAACACCAGCCTTTCTTTAAAACTGCCTTCATCTCGGTCTCCCTCCCTACTAGTGCCTGCCGGGGCTTTGATTCGTTGCAAACCTTGCATCCAAGGAGGCGGAAGTTCAGGATCTGCAGCTCCATGTTTAAGGTAGCAGCTGGAGAGGACAGAAAGCAGGGTGGGGCCCTCCTTTCTCTTGCAGGTTTCCAGGCTTGCAGCAAATGGAAGGCCAGGAGCATGTGCAGTCTTGGAGAATGTTGCTAATTATGCCCATCACACAACTAATTGGGAGCAGCCTTTATTTAGCAAATAAATACAATTCAGTGTTCCCTGAATCACATTGTTACAAAATCACAGTGTGTGTGTAATGTAGGGGGCATGTTACGCTTGAGGATTTTGAGGATTTTGTGTTGCTGTTAGTCACTAGAAATACGTCATCAGACCCTTGCTGTCTGATAATCTTTGTGTCTTTTCAGAGGAATGGGCCTGTGTGATGTAAATGATGCGTGGGGCTGGGGGGATGCGGAGGGGGGGGGGGCGGTTGCGGGGGTGGGTAGGGAAGAACCAATCTATAGATTCTCCAACTGTCCTAGCCCTCACCAGGGAAAAGTGGAGGTGGGAAGGGGCTGCTTAGCCTGTGCTTGAGCCTCGAGGTCCAGCTTGTCGCAACCTGAGAAAGGTACCCCAGTGACTCCGGGCTTCAGACCTCATTTCAACAAGGGAAAGAGAGATGCCAAACTTTTTTTAATGGAGGTATCAAGTGCTTGGGTCTTTGGTAAACCTGGGCACAAGTTGCTGTCCTGAGTATCCTAGGAAGTTTTTAATTTGGGAAAATGTTTCTTTCCCTTTTGTGTTCTGCCTTTCCCTATTTCTCTGATATTGGGTTGGCTGAAAAGTCCGTTTAGTTTTTTCCTTAAAATACAAGACACAGTTTTCATTTTCACCAATAACTTTATTGATTTGGATATTCTGAGTATGTTGGCTATTCTCCCGCTATTGCCTTCTGGTGGGCAGAGGCCAGGGGTGCTGCTAAAAATTTCCAATGCGTAAGACACCCCACAGCAAATGATTATTTGGCCTAAGTGTCAATAGTACCAAGAAACTTCGCAAACCACTTTTGACACATTCGGTCAGTCACAGCACCTTCTCCATACACTGAACAAATCTTTTTTTGTAATTCAGTTGCATGTTTACCTTTCTTGAAAAAATAAAGCATAATATGCTGAAAATGTTGCATATTGTCTTCCAACTTCAATATTAAAATGGCTGCACAAAAATTTGCCAGTTTTGATAAGTTTTTCTTTTAACGCACACTGATATGACAGCTGTCAAAATGCAATCTAACAAAATTGTTTCGGATGAAGTTAAAGACAACTAAATGCTACAAGAGCCATTATACTGAAAAAAAAAGAAACCCCCAAAACCAAAGGAACTTTTTGGTCAACCCAATGTAACCGATCTTTCAAGGACAGATGGGGTTTGGGGTTAGAGGTGATCCGACAGAGTGGGCCGATGGGCTGAGAACTGAGCAAAAACCCATTTTCAACCTGGGCGGGGGCTCAGTCCTTACTGAAGTAAGTAGGCCCTTGGCCGCTTGCTCTCATCACAGTGAAGTGTCTGAGGAGCAACGTTTCTCAGCAAAACCGACTTCTTAGAAAAGGCCTTTGCTGGGATCAGGTCACAAGGGGACCATTTTGTCACAGTCCCAAAATACTTCTGGTTGTCAAGAATTCATTCATTAGCCTGAGGTTCATGTCCAGCGGGAATTGAGTCTCATAAGGAACGTCTTCTTTTTGGCAAGAAAATTATTTTACTATATAAATAAATGCAACACAATGTTTGGCATATGACAAGCTTTCTTCACATGTTGAACAAATGAAGAGAGTAGACCAAAAGAAAACCAGAGAGTAGAATGGAAAAAACTGGTCAGAAAGAGTCTGACACTTAAGTTCATACCCTCTTCGTTTTTGTGGTATATGCGTTTGTGGGAAAATGCTGAGTGTATTCACACAGGCTGACAATGTTGATTCTTTCGGTTTAATTATAAGAAGAGCAGGGAAGGGAAGTACACAAAGACATTCACAAATAGAAACTGTGACCTATCTTCACATACAGGTTTTCTATTCAGTTTTCTAAAATCAAAAGCCCTGTGAATAAGTGTTGCTGATCCTTTTCGAACTTTATTTTTATTGTTGACACTGTTACAGATGTCCCCATCTCCCCGCTTTGCCCAGCCCCGTGCCCCTTCCCTCTGCCTCCCCACACTGTCGTCTGTGTCTCTGTGTCGTGCATGTATGTTCTTTGACTCATCTTGATTCATATGTTAATCAGGAGGGTGGTGTGATAAAATGGGATCCATTCTAGAAAGTTTCTATGGAAAATCACTTGTGGTTATTAGGTACTTACTGAACTGCAAGGGCCAGGGGAGTGGGTTCTAGATTTAGCCTTCAAGAGTCATACCCCAGATAACTCAGAACTGAGCATCAAGGAAGCTACTACCTCTGAAGTTGCACCTGGAGATTTTGAGTTCAAGAACACACCACCACGGCTGCAATCCAAGGATCAAGAAGTCAAGGCAGGGAGTTTGCCTTCTGTCCCTGCTCTCGGCACCCACAGAGCTGTTGACTGTCCCCTGGAACATGGCATGCATCCGCTGCCTTCCCCATCGCTTCTTTGTTAACACCCAAGGGCCCGGAGGATAAAAACTAGGGAGGTACCGCCCCTAAACCTCGCTTCCGACAACCTCACTTGCTAGCAGAAAAGCAGCCAGCATGGCAGGAAGATGCCTTCTGCCTCACGTCGGCCTGCTAGATCTGCAGGAGGACATCTCAGTGATACTCTACCTGCCAGAGTATCTGTAGAACGAAGTGTTAGTCTTTCCAGCCGACGCTTTACAGGAAGGCACACCAAGAGGGCGGAGTTAGTGGCTGAAGGAGCCTAACCAGCCCAGGTTGGAAGGAAATTAAAGCTCAGACAGGCTCTGTAAAAATGTTGCTTCAAGTGAAAAGAACATCATGGTTAAATGCAAGGGCACCAGACTATGACAGTTCAGGGCTCAGATCTCTGTCCCAGAATGTCCTAGTTGTTGCAGGGAGAAGTAAATATCTTGTCTGCAAAGTGCCTAGGACAGTGTGTGAGGCCCTACAAGGGTCCAAGAAACTGTAACATGATTTACCAAGGTTCCGTAGTAAGCGGTAGACCCAGAACGCTAACCCAGGTTCACGGTCTTTACTCTATCTCCCTGGGTGATAGAGATGAGCTGGATCAGTAGATGATTTCAGGGACAAAATAAATGTTTATAAGACTGATGCTTTTAAAGATGTTTTAATATGATTGCTCTTCAAACATATTTTATTCTTATCATTGATTATAACTATGCGAGATGGATTTTACTAGACCTTGATCAAAATTGGCCTTGTTACGTTATAAGCAAAATTTTTATTTTATACGATGGAGTGGGTTGAGTGGTGTCATCCAAATACCTCTGAATGTGATCCTCCAGTACCTCTGAATGTGACCTTCTTTGGAAATACCATCTGTACAGAAGTACTCGAGTTAAGATGAGGTTATATTGGAATAGTGTGAATCTAGTGACTGGGGTCCTTATAAGAGAAAGTAGGGGGAGATTTGGACACACAGACATACCATATGGAGACAGAAGCAGCATTGAAGTGCTACAGCTATAAGGCAAAAAATGCCAACAACTGCTGGCAACCACCAGAAGCCAGGAAGAGGCAAGGACGAGATCCCTCCTAGAGCCCCTGCAGGGAGCACGGACACCTTAATTTCACACTTCTAGCCTCCAGAACTTCGTGACAATAAATTTGTATTGTGTGAAACCGCTCAGCTTGCGGTAATTTGTCATGGCAGCCCTTGGGAACTAACGCTTACAGGCACCTTATTATGTAGTAAGTGTATTCCTGATAAGTTGTGCATGATTATAGTTCTCTATTTTTTCGTGATCTTTTCAGGGCTATTTTACTTTACTTTCACATTAATATTTACCTGGTGGTGGCTCAAGTAACTTGACCTTTTCCTTTCCTAATTTTCCGTCAAATCTCTGTCAAGTACTCAGTAGACTATAAATAGAACTTTCAACATAATTGGGGAGCATAACTCTTTAAATAATCCTGGGACAAATTCTTTTAGAAATCGAGGACTCATTGGGTTTATGATTTATAAATTAAATAGTGGCCTGGAAAGAGTAACAGACAGAGAGCCAGGAAAAATCACAGTCACAGCCACCTTGTGCTGAATACCTGCATTCAAATGTATTTCCAGGCATTTTATATACTGCATCTCATTTTATCCAGGGGAGTAAGAATCACAGCCCCTTTTACAAATTTAGACACCAAAGCTCAAAGACGCTAAGAGACTTGTCCAACCAAGATCATAGAACTGGCAGGTGGCAAAGACAACACCTACTTCCAGGCTATTGGATTCTATAGTCTGTGTCCTTCAGCACTAGGACTGGTGTTGATTCATTCACCTCCCTGGTTCCTCTTTCATTGATCTGTAAGGTGAATGGGTGAGTTTAGGGAAGGTGAGGGAGAGCCTGGACTTATTCCTCCTGGATCCTAATCATTCTCACGTTCACAGAGATGTGTGAAGGACAAAGACCAAGGCTCATCAACCAGTGAAGGTTTTGGGGGACAAAGGACAGTGATGAAAAGCTGTAAAACTTTTAATCTGTAGGCCAAGAATGAAAAGTTCATTTTGCTCAACACTTAGTGCCTCTCCTCCTTCCTCCCTTCCTTCCTACTGTTTGCGTATCATTCTTACCCCTCCCCACATACATCACCCTGACAAAGGTTGTCTCCTGGTTTTCTTTTTTTCACCCCACCTTCTCCTTCTTGGTCGCTCTTTTCTCTCTTTCCTCTTTCCTCTAAACTTATTTAGTCATTCAAAGTCTGACCTTAAATTATTGAGGCAAGTTAAAAAAGTTGGGAAAGTTTGGGTATGAAATTACCTCTGGCTTGTGGCTTGATAGTGTACTGGTATGGAACAGCTTATAAAAGGGAAAATAATAAAGAACATCAGTGGAAAAAAAATTTTAAAATTGTTATTCTTATCTTGTCACTCACAATGTATATACATTAAGAGACACTCAAAGAGTAATGCTTTTTTAAATTTTATTTTCAAATTACAGTTTACATTTAGTATTATGTTGTGTTAGTTTCAGGTGTGTAGCATGGCAGTTAGACAACCGTATACTTTACAAAGTGTCCCCCCGATATTTCTAGTACCCACCTGGCAACACACATAGTCAAAGAGTGATCTTGAAAACTATGTCAAAATATGGGAGTGGACATGTTAATTTCCATATAATGTGATAATTTATTACTCAGTGACACTTTAATTACTGAGAAAATTTTTCTTTGCTATGATACACTTCCTATCATACGAATGAATCTAAATTTACATGGGATAATACTATAATCCACCCTTCCTTAAACCAACAGTGAATTGACATGCTTTCACATTTACTAGGTAGACAACATAGGATCGTCTGTGTAGAAAGTTTATCACTGTAATCAGTATTCCCTTACATGGGGAAACCAAGGGAGAAAATTAAACAGTTTATTTGCAGTACATTCCTCATGTTGGTAACACCCTTGGGTTTTGACTCCAGGACTCCAGGTAGAAGGGAAAATAAGCTGAACAGACGAATCAGAGAGTTAATCTAGTGCAAGAGCTATGTTAGCACCAGTCAACAGGAGAGAGCAATCAAGCTACTGATTTCCACTGCTCTCAACATTTGCTAATACTCAGTTATAAAACTGTCATCATCTATCCTCTCTGTAAAATACTGTAATCATTCTTAAGAACTCCAGAGTGTTGAATGCTGAAAAATTATAATTAGAACTTGTTTTTTGTTCCAGGAGCACAGATACCATTCTCTGAAAGCACCATGGTTTTTAACTTGTGCAGTAATGCCCTGGCTATTGATCGTTACCGATCTATTCCATCATTAATCATTCCTCTTAAATTCTCTGTCTGTTGCAACTAAGTTCTTTGCAAAGTTTGAACAGACAGTTGGTCATTGAAAATGCACTCTGCTTGGAATCTTCCTTTGGAGGCAGGTCTGGATTATTTGCCATAACTCAGCTACTATTGGTTGCACATGTGTGATCTCACTCAAGGCCTTGAAACGACTTTGCAGCTGCTCTGTCCACCTTCACGGAGGGGTGCAGTACTCTTTGGTAGAGCAGAGAATGGAATTGCTGGTGCCGTTGCTCAAAAGCTCTGCCTTCTGGTGGGGCACTCACCTTCATCTCACAGATAATTTAACTTAAATAATCACTCCCTTTACTGATGTTAGTATGGCTTAGGATTTGTATTTCTTTAAATTGTTTAAGGTCAAAAGACTTACACTTAAAGGGATATTTTTATTTTTGTTCATTTTTCTGTGTTTTAATAAGTACTTAGTTAGCAATTTATAATGCACAGTGCAAAGATGACAAAACGTATCTCAACACCAATCTTTTTCATTGTGAAGGGACATGGGATCATGGTCGGCAAAGGTATGGCGTGTATAAATTGTTGCAAGACTATCTTAAACTCTCTATGTCAGCTTCAGAAAACCAAAAATATTTGCTTAACGTAAATGCATTTAAGGGTAAAGAAATAATTTCAATGATGGTTTCTTGGGAAAGACTGTAACGTCAACAGTCATTGCTTATTAAAGAGATTCCAGCAGAGTGCCCCAGATGTGCC
Source organism: Desmodus rotundus (assembly GCF_022682495.2). NCBI lineage: Eukaryota > Metazoa > Chordata > Mammalia > Chiroptera > Phyllostomidae > Desmodus > Desmodus rotundus. Next base: position 88,203,592 of record NC_071399.1, on the reverse strand, counting down.
CCAGCAAGGGTCAGAACTGGCTCTGCTGTCTTTAGCTTCTGTAGCCCCTGGTGGCTTGTCAGGGGCTGTAGTGATAAAGCGAGAGGGTACCTCATGGAGAGGAAGGCTCTACGGGGTTGGATGTTTCAGCCATTTAAGACTGTGAACAAAAAGGTAGTTATTCAAAGTGGGCATCTTTTGCTAAGCAGTGCTGATGCTTTCCGGAAACGTGAAGAGCAACTGAGGATAACTTAGAGGCATCTGAACACCATGCCAGAAATCCAGGGGCTCTCGTTTAGTGGTGTACAAAGAAGGTCTCATCTCCTCTAGCAGGAGAGTAGAGAGAAATAAGGACCAAACCCAGAACTTGAGAAAATAGTGGCCAAACTTGAAAGATTGTCAAATGCCCAAACAGGGCAGGTCTGTTATGCTAAGAGGAGACAGTCTGGGACCTGGACACATGACATGAGGACATCCAGATGGATGCCTTTGAAAATTTTGACTACTGAAGATGCCACCAACCTTCTGCACCTGCAGATTGCTCATTTTCCCCATAGGAGGAAGCATCCCCACTCTCCCCACCCCTCCCCCACTGCCCTGGATTAGTGCTGAGGACTCTGTCTCCCAAGATCTCCTCCATGTCTCCTCTTAAGTATCAGGCCAATAAGTAGGGTTAAGAAGCAGGATAAGCCAGCTTGTGATGTGCTGGGTGTGATAAGGGAGTAAACGAACTATAACCCAAAGGTGTTGCAAGACTGAGTTAGCAACTCCCAGCAGGAGCCAGAGAATATGTGTGGGACTGGATTCTCAAGGCGCCGGATCAAGATGCCAAAACATAAAACTGGATCCATAAATTTATTTACTTGGGTGTGCTCTGCTGAGGTAAAGAATAGGTAAGTTTAACCCTGGCAAGCACCCCAAGAAATGGCTCAAAACTGCTCTTAGGAAGACTCCTAGAAGCATGGAATAGTTACAGCCCATGCCAAGTGAAGTTGAAATGCTAGAATTGCCAAAGCAGCTATTGCCAAGGATGAAAGGATTAGGCATTCTGCATGTGGCTAGATGCCTGGCCCGATGGTTATGTTCTATGGGAAGACCTAGACGACACACCATTTACCTAAGCTACATAGCGTGTGCTGCTGGGAGGAGTATCAGCGTCATGGAAAGTTCCACAGTGCTAACCAGCAGCCCAGGGCTGACAGTGAGAGAGAGGCTATCATAGAACTCGGTTGGATGATGGTACCCACCAACATGGAGGTCAGATGTTGGCATCCTTACAAACATGGTGGTTTTATACTCCACCTCAGTATCTATTTTCAGAGAAACTTACCTACACCTATAAGAATCTAAGTTCTGTGTGAGTTAAATAGCAATAAGTAAATAATAAACACCTAGACACATCACAGTGGAATTTCCAAATCAAAGAAAAAACCCCTTAAAATCCACCTGAGAAAAAAAGACCATACAAAAGAACAACAATTAGTCTGGCAAAGATGTTCTCATCAATGAGAACAATCAATGACAGAGATAATAGAATAACACCTTCAGAGTGTTGACAAAAAGTGACTATCACAGGGGAACTCAGTATCCAGTTAATCTGTTATTCAAAACTGAGAGCAAAATAAAGACATTTTGAGACAAGCCAAGGCTGAGAGGTTTCACCACTCCAAGATCTGAAGAAGGAATCATGAAAACAGATGTTTTGCAGTAAGAAGGAAATTGAATCTGTGAAAGACACGGATTCAAGTTACAATAATCACTCACAACTTATAAGCAATAGTAATACATCTAAACACGCCTATGCTATTCTTTCCTTCCAGTGATTTTAGGGCACATCGCTTGCGTCTATTTTGCAGTGTGCTACTTCACTTAGAGGTTTTGCCCATGAAATTATTTATTTGTTATACAGTAGACCCTTGATAAAGCCCAAAATATTTGCAAATACTCAATTTTTAAATGCTATTACAGTATTTGACAAGGGTAAACAAAGATGTCTAGAGGAGTAGAAAACATAAAAAGTTTAATATTTGAATGCTGGAAGATTGGTTCCCACATCACTTCCTAATGTCTGCATTCAATTTGATGTCTTGGCTAAAAGAGGCTAACACAGCAGGCCCTGGGCATTCCGAGATGCTTACAAAAAGTTGGAAGCATGACTGTTAAATCCAGACACTCCAAGGTAATGTTGTAAAAATTCTATTTTAAAAGAGTAAAGGAACCAATATTTATGGAACACTTATTACAAGTTATATATATATTAACATATTGTATTTGCTTTAATCTTCAAAAGAACTCTATAAGGTAGGAATCATTATTACCTGTACCTTAATGATGAGGCAATTGATATTCAGAGATTAAATACTTTTCAAAGTCTCAGCTAGAAAGGAGCAGTGATAAGACTTGAAATTAGTTCTTTGGGACCTCAAAGCCCATTCTTTGATATTAGATACATCTTCCAAGATAGGTAAAAGCATAAAATAGGGCTCAACCAAATCTATATACACAATATATATTCACAGAGGAATGCAAAGATACAGAAAATTGTCTCCTTCTTTCACTTGTCAATTTTCAGGCTCTTCTACTGTCTCTCTTGTCTGTTCATCCTTTTTATTCTGGCATATCTCCAGTATTATTCTCGGCCTGCTTCTCACCTGCTTTAGTTTCCCAGTTCTGTGTCTAGACTAGCTGGTCAGTGGTTTACCAGATGTCCCACAGGCGTGGTTTCTTTATTCATTTGTTTACTCATCATCCATCTGTTAAGTATTTATCAAAAACAGCCATATTCCAGTCATTGTCCTAGGTGATGAGTATCAAATGGCACACAGACATGGCACTGCTCTCAAGGGTCCTATAGTCTAGATAGTTCGACATGTCCAAACCTACTCCCCTCCTGTATCTTCAGCCCAGTAAAAGTATGGCCTTTAAATCCTGCCAACTCTAATCCCCACCCCCTCCCAATTTCTCTTGCCAGTCCCTTCTTTCATGCCCTCTTCACCTGCCAACTGAAATACTGTAGTAGACTCCTAATGCTTTTACTACATGCTTTCCAGTTGGGTTCAATCTCCATAAATGTCGGGATGAGTTTGAACACATCATTCCTTGGCTTAAAACTTTTGAATAGTGTTCTTTTTTGTTTGTTTGTTTTTTGTATCAGATAAGATCTACACTTCTTCACATCTCACACTGAACCCTGCATGATGAGGCCCCTCACCTACCTTTGCAACCTGGTCCCCTCCCTCTTGGCCCCTCAAAACCCACCATTGTATCCCCCACTTCAGCCATAGTCATTTCATGCTTTCTTGACTCTTCCAGGAAGAATCAACCATTTTCTTCATTGAACCCCTATGATTACTTGCATATTTATATCTGAACTTCCTTTAAAAAATGTATTTGCTTTCACATCCCAATCTCTTCCCTAAAACTCTAAGCCTTATGGACAGGAACTCTGTATTACCTATCCTCACCTATCCAGGACCTAGCACCAGGCCGGGCACACGTCTTCCCTGTCCAACTCAATTAGCATGTGTTGAATGAACGGAATAAATAAAGATGCCGTACAAAAAGTGTTAGCCAGCATATCCTTGCAATAGTAGAGCACAAGGCCCCATAGAAAGTGGCTCACAGCTTTGCCCCTCTGATTCATAGAAAAACATAAAAATACCCCAATATTTTTTGGAGTGGTTCAGTTTTCCAGTTCATTTCTTAATGGTGTTTGCCTAGTCTGGAAACACAAAGGACCCTGGATTAACTGCAGATCTGAAGCAAGGTTCCTCCTAAGTCTATTCTAACAAATGGTGGCATTCCTCTCTTAAAACACTGCTGTTTCAAGGCCCTCCATTTCCTCGTTAGAGTAGGCTAGCGTTTCACTCAGTCTTAGAACTCATAATTGAAAATTCTGTTTTCTCTTAAAGCTGGCAAAGCAAGAGTTCTCATCTACTTTAAAATCCTGAAAAGAGAAATAAATAATAATGGGAAAAAATAAGTCACTTTACAATAAAGCATGTAGGTATTTTAAAAGATAGTACTTTGAAGACTTAGCATGGAGAAATATAAACTCTTAACTTTGGGCTATGGATGTATTTGTTTTCCCTTAGAATGTTAAAGTTTTGCTCCTTAGTTCCACAAATATATCTTTCTATTGTCCAAAATCTGGGGCTTTTCACTTTCTTTTTTCTTTTTTTTTTTCGTTTTACCAGATGGCTATGTTAAAATCATTTGCAAAGCGAATATTTTAGCCTCCCAAAAAGATGAAACATGAGATGGCATGGATGGAAAATTAGGACCATTTTATTTTGTTCACTATTTTGTTAAACTTATTTTTAGAATATTTCATCAATCTGGACATTTTCACAGATATGCTTATCAGTTGAGCCTGTTCTGTGTCACCTACCAGTCTGGTTGCTATGGTATAACAGTGATTTTTTTTCTTGTTCTTTTCCAAGCAAAAAATAACCTTTCAATGAAAATGCACTTAGATCTTTAAAAAAAATGCATCCATATTCTCTCAGGCTATTTTCAATTATACAAACCAACTGTACTTTAGCTTCAAAGTCTGCTTAATCTTCAATGTTATTAGAACAGGATTTGTGTCCTTGGGGACAGAGAGGTTTTAATTGACATCTGAACCCCACAGCACTAATAAAACATTTGTGTGATATGACAACTTAAAGGAAGATCAGAGCAAGGCTTTGGTTCATTCAAAGCAAGTTAGTAAATCCAGGCCCCAATTTAGAGATAGGGAGCTAAAGGGAGGCATCATAAAATAATGATAACTTTTTAAAAATAATACATTTATACACATCCAGTGCCAGGCACTGTTCTAAAGGATTTTCTAATATTAACTCTTTTAATCCTCATAATCTTAGGGGTGGTGTTGTTAATGATGTTCATTTCGCATTGTACCCATTGAAGCATAGAGAGGTGAAATAAATTAAATAATGCCCAAGGTCTCATCAGGTAGAAACAGTGGGGCCAGATTTTGAAGGCTGGTGGCCTGGCACCCGCGTTGGTGCAGAAACAAAGCCATTTCCTCCCACGTATGTGAGTACTTCCAGCAGAGGGGGTATTAGATCTCCGACTCCCATTCCCATCATCTCTTCTTTGGCTACTGCTGAAGGGCCCCCTAAGTCACAAGGGCCCACTCTGATCTGCCTCTTCCCAAAGCATTGCCCAGTTACCCCACTGGTTTAGCTCTTGAACGTTCACTTATTGCAAACAGGTGCACCATTCCCACCTGCAGGGTAGCCAGCATTCTGAGGGGAGGGACCCAAGGGGCCTTGTCAATCCTCTGTGGGGGCACGTGCTGGGCTGGGTGTTAGCAGGTTCTAGGGCAGGAGCTCTCTCTGAGTGCCCAGAAGATTTCCCTTAGTCCTTTTCCTCCCTCACCCTTACATCCCCATGGAGTCAACGCCAAGTGTAAGGAATGGCTTAACGCAAAGCCTTGATCAAAGAAGATCCAGGTGACCTCTCCTCCTGCTTCCCTTTTCATGGCTGCTAGAGGGCAGGAGGGTGCCTGGCTTTTGGGACAAGGTGGCAGAGGTCCAGGGTCCTTAGGCCAAGTCAGAGCCTCCTTCTTTCTCGTGTTCCTGGTGCTTCCTCTCCAGGCGGACCTAGACCACATCTTACGTCCAATGACTTGCAGACCTGCCCCCTCTGTTTAAATCACAGGCAGACGGAGGGAGCCTATCCTGTCCCTTGTCTGTTTCTTTTTCTTAGATCTGACACACGCACACATGCACACGCACACATGCACACACACACACACACGGGATCAATTAGCCTTTAAGAACTTGGTCATAGGGAAAGGCAGCTGTTAAAGATGAGGACAGGCTGGATGGTAAGACAAGGGCATAACTCTGAACACTCCCACAGTTACATCTATGCAGAAAAATGTATCCATTGGTAAGGGGTTTTTAACTGAGGTATCAGGGCCACGTGATGACTTTTGTGGACTGTAGGCACTTTTGCCATTGTGGGCCCCCTTCCCTATAAAAATATTGAATATTATATTTTATGACTGTGTTGTTTTAAAAATGATCCAATCCAGGCTGGACTATATTCACTTTTCCCCCTGATTTTAGGAGAATATTTTTATGGACCCCTAAAACAAAGATGGGCCCTGGATACAGCATCTTCTGTGTCCAATGCAGTCAGTGCTGTGAGGCATAATTTACGTGTCACTTTAAGTACACGCATCCTAAGCGTATAGTGCAGAGAAGTTTCACATGTGTAGGTGCCCCTGCAGCCCAGACTCAGATGAAGATACGGGACTTTTCCAGCTTCCCCGCTGGCTCCCTCCTGCTCCATCCCAGTCATCCCTGCCTCCGCCACATCAATTTGTTTTGCCTTTTGGTGGCTTTCTTAAATGCAATCATACAGTGTATACTGTTGTCTGCCTCATTTTGTTCCACACAGTAATGGAGATTCTTGTCCATGCAGTCACATAAACCACAAGGTCATTCTTTTTATTTCTGGGTTTCACTCCACTGTGTGAACACACCACACCGCACACATCTCTTCTTTCGTTAGTGGGCACCTGTGTTGTTTGCAGTGTCGGGGGTAACTGTGAAATTCCTTCTGCGAACATTCTTGTATTACACACGGATTTCGATGGACAGACATACTCATTTTGGGGGGGTATGTACCTAGGGTATTTATAAAACATATATTTTCACAGTTGGAGTTAAAATTGTTTCCAAATCAAGGTTGAACCTAATTTAAGATGCTTTTTACCTGAGGTTTAATTTCTTAGCATTTTGACAGTGATGCTGAATGTTACCTGACCTGGCTTAGAGGTATCTCAGAGCAACGGCCCTCAGTGTTGGGCCAGGACCAGCAGCATTGCTGTAGCCTGAAAATTGGTAAGAAAATGCAAAATCTCAGGCCTTCTCCTGGGTCTACAGAATCAGAAGTTCTAGTGGTGGTGGTGGGGGTGGGGTGACCCGGAAATCTGTGTTCTAGCAAGCCCTGCAAGTATCCCGAAGCACACGGCAGTCTGAGGACCACTGTTCCTAGCGCATGGACCTGGGGCAGCTCCCATCTGGCCTTGACTGCATGGGCCCGGATTCGTCAGGGCAGCTAATACAAACACCAACGTTTTTCTCAGCTGCCGGGCGCTGTTTCAATGGGGTCAAGAATAAAATGATCAAAGGTACTGACACAGAAGCTTTGCAGAATTTATAAATTAAGACGAGGGCCCCTGTCTTACCGATCAGTGTTCAGTCGGAGAAGAACTACTGGAACACACACATACACACACTGGCCGTTGATTTTATGTGTCAGCTTGCTTGGCTGTGCTGCTCAGTCATTTGGTCAAACAGATTCCGATCTTCCTGTGAAAGTGTCCATCGAAGTATGATTTGTGTTTAAGTCAGTAGATTTTGAGGCAAGCAGATGACCCTCCACAACGGGGATGGGCCTCTCCAGTAGTTGAAGTCCTTAAGGAAAAGACCGAGGCTCCTTGTAGAGGAAGGAGTTCTACCTCCAGGTGCCTTCAGACCCACCTTTGCCACATGACTCCTGCTGGAGCCGCCCAGCTGCCTGCCTGTCCTGGGGAGTTCAGACCAGGAGGCCCTGCAATAGCATCAGCTAATTCACTGAAATAATCGAGCTCTCTCCCTCCCCCCTATCTCTCTCTCTCTCTTCCTCTCTCTCTCTCTCTCACACACACACACACACACACATGCACACACACACTGACACTCAAACTGGGTACAGTTTACTGGTGGCCTCTAGCTCTGGAGAACTCATGAGGCTGCCATCAAGATGTTGGCTGGGCTGCAGTCAACTCAGCAATTGCCTGGGGAAGTGTATCTATCAGTCAGCGTTCTTCAGAGAAACAGAGCCAATAGGAAATATCCATATAATATATAGGAATACATAATACATAATATAGAATGTTACATATTATATAGAACATCTAATGCATATATTATTTATAAATAATTCTAATATAGATGTATTTATTGTAAGGAATTGGCTTCTGTGATTGTGGAGGCTGGCAACTTCAAAATCTGCCAATGGCCTGGCAGGCCAGGAACCCAAGGGAGAGCTTATGTTACAGTTGAAGCCATCTTGCTCAGAGGTGAATCTGTCTTTCTTCTCCGCCAATTGGATGAGACCCATCCATGTTATGGAGGACAATCTGCTTTATTCAAAGCCTACCAGTTTAAATGTTCCTCTCAACCCAAAACATCCTAACAGAAGCAATCAGAACGTTTGACCAAATATCGGGCGCTGGGGCCCACGCGAGTCTATCCATACAATGAAGCATCACAGAGATGTGCTTCCGAGCTCACTCGCGTGGGTTTGGCAGGTGCCAGGCCCTCTCTGGCTGGTGACTGGAGACATCAACTCTTTGCCACTGGGGAGCTCACAACAGGGCACATAGCCTCCCTCCGAGTGAGCAGGTATAAAAGATGGTGCCCGGGTTGGAAGCCACTATCTTTTTTTAACCTTTTTGAAAGGGTTATGCCCTCACTTTTCCCATGTTCTCTCCACTAGAAGGGAGTCACTAGGTCCAGCCCGTACTCAAGGGGAGGGATCACAGGAGACCAGGGGGTGTTACTATGTGGCCCATCCTAGAAGGCTGCCCCACAGGGTGCAAACGCAGACGGGATGGCTTTACAGCTCCGCCCAGGGCTTGCTCTACACGCCCCGCTACTATGTTTCTGGAGCTTGTCTTCTGCTGTTACTATCTGAGTAGAAGCAGCTTTGGCAAATGGTCATAACACTTTCTCCTACCGCCTTGCTCTCACCTTGAATTTCGCCTGCTTAGACAGTGAATAAACGTAAGGAAGGCGGCGTGTCGGAATGACAGAGGGCGCAGACTCCGATGGTCAAGTAGTAGCTCTACCATTCACCAGATGAGTTTCAGAGCCTCTGTTTCTTCGGCTGTAAAATGGGAATAATAACAGGATTGACCTTATTGTAGAGGGCAATGGAAAGAACTGGTAAACCTGGCAGATGGTAAACACTCAAAAAGGAGCAGAGATTGTTGTTATGGAAACACCATATTTATGAAGTGTCTGCTCTCCAGTAATCTGTGATTGTGAACAGGACCCTAAAAACGCAGCTTTATTTTCTGTGCTATTTTTTTTTCTGATTTCTGGATAAAATCGTTTCTATTTTCCCCATAGAAGGAAAATGAAAAGGCCTCCTCCTTGAATTGCAGGCCTCTCTGGTGCTCTGCCCAGGAGCATGCAGAGAGGACAGTGAGACACTCCTTGGATGGTTTTCCTCTCCCTCCTGCTTTCCTGCTGCCCTCGACAGGGCTGTGTGGGATACTGTAAGATTAGAAGCGTGTTTATAACTAAGACAAAAGTCCTCTTTGCACATAGCCTTGAGTCTGCAGAAGGCATGTGCCTTTGAGATCTAACAAACAAACAGTAAATAGGCAGTGTTTGGAGCAAGAGGCCCAAAACTCCGTACTTCACTCGTAGGAAACATGCAGGACTTTGCAGGGATGGGTTACAGGTTTCTAAATGTTGAGGCAAACACCATGTTTTATTGAGAAAGTATCCTGATATTTCCTCCTGTGTTCAAGGGAATGTATTGAATTAAAAGTTTTATAGAGCTTAAAAAACGTTTTATAGGGCTGCACCATTATATTGTATCATAAAGGAAAAACTGAACTCATGATAAAACATTTTTAAACACACACAAACTGTCTGTACTTTCTAGTTAATTTTGCTGTGAACCTCAAACTGCTCTGAAAAATCAAGCCTTTAAAAAAACACACAAACACACAGAATTTCTCAGCGAAGTAAATGTTTATGGTTTAAGGTCGTGACCAACCTTGATCACAAATGACGTACTAGGCATGATGAGTTTCAGCTCCTCTCTAGATTGGTCAGGCATTTGTCCCCTGCATTTAGAAATGACACATATGTATTTATTATGTATATACTGATGACACACCTTCAGTTCAAGGAATCGCCACGTTTAAGTGCTTTAAGCAGGTGTTTCTTTGTGATAAAACTTAAGAGCATAAAACTTGATAACATAAATGGTGGGGATATCAGGAGGGAAGGCAAGCTAGGAGGGTAAGCTGCTTTTGATCTGGGAAATTTTCTGTGCCTCTCAGTTAATTAAAACGCAGAAAGAACAGCCAAAGGGGCGCTCCTGTTGCTTGACACACAGGGGCTCAGGCTTGTTAGCTTAGTGAATCTTCCTAGGAGTGATTGCTTGTGATGTAACCTTAAGTTATTTCCAGATATTAATTCTTTGGACCAGACATTGAGCCTTTAAACCTAGAACTGCAGGTGTTATTGCTAATCTTCACAGCAGCCCGAAGAGGTAAATATTTGCATCATTTAAGGCTCTTTGTGGCAAGAAACCAGAATCAGCACTGGTTACTCTAATCAAAATAAATTTGTTAGGCTCACAGAACCACAGGAACAGCTAAACAGGCTTCAGGAAGAACAGAAACCAAGGCCGTTTGGGGCACTGAGGGGCGGAAGCCAATGAGTAGTTTGTCCAGGCAGCCTCCGGTAGTTTGGGGGCCCCCAGCTCTAACCCTACAAACGATGGCGGTGCTGGTGGTGCTGCGTGTTTGGCGGGGAGGTCTGGCTGTTCTGGCCTGAGCGTACCTTGAGTGACACAGAATGTGGTAGGCTTTACTCCGCCCAAGGACATAAGGGATGCTTGTTACTGAAAGCAGCAAGGAAGGGAGGCACTCAGGGCCAAGATCAAAGGTGTCTTCTCTAATATTCTTCTCTACTATTCTTCTGAAAAAAGAGGTCACCTATGTAGAGTGACATGCCAAGGCACGTGTCTGGGTGACAACTCTGAGATTCGAACCCACGTTGATCTGATACCTAAGCATCTGCTCTTTCTTCCCTTCCTCCTACCCCCTGTGAACTTCTCTCTGTCCTACTGAGCGTAGGAGCCTAAGGGTGGCACCCGCATCCCAGAAGAGCCACAGGCCTGTTTCTAAAGCCTCCTGACTCTTCTGGGGAAAGGTGCCATTTCAACAGAAGTGAGTCAGCACCGATGTGTCTGACCTTTCCACATGTACTTCTGCTTTCGGCTCAGTTTTTATTTCCTTTGCCCCACCCCCTCCCCCACACCCCTATAGACCTGTTTTCCAATGTAAACACGTTAGGAGGAATTGGTAAGTTAGCCAGGTTGGGAGCCAGTGCCGTGACTAGTAAATAAAGGGTACTCAATAAATGCTTGTTCCATTACCTTTGTGAAGTAAACTTTAATTAATCACTGTTCATATACTGATGCACTTTAATATTCTTATTCACTTAACATTTACTGAATACCTACCAGGGTTCAATCACATGTCTTTCTCCTTCTTCAAATCCACCGATGCTTCCTACCATCTCCCAAGGCCTTGCTGCTCACAGTGCAGGCCGTGGACCAGCAGCAGCATCGGCTAGGAGCCTGTTAGAACCAGAGGACCTCAGTCCTCACTCAGCCCGGGCCTCCCGCATCAGAACCGGATCTCCAAGTGATCTGAATACACACTCCAGTCTGAGAAGCTCTGATTTACTGGGTCAGGCTCCCTCTTCTTACCATGGAATAAGATCTGGGTCCTGGCTCTTTTACTTCAACGCCTACCACTCCCCTCCTTGGGATTTAAGCTGAAATTCCCCAGACACACTGAATGCTTTCCTGTCTCTGCCCTTTTCCTGAGCTCCTTTCTTTGCCTGGGATCTACTTCTCCTTTTTTGTCTTGCTAATGCCGACGCTTTGTTTAAGGCATGCATGCATGCCTTTGTTCTTCCATCCACTTATTCATTCATTCTCTGTAGTTTACTGAGCACTTACTATACGCCAAGCACTGTGCCCAGCACCTTTTCTGACCACCACTGGGACTCACAGCCCTCTCTCTGCTCCCTAAAGCCCCAGGCATAATGCTACCATTGATGTATAATGCTGTGTTGACCTTTGCTGTTGACATTGACCACAGGGGGCAGGGAGCCTGCCATAGTTCTCTTTGTCTCTCCTACACCTAGGGCAGTCCCCTGTCCTCAGCAGGTGCCCAGGCAAAGTTTGGTTGGATTGAACTGTTGTTCTTCGAGGAACATGGGCCTGGGCCAGGGCCGCAGCAGCTGATTTCTCATTATCCATCACTCAAGGTGAGCATACTGTTTGCCTGCAGACCACACCCACGCTCACAAGCCTTCTGCCTGGGAGGCGCCTCTCTCTAATGCACCAAAAGGCCCTGTATTGCCAGTGACGGTGGTGATAAAATGCCACAGTCATGTTTACACCAAACAGACTAGGAGCTGAGAATGTTACAGGCAGGAAGGACTCGGCCCCTGGGACCTCAGCAGATCGCTGCGGGCAGCACAAACTGGCCCAGTGTCTGCGGTCTCTCTCTGCCCAGCCTCTCCCAGCCCATAATCTGAGCTGCATGTTATCCTCTGAATGACTCAGCAGAGCTAAGTTTTCTACAGGCTCTATACCCCACGGAGAAGCATGGCTGGGGGCAACTCCAATGGTGGTGACCAACTGGGGGGATGCCACCTTCACTGGAGGAGGGGGGTAGTCAGCAGAGGGCAATGAAAGCAAGGACTTTCTGTAAGGAACGTTGAAGGGACTTTACATAAGTGATAAGGAATGAAAGGAATAAATCGTAAATGAGAGGTGGCAGAACCTGGTTAAAACCTGTGGACCAGGGAGCCAGGCTGCCTGAGTGCAGAGCCCCAGATCTGCCGGGTAGGGCTGTGTGATCTTGGGCAAATTGTTCAATGTTCTCCGCTGCCCTCTTCCCCTCTGTGCTGTGGGAATAGGGTGGTTCCTACCTTGTGACGACTAAACCACTTGCTATGCATGGAGACCTGGAATATGAGCATGCTCATGGAAATGCCATGAGCATTACATTGCTTAACAAACAGAAAACACCAAATTGCTTCACAATAAAATTCAGCACCTCATTCTCTTTTAATGGTTGTCAGCCTTCCCACTGGTAAATGCACTTGCCTACTTCACAGTATTTCCCTGGGTTGACAATAGGAGTGTGTACATCTTTAAGTCATTGAGCAAAGCTTAAAAAAAAAAAAATGAACAAAAGGGAAACAGCTGCTTGGTTTTTGAAAAAATTTGCCAAGCTCACATAGTTAAATGTAATGACTGGTTGTTTTAAACCCTGGAGAACAATGTAATTTGTGTCATCCCTGCTACAAAGGATGACTCTTCGGTGAACATTTCAGTTTGGTCGCCTGAAAACCTAACTTGAACAAAAGAAGCAAAAACAAACAGAAATACAGTCATGGAAAAACTCTAATGAGGCTTTGGGGAAAGATTGTCTGGACCTGTCATGTCTTCACAGAGCAGAATAAAAATAACGCTGGTGCCTGCAAAGTTATTTTTTGCACCAAATATTTTAATTTTTTAAGTAATATTTTTGTGGAAGACTACTTACAGTTCTAGGAAGTAGGGGAGGGCAGGGAGGCAAATGTCTGAATGTCCTGTGTATGATTCAGTTCTCCCAGTGTACAAGGGATGCTGAGGTTCAAACAGGGTAAGTGACCACGTGCACACAACCTGTAAGTCACCGAGTCAGAATTCAGAGCCACGACTGCCCAGGTCTAAAACCGGGGCCCCCATCATACTGGTCGATTCGTTTTTGAGTGGAACAAGGATTTACATTTGGGTCTCCTCCACAGAGTTGCCAGGAACCAAATGTTAAATGCTTGTGAAGTTCAGATATATTTGACGTTTCATTTTTCTTCATGCAAGATTGAGATTTTGCTTTGCTATAGCTTCTGCATTTGGGAAGGAATTGTGGGAAAGAATTTGATGACAAGGACAATGACAAAGACAAGGCAGAGCAAGACAACAATCAACTGATGAGCTCATCTGGCTTTGGAAGTTCCAAGTTCCACGAGAAACCACAATGACTTGACCAAAATGGGTATTTTGTGATAAAATCTAGAAGAGACAGTGATAAGTAAGTCTGTTACCCACTCATAAAGGGGAGCTGAAAGGCTCCTAGTGGAGAAAACCTGGGAGAGAGAAGATCCTTGAATATAGGAAGGAGTAAGGTATCCTGCTGCTTTCTTCTCCAGGGCAGTATTACTCGCAGACTACGTTGATTATCACCAAATAGCCCAAGGGGATGTGAGCAGAAACAGTTGAGAGAGAGAGAGAGAGAGAGAGGGAATAAACGGGTATAAGTGACTCATACCAGCTGCTAGCTAGTGGCAAAGGACTTCTTGTTGAATTGGGCAAACGCTCCTTGTAATGTAGAAGTTTCCTGTTGCTATTCCGCTTTCGGTCAAGAAACCACTCAGTCCCGAGAAGGCAGGAGCCCACTGCATTTCTCTTCCTGACACGGAGACCTGCAGTCAGTGGAGTCTGCAGGTCAATGGCATTGCACTCGCGGTCGTTAGCTGTGGTTGAATGTAACAGCGCATGCGCATATGTTTACAGTGGGGCCCCGAGCATCGGTGAGAAAGGTTACTGGACCCTCACTCACTACAGGGGCAGAGGCGGCCCATACTTGGGTCAGATGCTGCCGTTCTTTTTATGAATGTTACTTCAGCACCGCTCCGCTGGGGTCAGAAAGGCGCCTGCTATGCTGAAAAGAGAGGTATTCTCAGTTCAGAAAACCAGCGGCTGGTCTCAGCACGATCTCACCAGCTCTATGGTGTTGAGCAACTATTGGGAGAAGGAGGCAAATTACTATATTTGAAAATTCCTTTTTAACTGAAAAAGTACCAAGCAATATTTAAGTTTTATCAACAGATTGCTATGTACAATAGTAAATTTTGACTGGACTTTTTTTTTTTCTTTTTCAAATTTATTTTCCAGTGACAATTCACATATATTTTATTAATTTCAGGTGCACAGTATAGTGATTAGACATTTATATACCTTATGAAGTGATCATCCTGATAAATCTAGTACCCATCTGGCACCATACAAAGTTATTACAATGTTTGATTTTATTCCCTATGCTGTACTTTGTATCACCGGAGCTTCTCCAAACATCTAGGAAAACAAAGAGTAAGTTCCTGGCTGGCTTAGATGTCCCTGTGGTAAATCCTACTGCAGTTGCATTTGGGGAGTTGGAATGAAGTTAGCTGAATTTGCTTCAAGACAAAGTCTCTTGAGGTTAAAAAAAATCAGAAATATGTTTGTTGACTTTGCTAGAGAAAAATCACACAATGACACAGATCAATGTCATCTTCCAGGTCACCCTGACTTCTCTTCCATCCTAATCAATCCTCCCCATTTCCACAGCAGCTACTACATCCTTTTTTTACCTCCAACTCCCTTTCCCACTCCTCTTACCCGCTCTCCTCAGTGCCTGCCTCTTCTCCCTACTGAAAATGGGATCCACCAGCCAAATCTCTTTCTCAAATTCCAGACCTCCAAACTATCCTACCTCCATCCCATCCCTTTGTTCTTGGAATAAAAAGACAATAAAAAGAAGTGTCCTTCCTCCGGTCTAAGTTTCTGTATCTCATTCCAAACCACCTCGCTATATCAATCATGCTTTCTCTTACCTTTATCCTTAAACCTCCAATCTCCTTAATAGATTATTCCCCTCACCATCCAATCATTGAATACAGATTGTCTTCTGTCTTAAAGGACAAAAGATAAAATCACCCCTGGAGGGTACAACCCCTTGCAGCTGCTGCCTTAACGCTTGTCCCTTTTCCCAGCCAAACTTCATGGAAGGGGTGTCACTGCTTCCGGGCCACCCTCACACCCCGCCGTGCTCTGCTAGGTGGCTTCTGTCTTCAACACTCTTCTTCTTCAATCACAGACGCTCTTGCTGCTATTTCCTTAGGATATTTCAAGTCCTTATCTAACTTGATTCTCAGCAATGTTTGAAGCATTCATCCACTTCTTGAAACATCCTTTTTCCTTGTATTTTGTGACATGACACTCTTCTTGTTTGTCTCCCACTGCCCCAGCCACCCCCTCTCGACATCCTTTGAAAACTTCCATCCCTCTGCCTGCCCCTCTTTCAGCCCTTTATACTCACTGTGCACCCCCAGCATTATCCATTCCCTTGGCCCCAGTTATGATCTGAACGCTGTGATTCCAAAGGCCTTGTACCTGGGGTCTTCTGCAGCTAACTGCCTGGTGGATGGCACTGAACATACCACCGTCATCACCTTCTCTACACCTGTGTACAAATACTTCCAGTGCTTCCCCATCACCCTTGAAATGAAATCCAGATTCCGTACACTTTTCCAGAACCTGAGGCCTGTGGGCCTACCTCTGCAGGCTCATAAGCCTGATGCTACAGACTCCAGTCATGCTGATTAATTAGGGTGCCCCAAATACCTTCTTTCTTCTCCCACTTCTGTGCCTTTGCACAGGTGAGTTCTTCTATTGAGAACACTTTTCCTTCACGTCCCGCTGTTCTGTTGCTAACTTGTCCACAACAGAACATCCCTTAGGTCTCATCTAAGTCATTCTTCCAGGAGTCAAATGCACGTTGAATTTCTCCCTAATAAATGATTTACTGTATCAAAATAATCACATTAGGACACTATCAGCAGTTACAAACCAAGTGTTCCCTGGTTGTCCTTCCCTCCCACCCCCATTCTCCCCTCCTGGAGTAGGTTGAACCTCCTCTGCACTTTTGTCTCTTATCTTTTTAAAATATTCTTTTATATCACATCTGCCTGTATGCTAGAGTATATGGTGCTAGAATGGGACTGGAAATCAGAAGCCGTCAGTAAATGTTTGTTGGATGGACTGACCTGAAATATAATTGGTTATGCTTTATAATATCACATCATTTATATAGCTACTTTTTAACTATAATTTACTTAGCCATTCTCCTATTTTTAGACATGTAGCATTTTTTTGTTTACTATTATAAATAATGCTGTGATAAAAATTTTTGTGACTAAGCTTGTTTCTATGGTTTCAGATTATTTACACAGGTTTGAGTCCAAAGAGTAGAGTTATTTGGCAAAAAAAAAAAGTATAATAATTTGAGACTTCAACATGCATTATCAAGTTGGTTCTCAAAGTTATTGCGTTATTAAAACTTGCATTTGTGTGACCATTTTACAAAGTGTGCCTCACACCTTCAGGCAGCGTACACACACATCGAAAAGGGTCAGCTCGCTGGGGGCATTGCAGCGGCTGGCTGAGTTTAGCACTTTCCTTCACTAAGGTTATTGCCTGAGAGGAGAAGTTCAAAATCTTACAGGCCTTAAAAAGAAAACAAAAGAGAAAACTGAGAAGGCCCTGGACAGGTAGTGCCGGCTGCCAGGCAGATGGTTGGAAAGGGCCAACTATAGGGTCTGAGAATTTTAAAAATTTAAATCTTTGTTCTCCCCTCCTCAGTTACTTCAACATGTAATATTGATTGTTAATAATGGATGTTAAAATTTATAGTGTAATGTATTGATAAAGCAAAAAGACTTCTTTTGATTAATTTCATTGTCACTGGAATGGCCGGGTATCTTGAACCAATTACGAAAGCCAATATCTCTTTGTTCGGTCATTTGTTATGGGAGGAGTTAGCTCTTGTCACTTGTGATAATGTTAGAATGTTGACAGGCATAAGGAGTAATATTGATGTGGAGAAAAACACCTGCCCCCCGCCCGCAAGGTTGGGGCTATTGACTTGGAACTCTTTGTTAGATTAGTGTATCTCTTGTGCTTAAAGACTCTGCTGATCCAACAACTCAGTGTTTGCTTGAGCGTCCTCCCTGCCAGGCCCCATAGCCCTTTCTGCCGTGTGTTCGGGGCTGCAGACTAAGTAACCCCACCAGAGATGCCGCGGGCTGCCCCCTCTTGGAGCCCGTATGTATATACTCTGTGATGGATCAGCCTGCCTTCTGCTCAGGTGTTTCAAGGCAGATGCAACACTTGAACCAAGCAATACAAAGATTCACTGGTCTCAACAGGGGTTATCCGGCAACAGTCACAGAAAGCAACTGGACCAAGCCTTTTATAGGCTCTGTATGTCAAAGGTGTCAAACTCATTTCCACTGGGGGCCACATCAGCCTCGCAGTTGCCTTCAAAGGGCTGAATGTAACTTTAGGACTGTATAAATATAACTACTCCTTAACTAGGGGCAAGGAGCTCGGCACTGCCGCTGGGTAGAAACAAGGTGCCAGGCCAGATAAAACAAGGTGGAGGGCTGGATTTGGCCTATGAGCCTTGTGTTTGCCACCTGTGCCCTAGGGAGACAGAGCCCATTGGAAAGGGTCCTAGATTCAGCTGATTGGTCATTACTATTAGCTCATATTTTCAGGTGTCAAATATCGGAAGTAGATTGCGCTTACTGCGTGTTACCAGAATTTCAGACCTACTCTTATACTGAAAATGGATTCTTCTCAATAGAAGGGGGTGTTCAGCATAACTGGGTTGACCTGAGTCCAATAAGCACAAAAAAGAATTTTATATATACATATGACGGTAGCAAATGAAGTTATATCCATACTCTAAGTTGACAGAACTCCTATCCCCAAATTCCTGTGTTGAAGCCCTAACCCCACAGTGCGATGGCCTTTGTGAGGAAATTAAGGTTGAGTTAGGTCATGAGGGTGGGCCCTCGTGATGGAATTAGAGGACCTATGAGAAGGGGAAGAGAGAGAGATGCTCTCTCCCCATGCACATGAGCTGAGGGAAGGCCATATACATACATAACGAGAAAATGGCCATCTGCAGCCCAAGGAGAGAGGTTCCACAGGGATTGAATCAATTGGCACCTTGATCTTGGACTTCCTAGTCTCCAGAACTGTGAGAAAATAAATTTCTGTTGTTTCAACTACCCAGTCACTGATATTTTGTTATGATAGCTTGAAGGAGTTAAGGCAATCTCTGATATACAATGTTGGTAATGAAGGGTAAACACCCAAAGCCTGTTGGGATTATTATGATCCTCATAATAATATCCTCTTAAGTGAGTGGAGATTAGAAAAATAAATACTGGGGTTCATAGAGGTTTGATTATTTGCCCCAAAACAATAGGAAAAAGCAACTTTAAAGGCCTCTATTTCTAGTGCGTTTCTCACAGGACACCTTATTATTTATTTATTTATTTGATTATTTAGAAAGAATGCATTTCTCTTCTACTTCAAAGCATCTTCCGAAATCTCCCGGTTAGACAGAGGCTGCCCAGCTTGCCCTGGTCCCTCACTGCCCCTGGGAGCCGGGGCCCAGACCCCGTCACTCACCATGAAACTAGAAGGTCAGAAGGGTGGCTCCCCTAGAAGCCCTACATATAATGGGTCTTAATTGGGGGGGAAGTTCCGTTTTCCGTAGATTTGAGATTACTTAATTAATCAGATTACACTTAATGATCAGATTATAATCAGCAAAGAGCTGGCTATCCATCTGTTCAACCCACTCCGAACACTGAAATCCTGAGTGTGAGAAGCAGGTGGGCTTCGAACTGCCCGATGCCTACACACACGGCACTCAGCAGAAGTTTCTAAACTCAGCCCCGCAGGAAAACGTCAAGGTGTTTTTTAAAGAGTGGTTGGAATGAGAATTGCTTTATATAACTAGACATGCGCACACACACACACACACAATATACACATATATGGACGTACACCGTTGAATGTTATTTACAGTCGGGTTCTATGTGAACTTTCAGATCTTAGGGAGAATCTAAGGAGAAGCCTTTAGCACTGAGTTTTGGGAAAGGTCTTTATTCCACTGTGGCCTGGGACTCTGTCCCTCTGGCATTGTCCGAGCTCCACCAATTCTCTTCCAGGGGCCCATAAATATAAAACAATGCATTTTAGTTTATGAATTTTTAATTAAAAATTATTATTGAGTTGACATACAATATGGATGTCTTATTTCATGCCATTCTGCATTAGGATGATGGGCCTTCCAAAATATTGTTACTGTTTCTAGATGATCTTCAGGCTCAGCCTACACAGAGGAAAGTCCACGCTGAATGCAGCCCCCGTGGAGTCCTCACTTCCCTCCTGCACGCTCTGCAGAGTGCCGGGGCTTCTTTGCACCGTACAACCACTGGCGCTATCTTTGGGATCGGCGTCCGGCACTGAGTTCATGGGAAGGGGACATTAAATTCTTTTTGGTGACAAGAGCCGCTTCCTGCTTAGCGTCTGAGCCTATCTATAGCACACTCTGACCAGTTCAGATTACCAGCGTGACCTTGTTAAACACCCCAAAGTTGGGAAGGACTATCTTCCACCACAGATGTTGCCTGGCACATGTAAATTCTCCAGAGGAGCTCGTCCAGGAGACTTTCATGTCATCAGATTCGTCATTCTGAAGTTCCTTCCTACAGGAGTTGTGGCACTTAAGTGAATTTATTTTTTATCCATTTTAAAAAAAACAAACTACGTTGAGAATCTCTTGGTTAGTCAAAACAGCATTCAATAAGTCCTGTAATATTAGTAGATTAGAAATATGTTATAAGGGACAAGTGTAAGGAGAAAAAAACAGTCAGTCACCTGTGTGCACTTCTTTTTTAACATAAGGGTAACCGGCTATGGGGCTTCTTTAAAAAAAATACCGTTAACTGATGGGCTTGTTTTGTCTAAAGGGAGCTGACACTTGTAGACCAGAATAGATTTGTTTACAATACATAGTCCACATTTCCTTCCCACATTCCACTCTGAGTTCATAGAATCTTGTAGGAGGTGATAAGTAGCCTCCTCACTCAACGGCTCCCCAGTAAAAGAAGTGCCACAGCTAGTGCGTTATTGACGTTACAGTGAAGCTCAAACGCGAAGCTGATCAGAACTTGACCCACATGCAGGACAACCTAACACTTTAACATTCCTCATAAGAGTTCTTTTTCATTGATCTTCAGCTTGATGCTAACACTTTCTGCTTAAGTGTCAGATGCGTAGACGTGGTCTGATGTTCAATTCATAGCCAACAACGCTTTTCAAAACGGCATTTTAATAAAGTTGGGTACTTCTCTCTTGTATACCAGCGACTGAAATGAGAATAGTATGTGTAATTGAGAGGGACAGTCACCACCTAAGCATTTGTAAGTATTGCCGATCATTTAACATCCTGATTCCTGGGCAGGCTCGGAAGGCTGCTGACTGGTTTGCCCAGGTTGTTGTGGAGTCAGAAGTAAAATGTAGGGTCTTATTACCTGCTTCACCGTCCCACTCACTAATTAGCATCCTCGATTTAATAAAATAAATAGTCCTCTAGAAAGATGGCATAATCAGGGTAGGGGAAGTAAGTCAGTATATTCCAGATTCCTTTTTTTAGTACGAAATAAAGGAAACTGGCCTTAAATCCATTACACAACTATGTAATTTTATATATGTATATATATAAATATAAATTGAAGTTGCAACCTCAAATAGCAACAATCCAACTGAGCACTATGCTTAACCTAACGAAAAACCTTCCAAGTACAATGTGTTATGCTACGTAATTAATTTATTCAACAAATACTCACCTAACACTTCATTTAAACCAGGAACTGGGGGATGGCTGAGGTGGACCCTATTCTGCAATTCATGGAGCTTAGTATGAGTCTGGTAACAAAGAACAAAGAAAGAGGGGATTAAAATAAAGTTTAAGAACTATAGCAGGGGAAGTATAAGTCATTATTATGAGGTATCTGAGAAGGCTTCCTGGAGGAAGGAACATTCAGGCTGAGACCTAAATGATGAGAAGGAGTCTTCCAGACCAAGTGGGGTGTGGAAGGTGAATGTCTCAGAAGGAAGGCCAGCAAGATCAGAGGCAGAGATGAGCCAGAGAGTGGTGGGTTTGCCAACTGAGCGAATGCATTAGGCGTGAATACTCAGTGATCAGACATTTTTGAACAGGGAAGAAGAAAGATGTTTTAGGAAAACTTCTGGTATTTTCTTGGAGTATAACCTGAGGTGCTCCTCTGGGTGGTGATTGCCTCGTCCTGTCTGCTGCAGGGGAAACAGGAAGTGGGGCTCTGAAGGCAATTCTTGGGCAGGCAAATGAGGCCTTGTGACCTAATCCCCTTGGGTCTGTAATTTAAGGATTCTGGACATACCTAAGGATGCTTCTGGATGGTAGGTTCCACATGACCTCTGTCAGTGGCCCTGCAGGGGGCCCTGATCTCTACAGTCACTTACAAATGACCTTAAACTGTAAGCTCCTGTAACTCACACGGCATATCATCTACCTGCATCTTGCTCTGTGTTTGCCTCACTCTCCCCCAGCGTGGAGCAAAGCCTAGTTTACATGTTCAGGGCCAGCTCGCAGCTGTGATAAGGGCATGAGACCCTTGGTCTCTACTGAACCAAGGACTTTATGGGGGGAAATGTACCTGTCTGAGGCCAGTGTAATCATGGTAGGGACAGCCATGGAGGTCAAGGAGAACAGCCAGGGAAAGGGTAGTCCACGGAGGACACAGAGTAGGCTGCAAATCCAGCTCTCTCTCCATTTAGAGAGTTTGTCACCAGAGTCAAAATTGGGAAATTAGAGTTTGGCTTTATCAAGGACTTGCTTGCTTCCTGACTGATGAGACTTTGAGGGAAAGTCTACTTGGTGTTAGTGGCCAAGTAGGACTGGCAGTCACACACTCTGTGGTGTGACAACTGAAGGAAGTGAGAAGCTAATTTACTTGGTGAGGAGGTGAAATAGAGTAATTAAAAGCCGGGGTTTCAGGGTCAAACAGATCGACCTTCACTCTCTGGCCCGATGGCTGCTTATTATGTGCTAAAGGGGAAAATAGTAGTATCTACGCAATAAAAAATTTTTTTTAGGCTATTTGGTTATAAGCATGTGTCCAAATGTCATGCAAGTCTTGCAAGTAGGGGAAAAATCCTCTTATAGGCTATGGAAGATTCACTTTTGGTAAAGATGTTTCACAGAAGAAGATAATAAGTAGATTATCCTTCTTGGATGGATTATTCAAAGAAATGTAAGTAATTAGAAATAGTCGTTTGGTTCTTGACTGATTAGTCAGCTGTGGATGATTTCCCAGAGCAAGACTTAATCGCATTAAAGCTAATCAGCAAACTGCTTAAACATTTGATTGGTAAAACCCTAATTTCTTTTCAGAAGGAGGCCATAAATTACATCACACAGACCAGGTTCCGGATGATTTTTTCTATTACAGCCTTGTAGGCTTGTTGTGAAGACTAAATGAGATATTGCGGGAAAGATGCCCCAGTCCTGCGCCAAGTCTTGCAGTTCATTGTTACATTGTTGTTGTTTTAGGAAGATCTTCCCTCCATTCCACTCTGAATGGACTTGGATTGGTCTGGTTAGGAGCCCTGCCTCCGAGTCAGATGAAGATTCAACTGATTATTTGTTGGTTGCTGCAGAAAAAAACCCCGGGTACTAGGTCCTTTGTTAAGCAGGGTGTCCTTAATATAATTTTTGATATTTTTGGACATTGCAAGGTTAAGCTAAAGCCTACTTTGAGGAGATAGAAAGTTTAACATAATAAAGGAATAGGAATTGGGTAAAGACTCATAGCTAGAAAATGCAAGAGAGATGTGGGAAGAAGCAAGAGAGGCAAGGAGACTGCAGTGAGGCCTAAGGGCATACGTGCCCAGCGAAGAACAATGTAGTCCCTCCGGGCCGCAGCTCCTTCATTCTTAGTCCACTGATGTCAGATACTGCGTTTAACATTTCGGCCAGTCCTATGTTTTTCTTGGACAACAATCCCTTTCTCTTACTACAGAACAACTAAAAAGCTGCCTCATTTACTCCAAATTATGTGTTTGGCCCTGAAGAAGTCACCCAATAGGATGCCAAACACTTTCTAGTGGAAAGCAGTAGGCAGCCCGCCCGAAGCCAGGTCCCCTTTGGAAAGTGGGTGAACCACACTTCTCTGAGATCCAGTAGGGAAGAAATTTTTAAAATTTAATTTTAATAAAAGGATTTAAAAAATAAAATGCAGCAGTGAAGGAGTAACTAAATAATATTGTGAAAGTTTCTAATCTTCCCATCACCCTCAATTATATTTCCTAGGGGAAAACAATGGCTTTCCCTTCCAGTGTTTTCTGTACCTCGGCAAACATTTCTATCATACTTAACTCATGTATATTTTTATACACCAGTGGGGGCAGTGTTTACATAACTCTTCCGCGTGTTTGTTTTTTTGGTGTTATGCCACAGTGCAGCGTGTAATCAGCACCCAACCTTGAAATGGATTTTCCTTCGTTTCCCTGGTCAACACAAGATTGTGCATTTTTGTGCTTACCTTTCTTGATTGAATCTAAGAGTGAAAACTGAACTTAGATTGGCAGACAACCAAACTCAACACAAAGAAAACAAAAGCATGAGCTATGTGTTTATAAGTTCCTAGGGAGCAGGGGTCAAGGTCAGGAGTTGAATGGTGAGTTGGCATTCATAGGCAGGGAGGAATAGCGGAGGGGAGAGAACTTTCTAGGAAAAGGAAGCAGTGGAAACAAAGGCTTGGAAGCACATCAATATGGCTCAGAATTTGGGAGTGAAAATCACGGCGGTTCCACAGCTTGCATCCTTCTGAATGGAACTCCCAGAGTTCACTCTTGGTTGCTCATTAATGTTAACTAGGCGACCAAATGACACCCTCATCCCCTGGAAGGTTTGCTGAAGGTTTTGCTTAACAGACTTAAGTTTTCTTGATCAGTTTTCTCTATTTGCTCCTAAACTCTGTGTTCAGTGTGCATTGCTGGGAAGGAAGCGAGCTTGGGTAGGAAATGGACTCAGGAAAAATTTGGCTGGAGACGTTTTAAATCTTTGCTAGTAACTCGGGAACAAATCTGTTAAGGACCCTCCCCCAGGAATACGTATAGGGGGTTGTAAATGGAAGTAAGTTACAGTGTATCTCTTTAATTCCCAAACAAGTCCTGGGCTTTCACAAACCTCTATGGAATGTTGCCTTGGGCTGAAAGCCCCTGGGAGGTTCTTCTTTAAGAACTGGGTCCCACTTGAAAACATGCCCTCACCTGTGCTACAAGTATGACTTCCTGCTTCTCTTGTCTTTAGGGTTAACTTTTATTTCTCTTAGTGTGATTGTGTCTGGGGCTCTACTTGTCTACAAAGAGGCATCTCTTGTGAAGGAAGTTTGAATGTCGTAAGATTACAGCTAGTCAACTATTTTTTTAATCTGCAAAAATGGCAGTTTCTTATCGTTCACTTGAATATATTTAACTATATTGTTTCTTGTCACTAAAATTGGGGTGCACAAGTACTTTGTTTCTTACTCCTGTTCTCATTTTTATCTTTATGGTTAGTCAAAATGATTTTTTATGAACTTCAAAACATCTCCCCTTTCTTCCGCTGGGCTGTTAGTTAGCATGCTAGTTCACCTAGATTATTTGAAATGTCTTTCTACCCGGCTTCCAGTCTCCTGAAAAATTTGCCACTTTTTCTTGTCGGTGTTATCTTCCTAAAGCCCAATTCTTGATGACACGTCACGTTAAGACCGGGCAGAGGAGGATCTCACGAAATAGTCCAGCTGCCTCTTCGCCCCTCTGTTCCCCTTCCTTGTCCTACTCCTCACATCTCGAGTAACTCCGAGCTCATTTTGGCTACTCCCTTCCATTTGGCTACAGAGCTTGCTTTGCCTTATATTATTGTTGCTTCAGTCGCAATCTTTTCTCCCCTTGACTATGAGCTTGTTGAGGGCAAGGAGAGTCCTCTTCAGGCTGGGACACATGTAGCATGCAGCATGGTGGTCACCATACACAGCCGTGCACACTGGGGACAGCTCGATCCTGAGGTGGCCATGCATAGACACCAGGTCGTGAATGGCTTCCTGGGTAGCACAGTGGCCTACAAGGTGGATTCTGACAAGTACTCACAGAATTCAGCTGAATCTCAATTCAGATCCAGCCATAAGTGCTTCTGAAGCACTAAAATCTCCCACCTTCTAACCTGCATTTCCCCTCTGATCTGAAATGGAGCCAGACATTCATGGGGAACAGAGGCTGACTTTCCACCTCGTTCCACAAGCTCCTGGATCCTAAAAAAAAAAAATCTGTCGACAATCTCTCCAAGATTCGAGGGTGGCCCCTGGGCCTGAGGCATGTGGGGGAGGAACAAACTTTCCTCTACCCTCAAGGTTCTCCTGGCTAGTCTAATCATCACATAAACACGAGACAGATTTGCAGGAGAAAATACAAACTTAAAAGTCGCATATGTGTAAGCACCCTGTATGCACGAGTGAGTCAGAGATCCCACCTGCAGGAGAGGCTCAGAGACAGAAAGGGGTATAAGCCATTCTGAGTGAGGGATGACGGGCATGCACCTTGTGGGCTTCAAAGGGTCATCACAAGGCAAGAGGAATAGACGTTTGGTACACAGAAGTTTGTTCTGCCCTAGAGATGGGTCAAAAGTAGTTATCTCTGATCGTCTCTTACTGGGAGAAAGGCTCTGGATTCAAGTTCTCAGTAGTTAAAGGGAGGGGCAGATGTTTCTCTTGAACCTGAAGCTAATATTGCCTTTAGCTCAAAGTAATTGGCATAGCACAGAAGCACATCTTGGGGTGGCTCTTTCTGACCCCCCACAGGCTCCTCAAAACAAAGAGCTTCCCTGCTGCCATCCTCAGCACCGGTCGAACATTCTGCACCATTTTCCAGCTCACAGGACCGCCTGGGATGACATTGTGAAAGCTGAGAATTTCCGCAGAGGACATCTCACTGGCTGATTCTGACAGCTGACAGAGCACATATAAAGTAGTTGATTCTATTTCCTGACTGGTCCTCTCATCTTCCCCCCGAATAAAGAGTCAACACTATAAAATGATTCCCCGGAGACTTCTAACTACAACTCTTTTTCTGCGGGTGTCAGCCACTTCTCCTTTATCTTCACTGAGCCTCTATTTCCTTTTCTTGCTGTGCTTCACGTGTAACTAAGAAACACAATCTGGCCCAACTGTCAGTGTCTTTCAGAGTTTGGGGTTGGGGGGCTTGCATTACATGGCCAGCCCCTCGAGGAGCTCTTGGAGCTGGTGCCAAGAGAAAATGATGAGGCTAAGTGTAGAGAAGATTTAAAAATAATGGAGTCTGACTGGATTTGGGAGATGCTTGTCATGTGTGAAGAGAAGTCCTGAAATATAGCTGAAATATACCGAGCAAATCAGGATCGGGCCGCCATTGATAGAACCTTGTCCAGCACTGCCACGAGGTATCGGATTAGGGAAATGTCTGCAGTGGGCTGCCCAAGGACATGCGAAAGAGGGCAATGGGGGGAACATAATGATGGACTTTGGAGCGCACACTAACTGTAAAGTTTCCTGTGGGAAAAATAAGCAAATATTTAAACCGTCAGAAAGAAAATGCCATGGGGAATTTCAACCCTTCTTAAATACAGTACGGCCTGGCACAAGTACAAGAAGAAGGCTGGAGTTATTACTGTTCCCAAGCAGAGCGAATGTGGCCCAAATGACCCACTCAGGCAGGGTCACACACAAACTGTTTGACTGGGGGGACCCACGGGGTGATGTTGTTGGTATACAGCTTTAACATCTTAAAAACAATTTTAGGTAACTTGTATTCAAATTTGGAGTGAGGATGAGGTGAAATGAGGAAGGCGAGAAGCAAGGGATAAAAAGAATTTCTTTTTCCTGCCTTCAGTGTGGGAAAGGGCAACACGCCACGGGAGAAGAGCAAGGACCACAACGGGTATCAGAGGGCTCCGAAAGCCCTCTTGGCAGGGCCAGCGGAGCCACAGTACATTTTCCTGAGCACAGAGGCTGCAGGAAATTCCGAAGTTACTCTTGTTCACTTCTGGACTATGTCCCAGGCCTGGGAAAGCCTAGCTTCTACCCCCATACTGTGGAGACTTGTCAGCAAGTGGGGGAGGTGGAGAATAGGCCTGGAGAAGGGCTGCAGGAATCAGATCTTCAATTGTCCCCCCCCCGCCCCAGGACTGTGGGAGCCAAAATTCCTAACCCTGCTGTCAGGGTGCCCCAGGAACATCATGGTCTTGGACAGCGCTTCTCCAACCTCACCCCTACCCCCATTCAGCACACCACCTGGGGTTCTCAGGTTGGAGAGCAGGTCAGAGAGCTCCTTCCCACTCTCTGAGCGATGGAAGTTTGGATTTTGTTTCAGCTGGTGCGGAAGGCATCTCTCGTTGTTTAGAGCAGGAGAGATAGTGGTTAGATGTTTATGTGATGTCCTCAGTCTCTGTCCATTGCTCCTAGAAGTGGTTTTCTGAAAGATTCAATCTAATTGGCCAAGCCAATTCAGTTTTCAAGATCATTTTTCCTGATTTTCGGGGTGTTCAGAGTATGCTTCAGATTCAAGCAATGTCCCTGTCTTTCTGCTAGGCTTTCTTGCAAAACTTAGCACCGCTAGGTGGACCTCGGCAAGCACAAACCAATGTTTTCGGATGTGGCCACCTCACCACTTTGATCAAAACTGCCTAATGGAATAGAGGAGTGTGAAAGGATGGTTCTCCGGCTCACACAAGTTTCTGGTCCGATAAGAAAAGTCTGCACCAGTTTGGCCAGCTTATCTCGAGAGCCAGCGTCAGTCAACTTCTGTGTTTTGTTCCCTGATTTTCCGGGTGGACCAAGGTATTACTCCCAGTTGGCCCAGTGGGTTGTGTCAAAGGTGCACACAGGAAGTCCAAGGCAGCAGATGAAGTGCCACTATAACAGCATTTTAAGTTTTGGACCCCAGCGAAGCTGAGTTTTCAATAAATGACTCTTCCTCTTTCCTCCCCGAAGTGACAATCAAATAGCCGACTATTTTTTTAAAAGATGTTATTTATTTATTTTTAGAGAGAGGGGAAAAGAGGGAGAAAGAGAAGGGAAACATTGATGTGAGAGAGAAACATCTACCGGTTGCCTCTCCTACACTTCCCGACTAGGGACTGAACCCGCAACCAGGGCAAGTGCCCTGACCTGGAATCAAACCAGTGACCTTTTGCTTTGCAGGACTACATCCAACCAACTGAGCCACACCGCTCAGGGGAAGATAGCCAACTACATTTTCTAGTGCAGCGATGATATTTCTTCTTATAATGTTAAGAAAGAGGTCGTTTACCCCAACACCACGAGTCAACAGGTATATACAATTTTAGAGTATCAATAGGTATTTCAAATATATCAAGAGACATTCTACTCAAAATTTCCCCCATTTGCAACCTAGCACCCTCTACCACCTTTCCTTGCTTTATTTTCCTCCATAGAACTCATTGTCTGATATGCTATTATTTTACTTATTGTAAACAAACAATTTTGTCTCTCTCCCTCTGTCTTATATGCACACACACCAGAATATACACAAGGGCTAGAATTTATTTTATTTTTGTCTCTTTTGTTCACGGTTACATATTCTGAACCTAGAAAGATGCTTGTCACAGAATTGACAGTTAATGAGTATTTGTTGAATGAATGAATGAATGAAAGAATGCCTCAGAGACAGAGTTTTCTGTGAAGGAAGTACTTTGCCCTTTTTTCCCAACCTGTGTACCTAGAAGCTAGATCATCTAACTGCAGTGCGAATTCACATTTTTACAGCAAAGTTGGAGAAAGACCTGGCAAACAGCTCAGGGACAGAGTCCAGCATGTAGGTCAGAACCACAGAGGTACCTTCTGGGCAGCTCTGGGTTCGGTCTTCATGGGGCTAAATCAGCATTCCAGACACACACAGGAAACATAACCAGATAATAGAGGCGGG
The DNA here is from genome assembly GCF_022682495.2 of Desmodus rotundus. Classification (NCBI taxonomy): domain Eukaryota; kingdom Metazoa; phylum Chordata; class Mammalia; order Chiroptera; family Phyllostomidae; genus Desmodus; species Desmodus rotundus. The sequence goes on along the minus strand of NC_071399.1, from coordinate 88,174,117 downwards.
ATGAGAAACTCACTCTCTCCATGCAGAACTGCCAACGGCCCCCTTCCTTCTCTTCCACAAATAGTTCAAGTCAGAATTTTCAAATACAGGAGGATGATAAAGGACAAACTCTCAAACAAAGCCAGTTATGGACAAGTGCAATAAAACTCTGTGATAGGTACATGTGTATATATACCTCTTTACAGGAAAGTTGCTCTGGAGAAGGTGGAGAGTCTAACTTTTTCCATAAATGCGCATATTCTGCCACAAGGAACATGCGTTCATTCCTTCACTCAGCAAACATGCGTCGGGCACCCATTCTGTCCTCAGCCCTGCTCGTGAATTGGATGAAGCTATGAACAAGAGAGACATGTTCGCTAAGGAGAAAATATAGGTTCATCAAATACTCACTGGCCACTTGCAGCTCTTGAGCAGCATTTCTGTCGGGATGAAGAGTGCAGGTTATACTGCAACTCTGCCTCCGTGACTACAGCTGTGCAGTCTGCCTGGTTATCCCCGGCCCCAGTGGAGAAGGCTTTCTATTGTCTCCAGATGTTTCCTACCCACCATCCAGTGCGATACTCAGAGAACAGAATGACCCAGTGACCCCTAGCCACAGGATGTTTTATAACTTGAGACTGCATGGCTATCTTACCATCCTCAGCTTACAGTTATTTTGGCATAAAGAGACTGGGGCTGTTTTATCGTGGTGCTTTGTTCATGTTCTGACATCTCCACTTTCTCTGCTGAATCTTTTTCTTACCTTCTGAAGCTGGCGTGGGCTGTACCTCAGATTCAGTCTATAAATAGTCTAGTTGGCCCCTGGGTTGGATATTTTTTCTTTCCCTCTCCACATGCACTCTCCCTTTTCTCCTTCTGTTCTCTGCCCCAGAAGGCTGACTTGTATGGACTGTATCAAAGGCGTCTCCATCTCCCTTGCTTCCTTTTGGGTCCAGCCAAGGAGGATTCCTGGCAAGATATCTGGAGGAAGGAAGAGACTGAGGATGGGGTATTTATTCCTTTGATTCTTTCCTGTAAGGTCACCTCAGGCTGGCTGTATCCCTTGGTTGAAGGTCATTGCTCTTGTCTAAACAACCAATTGCCTTGAGCCTTCTTCCAGATGCTGCAGCCACTCCCTGTGCTCATCCCTCCCCTCCGCCCCCGCCCCAGGTCTAGGGGCTGGTGCAACCACATGCTGCTGGCTCAGGCTCCTGCAAGATCCCTGTGCTTCCCCACACCCCACCCACACCTCCGTACCTTAGTCACTTTGTGAATGAACCCTCTCTTGGTTATCCTAATGTAGTGGCACCATCTGTTCCTGCAGGGGGCCTGAATGTTGCCACAGGTTTGGGCTCTTGGCTGCATCAGTGCTATGCCCTCTGGCAGAAAGCTGAAAGGCTATGGAGAGACTTCTAGAAGCTTCTTGCAAAAGGTCACTCTAATACAGCATCTCTAATTGCTCAGCCATCTAAATGTTGAATTTCTCTGAATGCAGTGCTCTCCCTTGAAGATAAGCCTCAAGCTAGATGCCATGCTGATCTGCAGAGTGTGACTCACAGTAGCCAGGGTCTGAGGCTGTGAGTGTGACCGCCAACCAAAGAGTCCCAGGAGCTCCTCCTCATGAGGCACAAGTCAGGAGCCTTACCAAGTCAATGGCACTGAATCTTAGAGCCAAGCATGTCCCTCCTCGAGCAGCTTTGTAGGGCCCAGTCACAGGAGAAGGCAAACCCTACAACGGTTTCTGGAAACAAGCTGCAGAGTTTAGATTCTCTGGAGCTTAGCAGTAAGTACCCTTGAAAGAGGTGGCTTGTGTGGTGATCAAGGACAGATTCTGGAGCCAGCTGTGCTCTGTCCCAGTTCTGTGTGATAGGACCTTCAGAGCCCCCTAGTGATGAGACCTTCAGCAGAATGGCTTAACCGTTGTAGACCTCTGTTTCCTCATCAAAATAGCAGCTTCCCTGCAGAGAGTCCCAATTATAATGGATGCAAAGAAGCCCACTCCAAGACATGTCATCATTAAAAGGCCAAAGGTTAAAGAGAAAGAGAGACTCTTAAAAGCAAGAGAAAAGAAGTTAGTTGCAGAAAGTTGCCAGGTGAGAGGGGGGAGGGGGAGAAACGGTGAACAGGTGAGGGGATTAAGAAGTACAAATAGGTAGTTTCAGAAGAGCCATGGAATGTAAAGTACAGTACAGGAAATGGAGTAGCCAAAGACCTTATATGCATGACCCATGGAGATGAACAATGGTGGGGGGACTGCCTGAGGCAGTGGAGGGGGACGAAGGGGGAAAAACCAGGACAACTGTAACAGCATAATCAATAACGTCTCGCTAAAGAAATAAAAAATAAAAATAACAACTTCTCTGAGAATTAAATTGGGTAATATTTATTTATTTATTTATTTTAATTTTAATTTTTTATTGTTATTCAATTACAGTGTGTGCCTTTTCTCCCCATTCCTCCCCCCCACCCCAGCTGAACCCCCCTCCCTTCCCCACCTCCACCCTCCCCCTTGATTTTGTCCATGTGTCCTTTATAGTAGTTCCTGTAAATTGGGTAATATTTATAAAATATTCAGAACAGTGCCTGGTACATTGTATGTACACTAGTCCTTGGCTAAGCTGTTCTTGCTGTGGACGGAGGGGCTCTCCCCACCATCTTCTGTTTGCTTACTGCTGGAAGAACCAGCCCTCACACCAAACACACTTTTTAATAAATAGATAGACAGAAGGACCCAGCATAAAGCACGATGACCCGGTATGCTTTGCAGAAATTTTTATACGGGGTCATAATTTCCTTGTTTAACTCAACCCTCAGTGTTCATCCTCATGGTGTGTCTTGCGTCACGCTACGTACAACAGAAGACACCAGTGAAGAAGAGGGTCCCAGGCCCCACCCTCGTGGAAGTGCTACAGAAAGATACAGCTCGCATTGGGAGCTGGATGTCTTCACAACTACATTTAATTTAAAATCAGGCCACTTGAGAAAATTCAGCTGTAAGCTCGGCCTTCTCTCATCTCTGAGCACAGGGCAGCCAGCTGCAAATCAAGCTGTGACTTCTTCAGACTTTTTCCCATCAAGACTCCTGTTCTTTCCGTAGATTTCTTTGATGGGAGAGTAAATAGAATATCATAGACCTTTGGCACCTCTACTCTGAAAGAGCTTTCTGGCAGCACAAATGGATTTTCAATTTAAAGTGCTTGGAATAAGTAGAAAAAGGCTTTTGACTAATTTTTTTTCTACACTGAACATGTACTGTTTTTGTCGTGGAAACTAAAGATATTTTTTTAACTTTAAAACGTTTTCAGTTGTAATGTCTGGCATAGCCTTATTAAATTCTAGTGAAGCACAGCACACCACAGATTAACACTGATCACAGCTGAATAATCCGTCCAAGAGTAGGTGGGAAGACCCTTCGGTGTCCGTGCTTCTTTTTTAGCGCTCAGTTGGGAATTGGGAACCCCGGGATGAAGGGCAGGCTGCTGACGGCTATACAGGCAAGGGGTACATGAGATGATCTCCAAGAAAGTTAAAGGTGCTAGCAAAAATACTTTTGTTCTTATGTTAAACCATATGGCCTGCAGAAAATGCAGTGAATATTGCACCATACCATATCTTGTCCCTCGCTTGGTTTAAGAACACCTGGTAGAAAGTGGAAGTCAACACTTGCAATCTAACTCAACTGGATCCATTTTTCTTCCACCCTTGTTTTCTAGCAGAAGAAGAACTTCCCGCTTCTACCAAAGGAATCAGTGGTGGGTCATGCTTGATTCACCTGGATTTCCTGGACCACCCTTTTCTTCCTGTCCAAGGTCTAGAGAGAGAGACTTATTCCACTTAATCTTTATGTCCAAAGATTCAAGTATAGTGTCTTTATATGTTGTCTGTGCCAAATAAACGTTTGATAAATAGGTAGATGGATGAATGGATGGACAGATGGAAGGAGGAAAAAATGAAGATGATAGAATTTGAGGTTAAGAAAAAGAGTTAACTAAAAGAACGGTTCCACTATTATTGGAAAAAGAGGGTGTAGGAAAAGGAATAAATTTGCAGTATCGCAAAGAGCTCAGGTTGGGACGTGAAGCGTCTGTGGCTTTGTGGAACATCTGTGTGTCTTGCGCAGTTGTAAACTTCTGCGATTCAGCATCCTTGTGGATGAAACTGAGGGTGTGAATGGGGCGATCTTCAGGTTGCCTTCAAGTTCTATGATACTAAGTATAATGAAAAAGAATGAAGGCCCTGGCTGGTGTGGCTCAGTGGATGGAGCACCAGCCTGTGAGCCAAAAGGTCACTGGTTCTGTTCCCCATCAGGGCACATGCGTGGGTTTTGGGCCAGGTCCCCAGTTGGGGTTGTACAAGAGGCAACCAATTGGTTTCTCTCCTTCTCTTTCTCTCTCCCTTCCTCTCTCTCTAAAAATAAATACATAAGTAAAATCTTTTTTTAAAAAAAAGAATGAAAAAGAGTAGAATTTACCAAGGTTTAATCATGGTTTTAAAATGTGGAAGTGCCTTTTCATTAGCCAGAAGGCAACTGGGTGTTGGATGTTCTAAATGTTTAGTTTTGTGATACCTTCTTCAGTGTAGTATGCACCATTTACATTTAAATTAAAGTGAATTCAAATTGATTTACATTTAGCAGATAGTTCTCAAGCTACTTGCCCAACAGCGTGCAAAACCTTGGTTGGACGTTTTTCTTTTCATCTTTACAGCTGGTTTCTAGGAGAAGTTGAGCATGGCTCCTAAGAAACCCTTCCACCAGGGCAAGCCAAGGCAGTGGGTTGATTAATTAGCACCCACTTCTAATGGATGTACAAGAAGATCACTCAAATCTCTTTCAACCCTGAAATTGTTTGGTTTAATAATCTCAATCTTCTACCACTGAGCCAAGGTTTTTATTTTTGAGGCCCACTATTGTGCAAACTCTACATCTCTTTCTGCCAAGACCAAATGCTGTCTCCTTTCTCTCGCTACACAATTAACTCACACAACCTTGGACCCAGATACACATCCCCGTGCCAGTGGTCAATGTTTAACTCCTCCTCTGTCGACATTGTCCCTCTGCCCAGGGCCAAGAATCAGACGATCAGTGCCAGATAGTACTGTGCTTTTCATATTGATTCTCCTTCTTAAAATTAATTTCTTTATAGACTTTTGAATATTTTATTTACGTTAAGTATTTTCCTTTTTTTTTTTTTCTGGTGAGTTCTCACTCAAGTGGCTTTTAACCTTTTCAAATACCTAAAAGACAATGGGTGTGCGTATGAAGTATGTTCTGCTAGGTTCGATTTACTTGCCTGGGCCCTGGAGATTTCTGACTTTCAAAAAATCAATGTATATGTTGACAACACAAACACCCAAACTAAAAATGCCACAGTATTTGATTTTTATTCACTTTTCAAGGCAACTTTCCAAAACAGAGTCATTTCTACTATCGAAGTCTTCTGGGTTGACCCATACCATCACTGGGCTCAGCAAAATCTGCCTCGATTTGTTTCTGGTCCAATACAGCAGATTCCCAATGTATTGTCATTTATCTTCCTTTTTAATAGCTGTAAGTATAACATTGGATGTCACCAACTCCTACTCAAAAAGTACACAGAAAGACATAACATGAAAATAGCCAGGTTTTATTTACCGTGTTATGCGAAGGGTGTTTAAACTGACAAGCTGGGGCACTGTAAAACCTTGAGCTAACGTTTGAATCTATAGATATTCACATACAATCTGTGATTCACAATCTATAATTATGGTCAGAGCAGTTTCAGATGAAGTCCCTTTTGTGAAAAGATGTTAGGTATTTGGGAATATGTAAGCTGCCTTTGCAGCTTTACGGTAATATGGAAGAATCAGAGTATTCAATTTACCAGAAAACTCAATTTCTTACTGTCCTGGATAGATGGAAGGGTGGACTTGAGGGGGAAGCAGGGTGGCAGGGGGAAGCCTTGAAGAAGCCAGATTAGCAAATTTAGCTTCAAACATACCCTGTGGTCTCTTATTTCAATTTTAGACATTTATTTTTGCTACCTCTGTCGTAAACGTAGGCTTTTTCCTTCCTATGCTGCCATAAGAACACGCTCTTACCTTGCAAAAACAACACTTACATTGCACGTTGTTTTCCATTTTTCTGTTTAAAATTTTGACCCATACATTTAGTTCTCTGGGGCAAAGCTTGGTTTTTCCAGCCTTCGCCACAGGTGAAAAACAACTCTTAAAATTGTCCCCGTTGCTTAGTTGAGATAACTGAGGTCTGAAGAAGTAAAATAATTTGGGCAAAGTCATAGAAGTTAGCAAGAGAATAAATTAGAATTTCCGCAAAGATTTGACATGTTCCAAGTCCCATGCTCGTTTTCTTCAAAGTTCCAAAAAATCAGTGTATATAGGTGCTCTCTAATTTTTATTAAATAGAAGAATCTCCAGTGACAAGAATCCAAGAAACTGTGATTCTCAGTTATCTTAGTGGAATTTCTTTTTTAACAGAAAAATAAATTACAAGAATGGTAACTCTATTAACAGTAATTAAAACATAAATGTATACACATACAATTCCAGAAACTATTCCGTCATTCCCCTGAAACACAGTAGTTATAACATCCCACTCTTTAATCTTGTAAATATTATAGAACAATTAATATTTTCAGAGATAACCCCAGGACTTTTAAAAAACTCAAGTCAATGTCAAAATACTAAACTTAGTTAAACAACACTAAGACTGAGAAGTAGATTTATATATTTTATTTTATTTAGAAAATGTTTACATCTTAAATTTTTTCTTTAATTTCTTGATTTACAGTGGCCTAATTTTTCTCAGAGATATGTTATTTTAAATAACCTATATTTTCTCTTCTACAACAAGTAATTGCTTATTGTAGAACATTTAGAAAATACAAAAATACAAAGAAATTCAACATCCAGAGATAATGTTATATTTTTTCTGTCATATACAGAAATAGATATCGACATGATTTTAACTTACAAAACTGAGATTATACAGTATATACATTCTTTCGTGTGCTGTGAGCATTTTCCCATGTCATTTATAGTTTCTTATTTGCATATATGTAAATAGCATAAAATATTCTCATGAGGGTATAACATATTTACTTAATATTTCTGTGTTGCATATTTGAGTTGTTATATGTAACACAGCAATTATATTTGCCCTTATCCATTTCTCCCCCTAGATTAGATTCCTGGTAGTTATTACATCTAAGGGTGGAGACACGTTTGAGGCTCTTGGTAAGTGTTGTTAAATTATTCTCCAGTACTTTCGTACCATTTTTCACTCTAGGGCCTACCTCACCGTATCATTACCAGCAAAGGGCATTGTTGTCCCTGTAAGGATTTATAAGATGGTTTTATTGTAAGTTATTTGCTTTATCAGTTTTGGAAAATGATCTCCTTTTGATTCACAGAACATGTTTCTCTAGAAGTTCTGTTGCCTAATATAATAGCCAGAAAAATGTGACAGATCTTATGCTAAGAGACAAAATAATCTCCTAATTCTAACCGTACTTTATAATGTGCAACTTTCTAAGTGAAGAGATTTTCTTGGAAAAGTTTAACCACCTCCCCAAATAGCACAGATAAGAGTTGGTACAGCTTCAGCCAGGTCCCATTCTGAAACGTATACAAAATTTCACTGTTTAGTTTTCATCAGACACTTTAAGATCAGGCACCAAAGATCCATCTCCCTGATATTTCTCTACATTGTTAAAATTTTCCAATTTTCCAGATGAACTACATAATCATTTTGCCAATTCTCTCAGAATTGGCATTTTGACTGTTGTTGCATTAAGGGAATACATTCAATTGAAGAGAATTAATATCTCAATAGTATTGGATCCTCCAGCAACGTTGAGATGTTCCTTAGGTACCTTATTCAGTTTTGCGGTTTCCGTCAACATAGCTTCCTCACCTCTCTTGTTAAGGCATTTTTAAAATTTTTTTTCCATTTTTATAATAATGAGTGGGATCTTTGTTATATTTTAATTGAAGCAGTTGGCACTGATTTGTGTATGTCTATTTGTGTTCCTTTTTAGTTATAATAGTTTACTGTTTGATTTCCAAAGGTTTCCAAATATACATACAATTGTGTATTTGCAATATTTTTCTTTGTTTCTTATCTCTATTTTTTTCTTATTTTATTGAATTGGGTGAGACGTCTAGCACAGTGCTAAATATTGATGATAGGGTATGTTATGTGTCATTATATCTAAATAATAAAAAAACACATACACACAAATATATATAAGCTGAATGGCCCCCCAATATTACCTTGATGTCCTGCCCAGAGGGCTCATGGGCTCCATCTCTGCTGCTGTTGAACGCCAGCATCTTCCCGTGGGGCATCCTCAGGGATACCGTGTAGGATGCTAAATTCAGCAGGGCTAAGTTTCAGGGATGCTCTGTGCATCCGAATCTGTTTTCCTGTCCCTTTCTCTGTTGGTTTCTTCTTTTATTCCTGCACTTTCAGCCCCCCTCACTCTCCCTATTATGAGGCATCTGAGGAGGGTCCTTCTGTACAATAACCTTGACCCCTAAACTCTCAGATAGCTCACAAGAGTCCTTTCCTCACCCACCTCATTTTTAAAAGTTTACTGACCATTAATGGGTATTATCATTGTGCCTGAAGCCTGAAAATAACAAACCCCCTCATCTTTCTATAATACTCCAAGAATATTTCAAAACCTGCCCCTTTGCTGGAAATCCACAAAATTATTCTACAAACATTAAACCCTGAAAACAGTAAATGAGTGACCTGGATCACCAGACTGACAAGAGAACAGCCCCCGCTATGTAGCGGATGGTATCATTTGCTGCATCACACTGTGTGCTCCTTTATGGGGATCCGTGGCAACATCAGGAACAAATTTCCAGAATTATCTTTATTGTAAGTACATTTGGAATCATATAGTTCTGTTTCCCTCTCGACCCTGGCTGCCAGCACACTCAGAATCCAGTATGAAGAGCTCTGCTTTCAGCAGTATGGTCCATTTGGCATGTGTTGTGAATGATAACATTATCCCTGGTTTTCTTGTTTATTTTCTAATTTTTCTATTTTCTATTCCTCTTGCACTATTTCCTAGTCAATTTATGTGATATGCTCTTCTGCTTGCACCCAAGACATTGAAAGGAGAAATAAATACTTTTTAAAGTGACATTTCAATTCTCAGTGTGGGTGCCTCTGGCTTTGCAAATCTTTCCTGGCCAGTTTCATCCCACTTCCTCTGCCATTTGGTGCTCACCTGGGTCAGGCAAGCTCAAGACCGCAACACTGATGCAAACGTTAGTGTGACTCAAATATAATTAAAGTCAAACTTTTCAGAAAAGTACCTCACGCAATGAGTTCCCAATGTAGGCGAACATGACTTGGGCATTTATTGTATTATTACTAACACTATTATTATCTGTGCTTCTTTTTCTTTTTCCGGCAGGTACATATTTTTTTTTTTTTAAATCTAACCAAAATTCAGCTGGAAGAAAACTTTCTCCTTCATAAATAACATAGTACATGAATGAGTCAGAATTGGTGCTACAGTCACCCCGTTTGTATTGTTTTTGTTTTAATTTGACCATGAAAACATGGTGAGTAATGAAGAAATCTTTGATGATGCTCAGCTGCATTTGATTTTTTCCCCTCCTGTATCTGTTGTTAACGTTGAGTTAATTGCAGCGTGTAATTTACCAGATGGCAACAGTAGGTGAGTCATATAATTTTTTATTCAGACCTGTAACAGTGTCTTGTATATAACAGATGCATCATATTTGTTGAATGGATGAATGGAATGAGTGAATAAAGGAATGAATAAAGAATAAAACTAATCAGGCTAAAAGTTAAACATGAGCTCTGTCTAGCAAGACTGTTTAAGGGAAAGGAATTCCACTGTGGGCAACTCAGAATCCAGGTTAGAAAATGCCTGTTCAAAAGAGAACCTGCCCTGGCTGGTGTGGCTCAGTGGATTGAGTGCCAGCCTGTGAACCAAAGGGTCGCCTGTTCGATTCCCAGTCAGGGCACATGCCTGGGTTGTGGGCCAGGTCCCCAGTGGGGAGCGTGTGAGAGGCAATCAATCAATGTTTCTCTCCCTCTCCTTCTTCCCTTCTCCTCACTCTGAAAATAAATAAATAAAGTCTTAAAAAAAAAGAAAGAGAACCCAACTCTCCCTTAATACTGGAGGTGCCAATGCATGATTTTAGGTTTCTAAAATCCTTGGGAATAGACATTATTAAAAGCTGAATCTCTGATGAGATGGTCTATAGGATTTCAGGCATCTGAATTGCATCCCATGGGCCAACTGCCCTTTCTTACTCTCTGAAGATGATAAGAAAGGAGGTGAAGAAAAAAAAAAACACACAATTATGAGGGCAGGGAGACAAAGAGCTCAGCATCCCAGCTCTATCTCATATGTGCAGGACTGGCTAAGTACGAGGAGTCCAGTGCATAAAGGCAGAGTCCCTTGTTCAAAATTATTAAGAATTTTAAGTTTGGCAACAGCATTAAACCAAACATAGGGTCCTTTTTAGATGCAAGGCTATTTACAAGTATACAGGTTGCACACCCGTAAAACTAACCTTGCATATGTATTGTTAATCTCTTAGAATTAAGAGCAAAGAAAGTGGAATCGGTCTGATGCGGGTGAGTTTTATTCTAACGCAGAGCCATCCCACAGAACTTTCTGTGGGATGGGAATGGATGGTCAACACCTCCGCGGCCAGTCAGTACACAGCCGCTAACGACCTACAGCTCCTGAGCACTTAACATGGGGCTAGTGTGACTTGAGTAGTGCTACTGAAGGATTATATTTTAACTTTATTTAATTCATTTTTAAATATATTTTATTGATTTTGCTATTGCGGTTGTCCCATTTTGTCTCTCTCCTTTATTCCCCTCCGCCATGCACCCCCTCCCACCAGCATTCCCCATCCTTGGTTCATGTCCATGGGTCGTACATATAAGTTCTTCGGCTTCTACGTTTCCCATACTATTCCTAACCTCCCCTATTTTGTACCTACTATCTATGCTTCTTATTCCCTGTACCTTTTCTCCCATTCTCTGCACCCCCCCGCCCCTTCTCCACTGATAACCCTCCATGTGATCTCCATTTCTGTGATTATGTTCCTGTTCTAATTGTTTGCTTAGTTTGTTTTTGTTTTTTTTTAAGGTTCAGTTGTTGATAGTTGAGAGTTTGTTGTCATTTTACTGTTCATAGTTTTTGACCTTCTTCTTTTACTTAGATAAGTCTCTTTAATATTTCACATAATAAGGGTTTGGTGATGATACACTCCTTTAACTTGACCTTATCTGGGAAGCACTTTATCTGCACTTCCATTCTAAATGATATCTTTGTTGGAGAGAGTAATCTTGAATGTAGGTCCTTGCCTTTCATGACTTTGAATACTTCTTTCTGGCCCCTTCTTTCCTGTAAGGCTTCTTTTGAGAAAACAGCTGACAGTCTTATTATGGGAATTCTTTTGTAAGTAACTGTCTCCTTTTCTCTTGCTGCTTTTAAGATTCTCTCCTTATCTTTAATCTTGGGTAATGGAATTAAGGTGTGCCTTGGTGTGTGGTTCCTTGGGTCCAACTTCTTTGGGACTCTCTGAGCTTTCTGGACTTCCTAAAAGTCTACTTCCTTGGCCAGATTGGGGAAATTCTCTTTCATTATGTTTTCAAAGAAGTTTTCCATTTCTTGCTCTTCTTCTTCTCCTTCTGGCACCCCTATAATTCAGATGTTGGAACGTTTAAAGTTGTCCCAGAGGTTCCTAAGACTCTCCTCATTTTTTTGAATTCTTGTTTCTTCATTCTGTTCTGGTTGAAAGTTTATTTCTTCCTTCTGGTTCAAACCATTAATCTGAGTCCCAGTTTCTTTCCCATCACTGTTGATTCCCTGTACATTTTCCTTGATTTCACTTTGCATAGCCTTCACTTCTTCCTCTATTTTGCGACCATACTCAACCATTTCCATGAGCATCCTGATTACCAGTGTTTTGAACTGTGCGTCTGATAGGTTGGCTATGTCTTCCTCGCTTAGTTGTATTTTTGCTGGAGCTTTGATCTGTTCTTCCATTTGGGCCATTTTCTTTTTCTTTTTTTCTTTTTTTTTTTGTCTCGGGGCCTCTATTAGGTAGTAAGGGGGGGAGCCTTAGGTATTTGCCAGGGTGGAGCAACGCACGTGTCTGCATTGTGGTGCTGTACGTGGGGGGGGGGGGGTTCAAGAGGGAACAATGCTGCTTGCTGGGCTCTTGACTTTCAGTCACTTCCTCCGCTACCCACAAGCAAATTGGGCCCTTGTGGTGCCGATTCCTGGGTGGGTGGTGTGTGTACGTTCTAGGACCCTGTGGGTTTCTCCAATGGACACTCCAGTGAGGCTGGGAGTTTCTCCCGCCACTGCACCCCCCCTACCCAGGTGTTTTCAGTCAGAGGTTTTGAGGCTTTATTTCCCCACGCTGGAACCCTGGGTTGTGTGGTCTGTCTTGCTCCCCAGTTGTTCCTCCCAGTTTATCTGCATGCAAACGTGGGACCACCCACTCTTCCAGCCTCTGCCTTGCCACAAGTCCTCTCTGCCTAGGTGCCCGTCTCTGCCCCTCCCACTGGTCTGGATGAATGTTTCTTCTTTAAATCCTTGGTTGTTCGGCTTCTATACAATTTGATTTTCTGGCAGTTCTGGTTATTTTTTGTTTTTAAATTTGTTGTTGTCCTTCTTTTGGTTGTGTGAGGAGGCACAGTGTATCTACCTTTGCCTCCATATTGGCCAGAAGTCTTAACTTTATTTAATTTAGTTAACATAAATTGAAATAGCTACATTCAGATATGGCTGCCATATTGAACATAGAAGTTAAACAAATCAACCAACTTATAGATAATAGTTCCATATAGAAAGACTTTGTAACAATTTTATAACAATGAAATTTGTAACATTTTGTAACAATGAAAAACAAACAATGCCTTTTATATTAACTGTTTTGAGCAACTGACAGCAGCTGTTTGCGTGTTAACCCATTGGAAAGTTGCAGCATAACTTCTACACTCACAAATAGAACAAGAAATTTCTTTAAGATACAGAACTGCAAAACTTGGAGGAGATCCCTGCCTCCAAAAGTTCCTAAGGATAGAGAGTTTCTATGGCAACAAAGAATCCATCCAAATGTAATTAAAAGTGAGAGGCTAGGGTATCTTACATCATTTATTTCTAATACATTGTACCTTTGACTATCTTTTTCTAAGCCACGGATGTGCTAATATGTCTGCCAATGTTTTTTCAGGACTGAGGCTGACAAGTCATTGTAAGAAGAAGGAAAAGAGGACACAATCTTCTTGAAGCAACATTAGGAACTGTGCAGAAAGGATAAGACAAGAAGAAAAGATGTATCCTTTTGCCACATGTTGTAATTCCACCCTGGGTGGATGAGAAGGCCAGCCACTCTCTGAGGGTTTCCACTTTTTAGTATCCCATTCCCCATCGGGGACTCCTGCAGCACCCACCCTTTAAACACTCTGCCTTGAGTCCCTGGAAGCATCTGCCCTGGCTCCCTATGAGGTTCTGGTATCCCAGCCATCCTGCCCCTGCGTCCTGGGCTTCTTTGTGCCTGCACAACCCAGCCATGGCCAGGGCCCTGGGCATCTTTGGGAGATTCTCAAAGCAGGGTTCTGATGGACACTGGGACAGACATTAACAATCACTGTCGTCCTGGTTTCAGGTCAGTGACCAGACACCAATTTCTTTGTATGTGATAGCGGTGGAAAAAAGGTTTATCATTTTATATATATATATATATATATACACACACTTTGGGGTGGTGAACACACAATATAATAGGCAGATGGTGTATTATAGACTTGTATAGCTGAAGCCTGTATAATGTTATTAACCAATGTTACCCTAATACATTCAATTAAAAAATAAAAAATAAAAAAATAATTATGCAATGAATACTAGTGGTGTGAGTGAATGAGAAGAGTTTTTTGTTTGCTTGTTCTGTTTTGTTTTGTTTTAGCTGCAAATCATGTGTCCCTGAAGGGTGAATGTAAACACAGGGGGTTACTGAAGTGAGCTGATTTATTGCTAGAAAAAACAATGACAGCAACCACCTGTCCGTGAAAGAAATGCCCATCTAGGTAAGCATTTCTCCATCTAAGGGAAGTAACATCGTGACTAAGAAAATTAAGCTTTAGCCCTGGCTGATGTAGCTCAGTGGATTGAGCGCCTCCCTGTGAACCAAAGGGTTGCCGGTTCAATTCCCAGTCAGAGCACACGCCTCAGTTGCAGGCCAGGTCCCCAGTGGTGGGTATGCAAGAGGCAACCACACATGGATGTTTCTCTCCCTCTGTTTCTCCCTCCCTTTCCCTCTCTGTAAAAATAAATAAAATCTTTCAAAAAAAGAAAAAGAAACTTGTATGATTACAATAATTATTATACAATTATTCTATTCAATGCATAGGTCAAGGTAGCATACCGCTGGGGCGTTGGAGGTCAAGAACAACCCTGAAGTAAGGAAAGATTTCTTTAAAAGAATACAAAATAACTAATCATAAAAGAAAAGATTGGTACATTGACTTCATTAAAATTAAATACTCCTATTTAGGAAAAGACTCTAACAAGGGTGGAAAAAGGCAAACTTCAGACTGGGATAGTATATTTACAAATACATACCTAGAAAGCATAAAGAAACCCTACCATTGGCCGTAAAAGAGAATGGAACCTTACCATTTGTGACAGCATGGATGGACTTAGAAGGCATTATGCTAAGCCAAATAAGCCAAAGACAAATATCATATAATATCACTTTTATAGGAATCTAAAAAACAAAATAAACAAAGAAAATTGAAACAGACTTCTAGATACAGAGACCAAACTGATGGAAGCCAGGGGAGGGAGGCTGGGGTCCAGGGTAACAGAATGGGAAGGGATTAAGAAGTACACATTCAGTTACAGAATAGGTGTGGGGATGTGAGGCAAAGCATAGGGAATATAGTCAGTAATATTGTAATAACTACCTATGGTGCCAGGTAGGCACTTGAATTACCAGAGGGAAGATTTTATAACCAAATGGATGTGTCTGGCTGCTGTGCTGTGCACCTGAAACTAATAAAAATGTGTTGAATGTCAACTGTAACAGAAAAATAAAATTAAAAAAGAATTCCTACCAGTATCCAAGGAGAAGAGAAACAACCCATTTAAACAATGGGCAAAGACAGGTACTTCACAAAAGAGGATGCCCAGGGGCCAATAAGTGCACGAATATTACTGCCCTTAGAGAAACACAACGTGAAACGAACAGTGACGAACCACTCCACACCCACCCGATGACTAAAGCGAAAACGACCACAGCACCGGGTCCGTGTGGGGGCGTGTGGAGCTGGTAGACGCTGTGAAGCACTGCCTGGAGCTCCTTCAACAAGGCGTTGTTCTCCCAGCTGCCGCGAGTGCTGACAGCTTCCACCTCCAGTCCTGCAGCGGTTGTCTGGGCTGTGTCTTATTCAAGGTCACAGTGACAGACGGGTGGAAGGCGCAAAGGACTAGCCAACTTGGCCCAATGTGGAACAGTACTGAGAGGCCATTCTAACGCCCCACCCCAAGCCCAGGTGGCCGGCCTGCATGCAGCTCCCCTTCCTCTGTCCAGCCTTACTCCCCATGGCTCCCTTCTGCAGGAGGTGGTCCCCAGGGCACTGTGTCATAAATACCCTGCACACTAAACTCTGTTGCAGAGCCTGCTTCCTAGGGAGTCCGTGCTGTGATGTGGTACAAATGAGTTCTCGCACGGGGCTTGTTACTGTGTAAATTAATTCAACTGCTTGAGAAAATTGTCTATTGTGACTTAGCAATTCCACGCCTAGGTATTTATCTAGGCATCTGTCTGTCCACCAAAAGTCTTCTACAGGAGTGTTCAGAGCAGCTTTATTCATAATAGACCCAAACCGGAAACAACCCCAATGCCCATCAATGACAGACTGCATAAATAAATAAGTATGTGTATACACCAGAATACTCTACAGTGATAAGGAAGAGCAAACTGCTGCTATATCTAACAGACATAATGCTGAAGAAAAGAATTTAGACACAAAAGAGTACATACTGCATAATGTAATTTATAGGAAGCTCAAGAATTGGCAAAACTAAGCCCCGTTGGTAAGGAAAGAACAGCACTCCCACTGGGGTGTGCGGATGGACTGAGAAGGAGCATGAAGGAGCCTTCTGGGTGTCAGAAAGGTTCTGTCTTGAGATGGTCAGTGGTTACATATGTCATTGAAGTGTACACTTAAGTTTTGGGCATCTTACTATAGGTACGTTGTGAGTCAGTTAAACAAACCTCAAACTAGTAAATTCTTTATTAACCTATTGCAAATTAGCTGGTGTGTGGACTAATTCTGGCTAAGGTGCTACAGCAGCCTAGGGTCACAGGGCAGGAACAGTGAGGTGGGGGTGGGGTTAGGTATTGGTAGTCCTGTGCAATTCTTTGACTAGCTCCTCTGTGGCAGAAAGAACCAGTCTTTGGGATTGGGTGGTCTGGTGCGGCAGGAGAGGGACATTCCAGGTTTCCTGCTTCTCGATATAGCTCTTCCCATTCAGATATCTACCACCAGATCTTATCAGCTGCCTCTTTATTACCCAGGCTCTCTGGGAGAATATCTCTAGGAAGAAAGATAATCTCATTTCATGGGCCTGTTAAAATAATCCATAAACCAAACCAAGTAATGGGCAACTAGGTCAAGCCAGGACATTGACAATAAATCAATTACCACCTGAGATTCAAGCTGCTTTGTTACTGACAGTTATGAACCAACTTTACAAAGAAAAAAGAAAGGAATCCGATTCTAAATATTTTTCAAATTCTTTTCATTCATTTGTCTTAACCTTGACCTAGAGAGGTCACAGATTGTAACGGCTCAGAGAGTCCACGTCTTTGACATGACAGGTCCTCCTTTCTGAGCATTCACTCCCTCCCTCAACCGTTAAGCCCTCGGGACTTCGGATCCGACCAGTATCGAACTGTCTGAAGAACAAAGCCCCAGGTCTGCTGACCGCAGAAACAGAGTTGGGCTCCAGCTAACACGACATCCTGACTTCAGCTGTGTTTCAGCCCCAGGCCCGAGGGAGCAAACAACGCCACTGGCCACACCGTCGTGAAACCCGAAAGCAGTCCCAGGGCCGACATCAGGGCCTGATGCAATGATCCACTTACTCCCCATGACTTACTTTTTCCCTGTATAATCCAGCTCCTGGATGCCATCGGAGAGACAGCTGTTTTAGCGCTGGCTCACCTGTGACTCTGGGCTCAGCACCATCCTCAACTAACAAGCCTCTACTTTCTTCGCTGCAACCTCTTGTTTGCATTTGATTGGGCTTTGATGCACACAGGTGAACCCTTTGGTCTGGTAACAAAATAACAAGTTAATACTCAGCCCTCTCATCACAACCCTCTGCAAATACTGGAATAACTTCCAGGATCCACGAAAGAATATTCTGTTGAAAGTCTGGTTTATTGTTTAATAAAGGCCAATTCATTTCCTTGGAGTTCTGTACTGGTACAGCAGATGAATGTTTGGGAAATTGTTTTGCTTTACTGAGGAAAAAATTTAACATGTGCTTATTTAATATGCAATAATTAAACATACTCAGTTCCTGCCTTTCTGGTTAGCAGTGTACTTGATGAGGATTTCCTACACACCAGTGGTGCACTGGACGAGTTTCCTAAACATGCTGGTACAACGATGGTGGAGGAGAGATTGCGATCAAGATAATGAGAAAAAAAGAGTATGCAGTGAAGTCCTTAGACTGCAGATCTTAATGCTCTAAGGGGAGAGACAGTGTGGTGTAAAATTTATAATAGTGTATGGTGGGCGGCCTTCTAAGAGGGTGCTTTCTGGTGCTCACTCCTGTGTTAGCCAGGGTTCTGCAGAGAAACCGACTGGTAGGATGCATTTATCCCTCCCTCTCTCCCTCCCTTCTTCCCTCCATTTCTACCTATCATCTGTCTATATATTAAAAGAATTATTATAAGGAATTGGCTCATGCGCTTATGGAGGCTGGCAAGTCCCAAGACCTGCAGGGTGAGTCAGCAAGGGGAGCCCTGGAAGAGCCGATGTTGCAGGGCCTGCCTGAAGGCCTGAGGTCCAGGAGAGCCAAGAGCATATCGTTCCAGCTCGAGGCCGGCTGACTTGAGGTACAGGAAGAGTCACTGTTTCTGTTTGAGTCCGAGTGTAGGGAAAAGCCAGCGCCCTAGTTTGAAGGCTGTTGGGCAGGGAGAGATCACTCTTACTTGGAGGAGGGTCAGCCTTTCTGTACCGCTCAGGACTTCAATGGATTGGCGGAGGCCCACCCACATTAGGAAGGGGAATCTTATATTACTCTATTGATTTAAATGTTCATCTCTTCCAAAAATACTCACAGAAACACCCAGAATAATACTTGGTGAAATATCTGGGTGCCCCACGGCCCAGTCAAGTTGGCACATAAAATTAACTACGATGGGACTCCGGGGTATTCTCCTGCTCTTGAGTGTGGGCCGAACCTAGCAAGTGACGTGCTTTTAACTCTGAGGATAGGGCAAACGTGGTGAAGTATTTCTGAGACTAAAATACCAGACTGTGACTTCAGTCTTGCTCACATGCCTCTCTTGCTCTCTCACTTGCTCACTAGGATGAAGCCAGTGGCCACACTATGAGCTGCTCTATGGTGAGGGCCCTGGGGTCAGCGTCAGCCAACAGCCGGCAAGAATGGAAGGTCCTCAGTCTAACAGCCCTGCAGACAACCTGCCAACTACCACTGTGGGAGCTTGAAGTGTATCCGCCTCAGAGGCCAGCCACCAGGTGACTGCAGCCTGTGCGTGGCCTGGCTTCCTGATCCACAGAAACTGTGAGTACATGTGTGCTGCTTTCAGACGCTAAGTTCTGGGGTCATTTGTTACACAGCAATAGATAACGAACACAGGGCATGTGATAAATGGAAAGGTAGTGAGGATGCAAACACACAAAATAAATCGAGGGAAAAAGGCATTTACACTCTACGTATAAGAAAGGTGGTGTTGGACTCTGGTGGAGGAAAAGCTGTCTCCCCACCTGTATGTCTTCCCCATTCTTCTCTCTTTCACTTTCAAGAGGAGGTTAGCTGTTGGAGGATGAAGGGATACGCCCGCCTTAGCCAGAGGGGCAGGCTATGTAGAGGCCCTCTCCAGAACAGAGGCCAGGGTTTCTCCGCTCACTGCTCTTCTCCCGCCGGCAGTGAGCTGAGGCTGGGGGCAGTGCCCCTGGAGTGTCCGGGGCCTGTGTGGCCACCTCCCAGGCTCCCATCAGAACCGACTGACAGATGGCCTAGACCAGGGGTGTCAAACCCATTTTCACCGGAGACCACATCAGCCTCGTGGTTGCCTTCAAAGGGCCGAATGTAACTTTAGGACTGTATAAATGTAACTACTCCCTAACTAGGGGCAAGGAGCTCGGCGCTGCCGCTGGGTAGAAACAAGGTGCCGGGTCAGATAAAACCAGGTGGAGGGCCGGATTCAGCCCTCGGGCCTTGTGTTGGCCACCTGTGGTCCAGACAATGGCTCAAACTCCCTTTTTCCCTTTTTGTTCTTATCACCTGCACAGGTGCTCTGGCCTTTCTTCGCATCACAGTGGTGAGATTCAGTGTTTGGATTCAGCTCTAGGGCAGAAGGAGCCAAGGCCCTGGATCTGCTTCTTACACTAGGCTCCTCGGCAACTGGAGTCTGCAGGGGGCCCAGGCGGCACCAGCGTTCTCCACCGCAGCTTCGAAGTGACAGCTCCAGCAAGCCATTGGTTCCCTCACCCTGGGGTCTCAGGGTGTGTGTGTGTGTGTGTGTGTGTGTGTGTGTGAGAGAGAGAGAGAGAGAGAGAGAGAGAGAGAGAGAGAGAGAGAGAGAGATTGTGTGAGGGCAGGCACTCAGGAGCTTATACCTCCCTCAGGGATGACATGGGGAGGATCGAGGATAAGGTTCATGGATTCCTGGGTATGTTGGCCAATGTTTTCTTCTTGGCACCCCAACTCACCCTTTCCTGACGTGGGCTGAGGTCAAGGACACTGGCGAATCACAATGCAATGGGGAAGGTCCTAGGTGTGGGGAGGAAGGTTCAGGCTGCTGTCTGCTGAGAAAAGACCCTCTCTTGTGAGTTGGTCTAGGATTAGAAATATAGACTGGCCGATACCGGCTTTAAGAAGAAAACAGTCATTATTTTAGACTTGACATTTTTCTTGGTTTTATCTTTCCTTCTTCCTCTTCTTAACCTTTCTCAAAAAAGTAATCTCTGAGGGCCAAGGTTAAATATGGATCTGAGGAAAGTGGACAAAGACTATGGTGCCCCTTGACCCCCCAAGTCTCTCTCACCAGTGTTCTCAGGTTCAGAAATGACTCACCCCCCCACCCCAACCTTGCACCCGGACAGAGTCCCCATAGCAGGGTTTGGAGGGCAAATATCCGACAGCAACATTTCCAAACTTTTGCTCCAGAGGGTGCGCCTGTGTGCTGTATGAAGAAAGGGCCTGGGGTGAGTTTTAGAAACATCAGCGGAATTTCTCACGAGGACCTTTTCCAAGATGTGAGATGTATTATGCTGAGTTTCCCAAACTTATTTGACTCCAGAATCGTTTCCTGCAAAACATCTCATGGTATAAGACCTCTTCAGAACACACTTGGCGTAAAACCTACGCAAAGAAATAAGTCATGGCCATGTGCTGGAACGCCCCACGGGCAGACGTCCCTCTGGAAGCTGGGCTCGCAGATCACAGGCCGCGGCTTTCTCACTTGCTTACCAGGCAGACAGGAATGAGGACTAAGCAAACGAAGGCCCAGCCGCTTTGGTTCACACTTTCTCATTTGCTGTCTTACTCAGATTTCGTGATTCTCTTCACAGAAATGCTATTTTCTTCCATGAATAGTACACAATTTCTTGGCGTTAGTAGTTCCCTGCTAAACAGTGATTTATTTCAATTGCTCTAAGAAGATGTGAATCACCCCTCATTCTGTAGGAGCATCTCGGAAAATGCTTTCCAATCCTGGCATTTTAAACTAAAAATCTCACTAAAACCTAAACATGTCTCCTATTTAACTGTAGGCGTGGACCTAGGAGTTAGTCTTCAGCGTAGTATCTGACAGACCCCTCTGACCCCTCAGCTTTGCTCTGTCCCCGAACTAGCTCAGCGCCCCCATCAGCCGTCCTCCAGGAGCTAGCCCCCTGAAGATCCTATTGTGAGACTGACCTCTTCCTTAGGAAGTAGAGGTGTCCAATAGCAGCAGGGCTCTGGAGCTCTGCCGTGTTGCCACCCACCCCCACTCATTGCACAGATGCCTCGCATTCCCCGGAAAGGAAGAGCCCAGGCCGGTCCTACTGGCTTGGCAAAGAACTGAGCCAGCGAGGTGGGCCTGCCCAGCACTTAGGCTTCCCCTGCGTTACAGAGTACTGGCATGCAAAATAGAAAAGGTGCAAAAGTAGGATGCACGTGAGTTCTTTCTTGCCAGCAGGCTCCTTCAAGTCTGCTTGAGGGGAAGGGAAAGGAAAGGATTAAGATCTTGAGGCTATAGCACTAGCCTTGTCTCCTTGCTTTTTCCTTTCCCGCAACCAGATACAAATGAGGTGTGGCTTTTGGGACGTGATGAGGTCAGGAGGGAGGAGCCCCACCAGATGGAATGGGCGTCCTCCTGAAAGAGAGCGAGAGCTGCCTTTTCCCTTCTCGCCAAGCGAGGTTGACAGGGAGAAGTCAGCAGTCTGCAAACTGGGGATGGGCCCTAACCAGACACCAGATCTGCCAGGGCTTCTCAGCCCCCGGAAGGGCCACAAGCGAATGTTTGTCATATGAGCCACCCAGTCCATGGTATTTTGCTATAGCAGCCGGAACAGGTGAAGACGTTTTCAATATTAGGGATTATGCAGATGTGCATATTTGTGGACTGCTGCACCGTGCCAGGCGTAGGAGTAACCTTCAATGAGTGACAGCTGAACCAGCCTGGAATGAGTGGCCATTTCACTCGAAGAATGAACAGTGGGAAAAAGGTGATTTGAAGTTAGAAGGCTGGGTCTGCGCCTTAACTCTGCACTTGATTAGCTGAGTGACCTTGGGTGACTCTTTTTTTAGTACTTGAAGACAGTTTCTCATGAGTGGCATGGAGTTATTCATCCTTCTACCTGTGTCTGTGTGTATCTGCATAGGAAGATGTTTAGAAGGATTTACAAATGTTAACATGCTTGATTTGGGAATTGGGTGGCTTTTCCCTTTATTCTCTGGAGTTATCACTAATATCTAATTTTTTAAAGGTGAAAATGTAAGTTTTATTCCAAATATTGTCATTGTAAAATTATAATTGTATGCAAAACAATGGAATATTTAACCTAAGAGCTTTAGAAATGGGAGAAATGTTATTTAAAAAATTCCCCTAAATCGTTTCTTCAGTTTCTTTTTTCCTAATTTGTTTGCACTTATAAAGGTCTTTGTATTTAATCTTTCAAGTAGATAATCTTCTACCTTCTTCTCCACGAGTAAGTCTTGGAGAAATCCTTAGACAGTAACATGAGGAGTACTGTTCCAAGAAAATATCAAAAGAAATAACACATTATCTTACCTGGAAGAACAGATCTTTTAAAAACCTTATATTTCAGCCCTGGCTGGTGTGGCTCAGTGGATTGAGCGCTGGACTGCAAAGCAAAGGGTTGCTGGTTTGATTTCCAGTCAGGGCACATGCCTGGGTTGCAGGCCAGGTCCCCAGTATGGGGTGAGTGAGAGGCAACCACACATTGCTGTTTCTCTCCCTTTCTCCCTCCCTTCCCCTCTCTCTAAAAATAAATAAATAAAATGTTTATTAAAAAAACCTTTTATTTCAAAGGAAAAAAGAAAGAAAGCTAAAACCAGAAGAAAAAAATTAGTTAATATTGAAAAATGTAAAACCAGTTCAAATCAGCCATTTAACAAATGAAGGGACACAATGTTTCATTTAGTGTTTCCATGGAAACATGGATGACTGAAATTAAGCAGCAAGTAAGAGGTCAGCAGCCTTTTTTGGGAGTTGGTAACAATTTGCCTCACAGGTCCCAGAGGTCAGATGGGCTCCAAAATGGGGGGCACTTTATTCTTTTGGCCATTTGTAAGTCCATTTGTGGACCTCTGCCAGCCAATAAACCGTGTAATTGGGGAGAACGCCCAAATACTGTTTTTTAGTCACAAAGAAATGCTCCCAATTGAAATTAGAATTTGATCAGTGTAAATACTTTACAAATGCTTCAAATGAGAATCCAAAGCTAACCAGCAGATATTTATCTGTTCTACTAAAATATAGGCACATTTTCCTAATTGAAATATTTGAGTTTCTGTCTACAGTGCCTCCGTTATGTTCATTCAAATTATTCTTATATTCTAAAACAATGGGGCTTCTAAACTGGTGGAATGTTGCCAGGGGATTTCAACACAGTTTGAAGGCAACATAACCAAAAGGCATAGTTTAAATTGGCTTAGGGAATGAATGGGCTCCTTATCGGCGCAGCTGAAGCTGTATATAATTAACAGCATCTGCCATCATTCACAGGCCCCATATAGGACGGGCAGGTCCTACAGCCCTACACAGCCGCAACCCCCGGCTCCTGGCACCTCACACCACACAAGAGCTACACAGAAAGACAGCTCCAAGACAGCACTAGAAGAACAATGACACGTTTTAGTGATACTAGCAGGACCACAAATGCCAATTAATGTTATCCAGGAAAATTCTGTTAACACTGGCATTGGCACTTCAAATTAGCCAGCCAGCGTTAAAAAAATACAAAACACTTTGTAAGTTTGTATTTGTGATTACTGATTTTTTAACCTTACTTGTGTTATTTTTCTTACAAAGGGTATGAAAATGTTCTGCTAACCTCCCTTTTATAGCAGGAAGCCTCGATTTTATTCAGCGTGGCCATCGCTGTGTGAAGAGTGTTAAATCCATTTGGTGGCAATTTCTAGTTGTTCTTGTACATATTAAAAACCTTTCAATCACGAACATGTACAAAACCAAATAAAATCCAGAGGAAATTTCATTAAATAAATTTATTTGTTAAAATAATTTAACTCCAAATACAACTGTTGAATTTGCATTGAGTTATTACTACAATTCATGTTTTACTTGAAATGCCAAGGTTTAACAACTGACACTGTTACAAAACAATAAACTGCTGTTCAATTTGAAATGGTCAGTTGTATTAGAGCTCAACAATTAACTGTGAACTGTATTTTTCTCTGGGAAACCCCAAATCAATAGTGACAAGTCTGTTTCCAAAACCCACTGCAGTCATTCTTGAAACCCTGATCAAGATTTAATAGATGCACAATGACACGCTAATTAAAAAAAGAAAAGACCCCCGTAGGCTTTACCATTTGATTGGCTAAGGAGACAAGTCAAGCTTACCCAGTGCTAACGCAAGACTACTGAGCAGAACAAAGAACTAAAAAACAAAACAAACAGAACCCGACAGCAACACACAGAACAAGCACTTTCATATTCTCACAGAAACCGAGGACATTCGAACTGGACAACTCTTGAAAACAAAGAGCAGACACTGAGGCAACATTTTTTATAAGGAAAAGCAAATCTCAGTAGTTTTACCACAGGAGGGTGATGGCAACTGTCCTGATTAGAGTCAAGTTCAGTCCTGATGCTGCAAACCCAGGGAGAAAGTCATCGAAGCACCTTTCAATCATTTAAGAAAGACTGTATGTAATACTTTTGACCAGATGCTGGCTGGTTCGTGTATGTTGAACAAAATGAAAAGCATCAGTCACCATCGCTATCACAGCTTAAAAGAACCCTAAAGGGTCGCAACATAAAAGAAAAAAAAACCTTAACAAATGCCACCTTTGTATAAAAGTAAAACAAGACAAAACAAAAAACTTATAATAATAGCTAAAAAAAAAAAACAAAACGGGTCTTTGGATCAAACCACAATATTTTTAAGGCATGTTAGAAAAACTTCCACATATCTGGTTGCTAGTCTGATCAGGGCATAAAATAAACAGCGACACGAGGTCACGGGCTTTTCTCTGTAGCCACTATTATTTCGTGTGCCAACAAATGCAGTCTTCCGGTTTGTAAGCTCTGTATTAACATCTCAACAGACACACTCATTCACGCCGAGTTCTATTCATACCAGGCGACACACCGACAGCAGGAGCGCACGAGGCCTCCCCAGTTCTGGGTGGCTTCGATGCCTCGTCACTAAATGTGTAGGGAACACTGATCAGGTGGCCCAGTCTGTCGTTAGGAACATCTTTGCAGGGAAAGCCACCTTCAGTCTGACAAACACGTCTCACTAAAACCCCACTTGTTAGATAACCTCTTCCACCTCACATTTTGCCACACCTTTCCTTATTTTTCTTATTAAACTTATTTTTCTCATCTGCATAGCAATCCATTATGTAAGACTGTAGAATTTTTATAGATGTTTATACTATGTAATCTTAGTTGTCATAAATTGCTATTAAATGTGGCATTCTAAAAAACAGAATCATTCTGAGAAGTGAGAGGCTTCAAAATTCAACCAACTCACTAACAAATGTTTCTATTTCAGGAGGTAAGTCATACTTCCTGAACCTTTGATTTCTCTACATGTTGAGTCAAATCAACTTTTACACAATGAAATCTGTTTCAATCAAACTGGTTAGAAGTTTCTGTTCTAGAAACAAGGTGCTTCATAATTGGGCTTTTAAAAAAACCTACACAGAAGAATTCAAATATTCACAATTCAAAGACTTTTGACCACCAGGGCCTGGTTTTACCCACATACCTGTTTTCTCACCTCTGAGAAGTTACTATCCACCTTTAAGCTTAACACCAGTTTACTAAACACTTGGGGTGGGGGGAGTGGCTACCAGTGATTTCAGTGATGTATAACAAACAATTAAATAATTTAGAACGAAAAGATGCTTTTGATACACTATATTCTGCAACACGGATTCTCAGTATAGGCAATTACTTCGGACTTGTGCCAAGTTCTTAGGAACAATACACACGTGCACACACAAACACACACTATTCTCTCAGTTACACACGTGAGACCAGAGGCTACTTGCACAAGAGTGTGAAACCAACAGCGTGTGGGGCAGCACGTAGACCACAGGCTCAGTGACACTGCAGTTCTGAAGGCCAAGTTTATCTCCAGAGAATCAGCTCAAGGTACGCTCTTTAGCATTTGGAACTCTGACGTTAGTTAAAAACCCTTCTACACTTGACTGTCAAAGTTGTGCATAGGTTCCTCCCGGGCCGTCAGTCATGCGAATGACAAATACTTTGCGGCTATGGAAACCAGAGATTTCAGAGCTTGAGCACCTTTTCAAACAAAATATTCTCTAGCTTTATTTGTCACTTCAGTAATCAGGGCAAAATTGGTACAGGAAAATCTTTATGTACTTCCCCAGGAAAATTAAAGATAAAAGTTTTTTTTGTCCCTTACTTTCCACTCTGTAATTTATGGTCTACTTTTAAGCCCAACTGATTTCACATGGTTATTCAATCTTTTTAAATGCCTGCAATGAAGCTCTGCTACAGCAAATTTGATTCTGAAAGCAGGTTAACCAAGAATCACACCACAACCATAGCCCTTAAAGGCAAGAAGGAATTTGCTGCTTTAACAAACGGAAAAACGCAAGGTATTTGTACCGTCCTGTGAGGTCTCTGCACACGGGACATGTGGACGCAACATGGCTTCATTTTCCTTACGTGATGGTGCCAGTGAACCTAAGACGGGAACGCTTCTTGTTAGTAAGGCTGGGCAGTCTCTTTGCCTCACAGTTGCTTCCTTCTCCTTCAGTAACGTACTGATGACCGCACCCGCTTGGTTAACAGAGGGTGGGCTTGGGGTTTGAACTCGGATCGACCCCTAGCGAGGGCCTCCGTTTTCTGTGGCAAAGCAGGTAATTGTACACATTCTAAAGCCAGATTGTGTTTGTATACAGCGTTTTGACTTTTGCTCTACAGAGGATGGATGCGGGAGTCAGTTCTGTGTCACAAAGCAGGAGAACATCTACACTCAGGCATCAACTTGGAGAAAGAGAAACGTGCCAGCTGGGCAGAGTCTCCCCCATACCGCGCTCGGCAGAGCCGCTACGTCTCACTCGACGGAATGCAGCGGTCAGCAGCACTCGCTCGATTCCTGAAACTCAGTACTCTCGTAGGAAAATATTTCTCCTTTACTTATTTCTTTAAAGAAGATAAAATATTTTAATTGTAGTGGTCGTAGGAATTCTCCTGGTTCGCTCTCATGATTATTTTTGATGTACACGAGAGTCGCTTCGGTCAGCTCGGCGACACGGCCATCAGAACCTTCAAAGGCGACGGCCCTGTGGATCCGTGGGCTGCGCCTGGGAGTTGCAGGTGCGTCTAGGAGACCGAGGACAATGGTGAAAACTGTAGCTACGGAGCCCAAGTGTTACTCAGGGATGTCAGCGGACCATCACCGCTGAATTCTGGGTGAGGACTGCGATTTCTCTGCAGATTCATGCCGCACAGCCCGCCCACTCCGCAGCCGAGTAGACGCGGTTTGTGTCGCCTGTGACGTGGGGCAGATCCCGTCCTGAAGAGCCTTTTTTGAATGCTATTGGATGTTGCATGCAGAACAGCATGGGTCATCTTTGTCAGGCTGTGCAGCATAGTTCATTTGCCTCACGATTTCTGCAAAGAGTTCGTCCACCATTGTTTTACTCTTAGCGGAAGTCTCCATAAAGGGGCAGCCCCACTCCTCGGCAAGGGCTCTGCCTTCGTTGGATGACACCTCTCTCTCACTCTCCAGGTCCACTTTGTTCCCAACCAAGATGACTGGCACCTTCTCATACCTACGAGAGAACAAACAAGACACACATACGTTCTGGAAGTTAGTACGAGGTTCAATACGAAAAGGTACTTCCTCCTTTCCCCTGGACTCTACCACAGATGCTCTCTGTGGCTGCATGAAAAGTCATTTGCCCCGCTGGCGTGATGTCTACCCGAGGGCACTTAGCAGCTGCTCCCATGGTGGATCACAAGTAAGTTTTCCAAAGTGATGTTTTTAATGAACGCATTATGCCTCCTTTAAGGCACGCTCTCCCTCCCCGGGGCATGCCCACACCTTTCTCCCCTCTCGGGTGAGCATCCGAGTCCCCACGAGACTTGCAACCAGGGGAGCAGCGGGCAGTGACAGCTCATCCTGGGCTGAACCCCTGAACCTGTCTCCAAGGCCCCTCGTGTCCGACTTTTCAGGGAGTCAAAGCGGCCCGCCCCACTCCTGTTGCTTCCTCTGCCCTGGGCCCTTCCTTGTTTCATGTAATCGATTGTGTCCCCCTTGGTCTCTGGGTGGACAAATGGTGATGACAGTGAAGCTGCATTGCAGACCCTGTACGTCAGCCGCTTTGTACACAGGCCCCCTTGGCCTGCGGCACAGAGAAGCTTTGCCTGGAGCCAACCTGCCAGGCATGTCAGGACGATGCCAGCTCCTACTCTGTTCTACTTGCAAAGATACAACTGCATTTCATTCTTCTCATGAGAATATATATGAGCATGATTATGTCCTGTATTAATAAATAAAACTAGTTCTTTGATGCAGCTCTGCTCCATGCACTGAATGAAACATCAGAAACACTGGCTGGAGTGTCCCTTAGCTGTCAATGTTGATGGCTCTCGGCGAGGCAGCTTTGAAAATACAAATAGTTAAGAGTTTGATGTGTTTATCCATCAACCTTACGTTTTCCCTATTTCTTGTAACTGTCCTGATATTTGTGTATCTATTATGTATGTGTGCATGTGTCTTTTACTTGGTTGTGTGCCTAGACTTGGCGGGTCATCAAATAACTTGATAATTTAAAAAAATATATGCTGATATCCAGGTCCCACTCCAGCTGCTGAGGCTGAATTTGTGGGATCAGGACCCAAGACAAAAAATATATTATCGACACCCAGAAGCACTAAAGACTACCTGTGAAGCTCGGCAGGGTTTCAGAATCACCGGCCTAACCTACTAGTTTGTGACCCCCACCCGATGGGCAGGTACCTGGCTCCTGGTTTTATACTGTGGCAAGCCCAGGGTCGATTCCTTCTTCCCTTCCTTTATCCGCCCATGAGAAGCTGTAGACAGACCCCAGTACCGCCCGGGTCTTTAACTTCCGTTTGAGGGTGCTGTAGCGTGACATTACAAGGCCATCCTTCGCATGCATTTTATCTTCCTGTCTTACTTTTTCACAAGCAGCTCGAAATACAATTGTCTTTAAATTCAGAAATGAGAATCAGAAAGATTTTATAGGTCCCCTTGTCCAACCCTCCACCCGATGTTAAAAATCTCACACCTACCCGGAGTCTCAAGGCAAGATGTCCAAACACTTGGTGTGTCTATCGCTTCCATGGCGACCTTCCCAAACGGTTGTTTGAGCATCTTTAGTGATGCAGCACTCGCATCTCAGGCTGCGCACTTGTCCCTTCTGCCAGTTCTGTTAAACGCTGGCGTTAACGAGTTTACCCCCACCTAACGAACGAGCCGGAATCTACCATCGTGCCCTTTCTTCCAGGTGCTAGTGCTTTTAGCCTTTAGAATACAGAAATCTTTTCTTTTCTCCCTTCTCAAATTGAATAAGTAATACTTAATAATTAAAAAAAAGTCTCTGGGAACAAGTAAATAGGTAGAGATGAAAATAAAAAATCCCTCTCACCTCCATCAGAATAATTACTATAACTACTTTGGTGTATAACCCTTCAGACTATTTTATATACCTATCTATGTAAACACAGACATTTTTATAAAAAGTATCATACCTACTTCATTCACTAGTCTCAACTTTCATTTACTATCATGGAGCTTTCCACTTCAGTATATGATATACACTGTGTTACTGGGTAAGTGGTGTTCCATTTCACAGACTCTAGGCTACAGCTGTACCATGATTTAATTACTCTTCCCCATTAATGCATATAAACGGTTGCCATCTCCTAGTTTTTTTCATTGACATAAATAACAATCTGACAAATTACACCTAGACGTGTAATTTCTGTCTCAAAGGCATGCATAGTATGTGTGTGTGAGTGTGTGTGTGTCTGACACACCCTTCGAACCGGACAAATCTCACTTCGAGGTCAGTCCGTCAGATTGCTGTGCACGCACAGTCTCAATGGACACCCAGAAATGCACACTAAATCCACCAGGGCTTCAGATGCCTGTTTCCCCGCCCTTGGGACTGATGTTCTTGACTGTTCAGTGAAGTGCGATGGCAGCTCTGCGGAAAAGGCCGTCTGTGGCTGGGAGCCGAGGGCTCCTACCGTCGCATGCCAGCACGAGACATCGACACTTCCTGCAAGGAAAACATGAGCTAAATAAGGCTGCCCTCTTCCTCTAAGCTGACTAGTTTGGAAGCGACTAAATATTTTATCTTAAAAGGCATTTCTGGTAATTTAGCTTGAATAATGAAAGGAAATCACAATCTTTTGCTCTGACTTTCTCTTGGTTTCAGAAAACATATTGAAGAAGAACAGAGAGAAATTGTAAATGTAATGTAAAAATTAAGGAGAGTAATGATACTAAAAAAAATTCAAAGCTATCAGGGATATTCCATTCCAATGTAAATAAAAGTAATCTGCTTTCACAGAAATTAAGGATTGACCTTTGATGGGAAGAATGAATTCCTAACAGCACGACTGTGAGGGGCCAATGGATGCTGCCTGCAACTCAGGTGTTTAAACACTGTTTTAAACGGCCACCGGGGGCGCTCGCCTTGGCAGTGCACACACGGGAACTGGGACCATACAGAGAAGACCAGCGAGGGCCCTGGGCAAGGACAATGCGCAAATTCGTGAGGCGTTCCCTATTTTTAAGACTATCAGATGACTTCACAGAAATGTGCAGGCCAGAAGGACAGGCACAAAATATTCAAAGTGATGAAAAGCAAGGACCTAAAACCAAGATTGCTCTACCCAGCAAAGCTGTCCTTTAGACTGGAAGGACAGATAAAGAGCTTCCCAGACAAGAAAAAGCTGGAGTTCATCATCACCACCAAACCAGTATTACAAGAAATGTTAAAGGGTAAAAAGATAAATATCATGAATAATAAAATGGCAATAACTACATGTCCATCAATAATCACTTTAAATGAAAATGGGTTACGTGTGCCAATCAAAAAAAGCACGGTGGCTGAAGAGACAAACAAACAAGAAGACCCTTACCTGTGCTGTGGGTAAGAGACCACCGCAGACCACAAGGCACTCACAGAACAAAAGGGATGGAAAAAGGCATTTCGTGCAAATGGAAACAAGCAAACAAACCAACAAAATCTGGGGTAGCAACACTTCTACCAGACTGAACAGACACTAAAACCACGGCTATAACAAGAGACAAAGAAGGACCCAACAATTCCGCTTCTGGGTCCTGATCTGAAGAAACCCAAAATGCTAAAGAGAAAGACACGTACACCCGTATGTCCCCTGCAGCGTTATCTGCAAGAGCCAAGATGTGGAAGCAGCCTAAGTGTCCATCAGCAGGTGAGGGGAAAAGAAGTGGTGCGTGTACACAGTAGAACGTGCTTTCAGCCGCAGAAGGGAATGAAATCTTGCCCTCTGTGACAGTAGGGATGGAGCTAGAGGGATCTAGAGGGCACTGTGCTGGCCGAGCTAAGTCAGACAGAGAAGTCAGCCAGACGATTTTACTAAAATGTAGAATAAAAATAAATAAATAAATGAACAAGCAGGACAGAAACACACTTAAAATACAGAGAACATCTTGATAGTTGCCAGATTGGGGGGGGTTGTTAGAGGGCAGGGGGAAAAGGCGAAGGGATTAAGTACAAACTGGTAGTGACAGAATAGTTGTGGGGATGTAAAGAACAACACAGGAAATATAAACAATAATATTCTAGTAACTAATATGGTATCAGATGGGTACTAGATTTATTGAGGTGATCACTTTGTAAATTATAGAAATGTCTAGTCGCATGGTGGTACACCTGAAACTAATATAATGTTGTGTGTCAACTATAATTTAAAAATAAAAATTATTAAAAAAAAAAAGACTAGGAAGCAAACCCACCGATTTCCCCTCTGGACATCATCCATTACCTCTCTGACTTCCAAGCACTTCTTCAGACCTGGGCAAAGCTGTCTTTTACTTTCCCACAAACCTGAGGTGGACCCAAGAGTTTGAACATTCAGTGAAGCAAAGTACTAGGAAGACCCAGTGAAGATTAAAAAGAAATATTAATCCCAAAAGAAAGGAAATGGGAAAAGACTTTTTGAAACTGTGACCTAAAGTAATACATTTTATATCATAACCAGTACACAGATAAAAATATTCATAAACTAATTTACCTTTATAATGTACAAGTTACTGATATACTTTAACTTTTTTATTGTACTCTATTCTGCTCCTTTCCATATTTTTCCATTAAAAAAAAAAGTCACTGGTCACAACCCACTGAACTGACTTCGTGGCTCAATCATGGGTCAAGACCTGCCCTTTGAAAAACATGAGACACAGACACCTGAACTGCACTGTGCTCCTTCCACAGTGTGTCCAGTGCAAACCGCAGTGGACTCCGGTGCCAGGGAAGCACCCCAGGCCAAGTGTCTGGCTCCCCTGCCATGCCATCCGCCCCTTCCTCCTGGCCACATGGCAGCTCAACCGGAAACTACATTTCCCAGTTTTCCTCCCAGTGAGGTGGGACCATGGGACTAAGTTCTACCAATAAAATCTGAGTGGAAATTATTGTGGGATTCTGCGCTACTTTGTTAAAAGAAAATTCCTTGCCCTAGACGTCTGCCCTTTGCCCTTCTTTTCTAGAACCTGGAGTAAGTCACAACAACCTGACTTTGACCACGCAGAGGAGGACTGTGACCTAGAGCAGGTCACAATAGCCAAGGGACAGATGGGGACAACACCTGTCCATATCAATACGTTTCATGGGAACACACACACACCCACCACTGAGGGAGAAGACATTTGCAAAATAAATACCTGATAAAGGTTTTTTATCCAAAATATACAAAATCTTAAAACTCAACCATAAGAAAACTTAACGTTAACTAGGCCAAAAACTTTACAAACACTTCACCAAGAAAGATACAAAGATGGCAAATAAGCATGTGAAAAGATGCTCCACACCCTACGTCATCAGGGAAACACAGATGAAAACGAGACAGCACCTCACACCGATGAGACTGGCTGGTGTCCAGGACGCTGAGAGTACCCTCCCTCATGGGGAGGTGGAGCAACAGGGACTCTTACCCACTGCTGGAGGGAATGCAAAATGTCACAGCCCCTTGAAACAGTTGGAAGGGTTTTTACAGAATTACACATACTCTTCCCACACAGTCCAGCAACCCTTGGTATTTACCCAAAAGAGAGAAAGCCTGCCCCTAGATGTTTACAGCAGCTTTACTCATAATTGCTCAAGGACGAGAGGACTTCTATCCAGAATGCAGAGAGAATTCATACAAAACATAAAAAGACCATACAACTTTTTAATGGACAAAACACTTAAGTATTTCTTAAAGATACCCAAATAGTCAATAAACAGACATATGAAAAGGTGCTCAAAATCATTATGTACCACGGAAACAAAAACTAAAATCCCAATTAGATACCATTAGAATGGTATCAGATAGGCTAAAATTAAAAAGCCTGACAATCTCAAATGTGGGCTCGGATGTGACACACCTGGAACTCTTACTGGGGGAAGAGTAACCTCCTGGAACACTACTTGGGAAAGCTATTTGGCAGTATTTACTCATGTCGAACACGTGCGTTTTTGACCCAAGAATTCTGCGGCTAGGTATGCACTGAGAGAAACTGTATGTAGGCGTGTGAGCGACAGATATGCACCAGAATGTTCACAGTAGCATTATACATGACCGCCCCATCCAGAAACCACCCAAATGCCCGTCAGCAGAAGAATGAAATCGCAGAGCACTCATGCAAGGGGATACTGCACCTCGGTGAAGAATGAACAACCGCCACAGAGGTGAATGTTGCAGAGCCAGGAGCTCGATAAAGCAAAGTTAACTGTGTCGGTGTTTGCACACAGAAATGTCAAGGATGGAACACGAGTGGCCTGCTGCGTTGCTTGAAATGTCTGTCCTACATCTTCATCTGGGATTTGGTTATGCTACTGGTATGCACCTCAAAAAAAAAAAACTGAAACAAAAAATCAATAAGTAGGATAATTATTTAAAAGATTTCCTCATTAAAATAGGGACAGTAAAATAACCTTTGAGACAAACTGAGTAAACATGCATATTGATTATGGGGTTGGAGTCACATAAAGTGCATGGTTAAGCTGATCAGTCAGTTTATCACTCAGCTATGCACTATTAATCAATTTTAAATTTCTGTCCAAGTGCTATGCTTTTAATTTAGACTCAAGACAGGCTAAAGACTAAAAGTACAGTAAATGCTAATACTAAAGTATATGTTATTGGAAATAAAAGCAGTAACAGTTCTGAACATTTTCTTCACTATCATATCTATAAATTGTATCCATTTGACCACAATCTGTTTGAGGCACATCAAGATATGCAGTACTTCAAATATCCGCATTAAAAAGAAAAAACATAATGATGAGCACATTTAATCTGGCTTTTTAAATTAGAAATGGAGATTATCCAGCCAAGTAATGTATTATTGACGTATTATTCGTGAGGAACTGTTTGTAACTAGAAGCCTAAAACCTTGTCATTTAAGAACAAAGTGCAGAAACTGTCTAAATAAACCCATTGACTGTCTTATTTTTTTTTAAGCAAAATATCCAAGATGCCAGAATAGGTAGAGAAAAAAGTGTTGATCTATATTTGATACTTGGAATGTGTAGCCAAATTTCAATCTGTGTTTTAACGTACATTCAGTCACCAAATCAAAAATATGTCATATTCAAATCTGTCAACAAAGTATGATTCTTCTTACATAATTTAAATAGCAGGAAAAATTCAAGCCTGAACACATATGAAGAGCACACAGGTTTCAATCTGTCAAAGGAACAAGGGTGTTCAGACATAACTTCAGTGAGACTTGAAATCCGAAACCTGTGTATTGAGAAATAAGTCCACCTATTATACTTGAAAAGACTAAATTGAGTGGATTGTTCAAGAGCATAAAAGTTATTAGAATTATCTAAATTTATATCTGAAAAGCAATAAAAGATACATCTCAGCACAGCTTCATTTCAGAATTTTTAGCAAAAATGTTTATGAATAAAAATGCATATGTATTTGGTACACAAAGTGCAATTACAAATGCTTTTTAAAAGATATCTTTGAATGAAGATTTAAGGATACACCGAAGCTATGAAGAGCTAAGACTTTTTAGGGAACTTTTAAAATTATCAGTAGAAGGGCACTTATCCTGGGAAATGTTTCTATCTCAATAGTTAGATCTTAAAATATTTCTTATTTCCAAATCAGGAAGTATAAACAGCACTGAATAAAAGTTAAAAAACTTCACAAAAGAAAAATCTACCAGCTTTCTGAAAGCTCAGGTTATCGGACCCATAGTATTAGCATTTCTTCTCTCCAACAATAAACAGCTCAGGGGAGGAAGACATCAATTATATATGACATGTACCTGGTTGGTTCAACTGGCGTAAGATTGACTGGCGATGCCTATTAAAAAGGTTTTTTCATTTGAACCAGAAGTAACAGGTGACAGATGGAAAAAGCAAAACAAAACACACACACACAATAAAGGAGCTGGGAACTCACATTATTGGCAGGGTGGATGGCGCCTGGCAGCAGCCAATGGCAAATGAGGAGCTACAGACACTTTCCCAGGATTCGTCAACACTGAGGCAGAAGACACTAGAAACAGCTGTAAGACATCACAGTGGGAGCAATGGAGAATGGGTGGAAAGCAGACCATCCACAGCAGTCTCAGCTGCTACGGGGCTGGGCTGAGAAGCTGTGCCGACGGGTCTAGCACAGGAGTGGCTACGGGAGGCAGGCAGAGCGAGAATTCACCGGGTGTGAGAAAGTCTGTGCCTGTACTTTCATGCCCACTACACAACGCTGTTCACTTCCAAAATGACTCAGGCCTGAGCTATGCAATCGTGTCCTACCTGGCCCTCCCTCCCATGTCTCACCCTCTATTCTACCTTCCAGGTCACTTCACAACATTAACATACTGCTTCCCACAGTCCTGTCCCAATCTCCCTACTCCACTACCTCAGAAAAACACGTGGTGACTCCACAGCGGCTAAATAAAGTCCACGCCTGTGTTCACAGTCAAGGCCAACCACAACCGAGTCCCTGGTAATAGCAGGATGGAAAGGGGGAGGGAACTGGATTTGGTTTTAGAGATACCTAGGGACAAGCACCAGCTTTGTTTGATCCCTTGAATACGTAATGTGACCTTTCTGAGATTCCTTATTTGTGAAACAGAACTATTAAAGATACCTAGGTATTTTGCTAAGAAGGATCATGGGGATGACCTTACCAATAATAGGCAGCATCAGTAGAGGGTTTAGTCTGTGCCAGATACTGCAATTAGCGGTTCCAAGTATTATGGATACTGTAAACTACTACAGAAATGCTAATTACTCTTCTAAGGGCTCTCAAACCATCTGCTAGTAAGTACTTCTAGAATCTTAATTGTGGTGATCCATCTCTGAGAGTACAAGAGTTTTACTTAGTATCTTATCTCCTTGCTCTGGCCCCACTCCCTGGCAAGGACGGCCCAGTCTGACTATATTTAGCTGGAAGACCACTAACCCTTGTGGAAAAGATTTGAGAGAAACAAGTAGATGTGTATTCCCTCTAGTCAGAGGCTGGCCACTTACCATCTTATTTAAACAGAAATATCTTTCTTTATTCCATTCATCTTCTCACTCCAAACACTGCTAAGCCAAGTCACCTGACGTGAACCATGGCGCTGAAGCCCTAGTAAGACACTGGGGGGGTAATTAAAAAAAAAAAAAAAAGGAAAAAACCCCCAAACTCAATAAAACTAGGACTCCTAATATAAAGTCTTGTTTCTGCCTTTGGGCTACCTTTGAGCCAGCTGGGCCACCTCTGAAGTGACATCTGGGAGCTCAGGAAGGAAAGGGCCGCATGTGTTTTCTCTGCAGCTGCATCCCCAGGGCTGGAATCCATTCTTGACTCTTGCAGGCATACAAAACGGAGCGAGATAATGAAGTGATGATCTTCGGAGATGACGGTCTGTGCATGTAGCCCATATGAAAATGTCACGGAAACAATGCAAACACATCCATGGTCACCAGGCCAAAAAGCCGATTTGGATGCACAACTTTTTTTTTTTTTTTTTTAATTCTTTATCATGCCTTGCACTGGATACTGAAATGCTGAAACTGGTTGGCAGTATAAGTGTCTCCAGAGATTTGGGAGGAAATGGTCAAAATATAGAAGGTAATGAATGACCTGAAGGGACCTTTATCCATGAATTTGACAAACATTTACTGGGTGCTTTTTATGTACCAGGTGCTGGGTGTCAAAATAAAGCAGATTACCACCAAATATGTGGCAATTTTTTTTTGTTAACATAAACCAGGTACTATATGTCAGCTGCTTTTACAAAAAATATACACTGTGGGTAGAGAGAAGGGGGAGGAGGTGATGTAGAGATTAGTATACACATACGAAGGTCTGTCCAGAAAAAGTCCAGCCACTGTTAATATACCGAAAATGGTTTGTGTACCAATGATGTAACCTCGCAGCCAAGGAAAGTGGACTGGAATGCACATGAGTGAACAATGATGACTTCACTGTACTAGTCAGTGGGGGCAGTAGATGCTGTTGAGTGAGCATGTGTACTGTGTGGCCATTGCATTCAAAATAACAGAGTAGAGCAAAGAATCTACATCAGATTTTGTGTTAAACTTGGACATTCCTCCACGGAAACTATTCAGACGATTCAGAGGGCCGCAGCTACGGGCAACTGGT
Source organism: Desmodus rotundus (assembly GCF_022682495.2). Classification (NCBI taxonomy): domain Eukaryota; kingdom Metazoa; phylum Chordata; class Mammalia; order Chiroptera; family Phyllostomidae; genus Desmodus; species Desmodus rotundus. The sequence goes on along the minus strand of NC_071399.1, from coordinate 88,136,284 downwards.
GATTGGCAGCTTTATCATGACATGTCCACTCATGTATCACGTCTCGTGCAGAGTTTTTTTGGTGAAACATCAAATCACCCAGGTGACTCAGCCCTTCTGTAGTCCAGATTTGGTGCCCTGCGACTTCTGGTTTTCTCCAAACTAAAATCAGCTTTGAAAGGGGAGAGCTTTCAGATAATCAATGAGATTCATGAAAATATGATGGGGCAGCTGAAGGCAATTGGGAGAACTGTGTGAGGTCTCAAGGTGCCTACTTGGAAGGGGACTGACCTGTCATTGTCCCATGTACAATGTGTCTTGTATTTTGTATCTTCTTTTATAAATGCCTCTATTTTGCATAGTGTATGGCCGGATACCTTCTGGACAGACCTTGTATACTTAGATTTTTCTCCTGAACTGAACTTCAATATGTAATAGTCTTAATAAAATGTGACCCTTGAAGTGCAGTTAGTTGTGTGTGGGCGGGAACAGTGCAAGCCACAGGACAGATAAACTGTGGGGGCAGATGGCAGGCGCTTGCATCAATTCGCCACCTTTTAAGAGTTAAGATACAGTCATTCATTCACTTATCACTTGCTTTCAATAAATATTTTTTAAAACATTTCATTTTTCCAGTAACTATTGCTGTGTAAAAAAACTACCCCACCCATTCCTCCCTGGGCAGTAGCTAATGCATTCTTTTCTCTCACTTTTCCATAAATCAGTTTACTTTTCTACTGCTTTCTAAAATAATTATTCTGCTCAAACCATCCTATCACTAAATACAAATAGAAAATAAGATTTCATTTCCAAGGAGGATCAAATTACTACATGTAACAATAAATACAGATGCTCCTTGATTTTCTCCCGATAAATCCATTGTCAATTGAAAATACTGTAAGTCAAAAATGCATTTAATACACCCAACCTACTGAACATCACAGCTTAGCCTAGGTGACCTCAAACACACTCAGAACACTGCCATTAGCCTGCAGGTGGGGAGAGTCACCAAACACAACGCGTACACTGTGAGCACCGGCTGTTTGCCCTCGCGACCGCATGGCCGATGGGCAACTGCAGCTCACTGCTGTGCCTGGCATGATGACAGAGAGGCCCACCATATATTTCTAGTCCGGAAAAAGATCAAAATTCAAAGTATGGCTTCTATGGAATGAGTATGGCTTCTGCGCCATCGTCCAGTCAAAAAGTCTTAAGTCAAACCACTGGAAGTCAGGGACTATCTGTACATATTGTGAGCGTGAGTCTCCTAGACAAATTTTTGAACTTTGATAATGATGTAGAAGGCATGAAAAAATCCTTAGAAAAGGTGGCCTGGTACAAGCGACTATCTTGGTGGAAAAAAATTTTGAAACTTAAGAAGTCAAATTATTTTAAAAAATGTATCTCGCCCTGACTGGTGTAGCCCAGCGGGTTGGACGCTGTCCTGAAAACCAGAAGGTCACTGGTTCACTTCGGCGTCAGGGCACACGTCTGGGGTGCAGGCCAGGCCCTCCGTTGGGGTGTGCCAGAGGCAGCCATCGATGTTTCTGTCTCTCTCTAAAAAATAAATAAAGTCTTAAACAATATGTATCTGTCTCTATTCTCTCTATATAATTACCACTGTGAACTGTGTACTTATTTACAGTACATTGTGGCAGATAGTTCTCTGGCACTTATTCTGCATGATGCCCAGTGCAACGTAGTGAAAACGAAGTGGCTTAAACAGCACTTCATGTTGACAGTGATGACTTTTATCTGAAGACAGACAAAACTTCTGGAACCAGTTTATTAAAAACTGTCAACACGTTACTATATGGATGTATCTATCCATACAGACTGTTAAAATTACATTCTCCCTGTGCAGTTTTGGGTATTTATAAAAAGGTCTATTATTCACTTTCTTAACAAGAAAAAAGTCATTTAGCAAGTATTTAAAATTATATGCCTGGTTGCTTTTTATAAAGTATTTTTTATATTTAAAATATATGTATTAAAAAATCATCACCATTTTCTGTGAGTCACAAAAACATACTGTCCCCATGTAAAGCCAGGCTCTGGGGGATGGGTCTGTGCCCTGAATTCTGTTCCAGCGCTTCAGACGCAGAGGAGAAAGCAAAGGGAGACGTGGAACTGAAATACCAAACCGGCTGTGCAGTTCATCTGTGTATGGTAAGGAGTCTAATTCCTAAGAAATCGCCAGGCAGCACACAATTTTATAAGGCCAGATAAATGCCTGGGTTTCATTCCTAGTTCTGTAAAGTGTGGTGAAACATTATAATTGATATTTTGGAGTTACTATGTAAAGAAACACTTTACATTCATTACCTCATTATTTATTACATTATACCCATATTACAGATGAAGAAATTGAGATGAAGATAATGTTAATGTGACTATAATTATATAACTAATATGTCCTGGAGCTCAGCTTTAGTGAGAGTAACACTTAAGTGTGTTCAGAGATGAGATTATATCAGTATGCACAATTAAATGAAATACTGTATTACAGCAATTATAATATTTATACTATTTGTTATGTTCATTGGAAACCTGAGGATGGATTAATTTAGAACAAAATTCTCCATCCAAAAATGGAGAAAAACACTCTAAGATTTCATTTATGGAGAGCTGTAAAGACACCTACTACAGAAAAAAATACTAATATGGACTGAATTATTAATATGATGTAGGATTTCCACACTTGAATTATTAATTTCTAAGGGGCTACTCCTAGGAAAGCATAATAAAACTCCTAAATGTTTTAAGTAAAGGTTTACAATGTTCCTCTTGGGTAATTTTACTAATTGATTTTAAGATATCTGTAAGTACAGTTATCTTCATGTATTTTTACTGTCTTACAGGGAGAGCCGAATCAATATTTTCCTGGACTGCTGCAGCAAACCTCTTAAAAAGACCAGTTTCCAAAACCTCCTCAGCAACCTGAGGCAGTAACGGAGATACTTGCCATCACATAGTAGTCTGAATGCTACTACAATAGCCCTTTCTGGGTCCCAAAGTTTTACAAGGCAGCAGCTACCCTTCCTCATCAGAATGCACAAAAGCAGAGGTATGTACTTAGATTTCTAATATGCACAACAGTAATAAACGCTTCCTCAAAAGACACACTTTATGTATCTCGTTTTTTCCAGCGACTAAGTGTTATCTTTCTCTGTAACAGAGGAAGCATATGCTAACTCATGTCGGGGAGCACTTCATGTTCACAGCATTCGTATAGCATTGTTGAGAACTGAAACAACAGCAAGATAGGGTAAGAGGTGTTTCGAAATACTAATGAGAACGTTCCATTTACTTTTCTTAGAGTTAACTGTTTTAGGATAACAGTTTTCAAATTGTGTGTGATGAGAATGATTTAGTGGCTCAAGGGGAGCATTTAAAAACAATGAAATAAAATGGAAAGTATAATGGTAATGGAAAAAATACAAGAGAGATTAAATCAAAAATAGAAAGTACACTACAAGCAACACAGGAAGTGTAACTACCATTACATGCAACTTTGGTTTCAGTTACGTGTATTTATGCCCGTGTGTGCACTGTGTCACAACGTAAAATGCGGTTCCTGCTGAGGGCCAAGGTTAGGAAAACGTGAATGTTTTCTGAGTGAATGCAAAGAAGCAGACAGAAATGTGTCATTTTACCAATGCTTTTTTACAAATAACAATTAAAAAGAAGTTATAAACACTGAAAGAAACTGAAGAAGACTCATAAATGGAAAGATATTATGTGCTTTTGGATTAGAAGAATTAATGTAGTTAAAATGCCCATACTACACAAAACAATCTATAGATTCAATGCAATCCCCATTAAAATTCCAATGGCATTTTCACAGAAATAGATCAATGTAAAATTTGTATGAAACTACAAAAGACAGTGAATAGCCAAAGTTATCTTGAGAAAAAAGAACAAAGCTGGACACATAATATGCTCTGATTTCAAACTATATTACAAAGCTAGAGTAATCAAAACAGTATGATATTGCAAGGCTATAATAATCAAAAAGTATGATATTGACATAAAAACAAATACACAGATCAATGGAAGAAAACAGAGAACATGGAAATAAGCCTATGAATATATAATCAACTTTTTTATGATAAAGGAGCCAAAAGATACAACGGGGAAAGAAGAGTCTCTTCAGTAAATGGTTCTGGGACAACTAGACAGCCACATGGAGAAAATGAAACTGGACCACTCTTACACCACGCATAAAGATCAACTCAAAGTGGGTTAAAGACCTGAATGCAAGACCTGAAACCATAAAACTCCTAAAAGAAGATATAGGGGTAAGCACCTTGACATCAGTCTTGCTTTTTTGGATTTTCCACCAAAGGCCAAGGCAACAAAAAGCAAAATTAAACAAGTGGAACTACATCAAACCCAAAAGCTTCTGTAAAGCAAAGGAAACCATCCACAAAATGAAAAGGCCACATATGGCATGGGAGACAACATTTACAAATCATGTATCTGTAAGGGGTTAATATCCAAAGAACATAAAAACATAAAACCCAGTAAGAACACAGACAGACAACTGGATTAAAAAAATGGGCAGGGAATCTGAATACACCTTTTTTCATAGAAGACATACAAATGGTCAACAGGTACTGTTGGGAAATGTAAATCAAAATAACAATGAGATTTCACCTCACATCTGTTAAAATGGCTATTATCAAAAAGACAAAGAATAACAAGTGTTGGCAAGAATGTAAAGAAAAGGGAATCCGTGGGCATTGTTTGTGGGAATGTAATTGTTGCAGCCACCATAGAAAATAGTATGGAGGTTCCTCAAAAATTAAAAAATAGAGCTACCACATGATCTAGCAATTGCCCTTCTGGGTATTTACCCAAAGAAAACAAAAGCACTGTCTCAAAAAGGTATCTTTACCCCCCAGGTTCAATACAGCATTATTTATAATAGCCAAGACATGGAAATAGCCTGAGCATCCACTTATCTATGAATAGATAAAGGAACAAGTAGTATATATACAACGGAATATTATTCACCCATAAAGAAATAAGAAAATGCTGCCACGTGTGACACCATGGATGGCTCTTGAGGGCAACATGCTACATGAAGTAAGTCAGCCGGAGAAGGACAAATACTGAATGACCTCCCTCGTGCGTGGAATGTGAAACAGAACAACACTGAACTTACAGATGGAGAGAAGAGATTGGTGGTTGCCAGAGGCCGGGCTGGGGGATGGGGTGGGAGGGAGAGTGCGGAAGAAGAGATGGCTGAATGTGGTACCAGCTTCCAGTTTTGAGATGAAGTGCTGGGGACGTAATATTCACCACTATATTATGGTGTATACGGTGACTATAGTTACTGAATGGCACATCTGAAAGGTGCTAAGACAGCAGACCATTAAAATTCTCATCACGCACAAAAAATTGTAACCATGTGTGATGATGGATGTTAACTAAACTTACTTTGGTAATCATTTCCCAATATATACACATATAAAATCATTATGTTTTATGAGAAACAACACTCGGAAATGTTTTAAGTAAAGGGTTACAATGTTACTCTTGGGTAATTTTACTAAGTGGAAAACCTAAAACTAATACAATGCTACATGCCAATTATATTTTAATACCAATAAATAAATTTCAAAAATGTACAAAAATGATAAGTCACTGTATTTCTCCTTAAAATATCAATTTTGGTATGTTTTCAAATCTTAAATGTATTGAACACAGCAAAACAAAAAACATTTAAAAACACTACAGAAAACAAAAAAATCACCTATCCCATTTTGCCATTGATTACATCAGCATTTTGACTCAAAAAGAATATGTAATGACAAGTGTACTTAATTAAAATGCTAAAGTCTACTTTAAGTAGCTTATTCTGATAGTTTTCAGCCATGTGTGATAAGCACATTTCCAACATTAAGTAGTTAAAATGCATCGAATTTCCAAAGACTTCTAATTGTTGCTTTGTTTCTGGACTTCCCAAACCATAACTTCAAAATATTCAGACACCCAGTAACCTTATTTTAACTCACATGCTTAAAAAAAATCTTACTTCATAGCAGTGACCCTGAATTTAAACTGAAATTTATTGAAAATCAGGGTTATAGGTGTATTAGAGTTTTCCCACAAGAAGCAAAATAGTTGTACTATTATATTAGGGCTGGTATTTTCAAAAAGGTTTCAATCTTTTAGAAGTCTAAAGTTAAATCCATTCAAATATTATGTTCAGTATATACCATGATAAAATCTTAGCAACTAGAAGTAAGCCATTTTTAAGTATAACTTTAAAATTTACCAATATATTTATATTTCACTTATACGTTTTACTAAAATGTAGATGTCTAAAATCATAGCATTATCATTATTGATATTACTCTACTAAAAGATTCAATTTGATTTGGTAAAGAATGAAGGAAAGTTTAAGAAACTTTCCCCATGAGGCTGAGAATAATTTTTCATACAACGAACCACAACTCTCAAAGTAACAAAGAAAAAAGAGCAACTACACATGGTGTATTTCTGCACACCATTAACATTTCGTGATCCATTTCCTACAGAAATATTACCTGTAATCTTTACTTTTACAACTAATCTGTGTCCATCAGCTTGATCTCGTTTGGAAGTCTACTCATACACACAAGTATTTTTCCAAAATTTAAAGAACTTACAATTCTTTTTATATAATAGGCCAGGAAAATATGAGTACATAAGAAGACACCAGGTTAAGGACAGAGGGAGAGAGACAGATAACAGGGCAAAGTTGACACAGAAGCAAAGGAAAGCCTGGAGTAGAGTCACACATCGCTCCCCAGAGACTTGGGTTCTGAAGACAATGGCTAAGAGAAAAATTGCAGAAAATAAAAATTATCCTAAAAAAAAATCTTTACATTAAGCATGGTACACATGGTTTTTATGTAAAGACCATAGCTTAGAAATGGGTATAAATGTATAATCTACGCATTTTAGCGGGCCATATATAGTTTCATAGAAGACAGCATATAATTTTCTCAAGTGACCTGATAAATTTTCCAGCTTTGCTGGCCCTTCCTTCTGCTGCATCCTCTAAAAACATTTTATCAGTTCCTCTATCTCCTCCTTAATGTTCACCAGTTAATTAATTATCCAACTTTTTCCTAAAGGAGAGCTGGAAAGTCAGTATTATCCGTTGCCTAGTGGCCTGAATATTTCTCACTCAGCGGTCAGTCACACCTCCTTTCACTCACTCAACTGTTCTTGTCAGAGGGGTTTTCATTGGCGGGGTAGTTGCCATCTTTTGCCTGTGTGCAATAGACCAGTTGGCTGAGCATTGAAACTACTTTTGTCCCCTTTCCCTTAAAAAAAATCATTGTAATGATCACTCTGATTATAGATGTTATTGATATAATTACCAAATCTTAAGGAGACAAGATTTGCAGATCACAGGCTGCTCGTTCTTTAAGGTTCATATTCAACTTGACCTCTCTTCCCTCACTGAACCACCTGGACGGAAGTACTCAAGAGGGTTAGAGCTGAGGGGGGCCCATGCAGGGGTGTCCAACCAGCGGCCCGCAGGCCGCACGCAGCCCAGGATGGCTGTGAACGCGGCCCAGCACAAAATCATAAATTTACTTGAAACATTACTCTGGGCTATAGAGAGTGACTCATGGATATGAGGCTCTGTACCTTGGAGGACCAGATTTTTTTTTAATCTTCACCCTAGGATATGCTTACTGATTTGAGAAAGGAAAGGCTGGAAGGGAGAGAAAAGCATCGAATGATCCGTTGCCTCCTGTACACACCCCAACCAGGGACCGATCCCCTAGCCACGGGTGTGCCCTGACTGGAAAGCTAACCCACAACCACCAACCAAGCCACCTGGCCAGGCTTGGATGCCCAGATTTTGATTACCACTGGGTTATCGGAGGTATTGCACTGGGGAAGGAGGTGTTTGTGGAGAAAGGAATGGGGGCAAGCTCCAGACGGTTCACTTAGTTAGGACAAACCTCATCTGATGGGTTCCTGGTTTCGGCTCACAGCACCCATCTGCAGTAGGTCAGGGTTCTGTGTAGCGATGGGCACTCGGCCTCTCTTTTTATATAGCTACTTTTTGCAAAGAGAAAAGGTGCAAACAATCGTTTCTGTTGTCTGAAAGCGATCACTCAAGTGATATAGAAATATTAGTAAAAAACAGTAACATTTACTTTGGGGAGTGCAAATCAACCACCCTTTTTCAACCTTTTCCCCAATCTTAAAACGCCTTCTAGCCTAGTGCAAAGTATGAAGTCTCCATATAGCTTACAACTCTCAGGTTCTATCCTTGGCTATATTCATGTCTAATTTCTATTTCTGGCTGCATCTACTCATTTCTCTCTCTCTATATTCTACCCAACAGATTTCACCTACTCTACAAATCTGAACCACACAGCTCATCCTGAGTCTTTAGATTCACACATAAACTGACGTTTCAGGCTTGACTCAAATATTCTGATTATTTATTAGGTGCATCTACCTGGAAGATTACCATCGCCAAAGCTTGAAGTAAACTCCCTCAGCTACTCCTCCATAATTCTATTCATTCGTTTTCAAAATGTCAAGGTTACTTTTGACCTTTCCATCTTCCTCTCCCATCCAGTTTAATGAATTCATTCTTAACGACACTATTTATATCCATTCTTTCCTTTCTGTTTCTACAGATACCATGCTAATTCAGAATCTTTATACTTCATACAGAAGTATACTAAATCTTGTGATACTAGATTATCACAATATTTCACAACTATTCCTCTTAACTGTGGTCTGCTGCCACTAAGCCATACATCATATCGCCACCATATTATTATTTCTATAACAATTAGGATCCTGGGCCTTGACTACTAAGATCAAGTCCAAAGTCTTCAACTTTCTATCATTTAAGTTTACGTTTTTAAGCCTTATCTCCTCTCACACTTCTGCATAAATTCCTAGTTTAGCTAATATGGTCTATTTAACAGCTAAGAAACATATTCTGTGCATTTCCCACCTCCTGACCTTGTGCTCCTGATTTTTTTTAAAATTTTTATTGTTATTCAATTACAGTTGTATGCTGTGCTCCTGATTTTTTAAGGTTCATATTGAACTTCGCTTCTTCCCCTGTTGCCCTAACTAGACAGAGGAACTCTCATAGAATGTCCGAGCTGAAGGAACACCATCTACTCCATCTGCTTTAAAGATTCATTTCCTTCACCTATAAAATGAAAATGTTTGGGAAAACTGAGGTTAAAGGACAATAAAATACTTCTCCTTCTGAACACTAGTTTTCTTTCAACATATTTTTCTTGATTGTTTCCTATGTACCAGTCGCTGGGCTAGCCTCTTGGGGTTCAAGTTCAATGGCCAACTGTACGTAAATCGTTACACAAGAATTCAGCTTTCATGAACGCTACAAGAGGGAAGTATGGGTTGCAACTGAAGTCTGAAGCCCCTCTGGTTGAGAGAAGGGCCAGGCAAGAAGCTGACCTAAAGTGAGAAAATGGGAAGGAGTTAATTCAATGGGGAGGAGGAAAGCTTCCCCGAGGAGGAAGTCTTTTAAGCGAGGGGAGTGAATTCTGCAGAAGGCAGAAGACTTCCACAGGTAGAAGGAAAGCTGAGAGATGGACACTTTGAAGAGACTAAAAGAAGGTCTGGGTGTCGGAATCTAAGGGATGAGGAGTGTTGCAAGAGGAGGTTGCAAAGGGCGGGGGGCGGGTCTGGACAAGAGCACACTCTGCCTGCCTGGGAAGGTCATGTTGAAGATTCCTGGGCTTTACTCTAAGAAGAACACACCTTGTTCCAACATACTTCAAGTGAGGACCATGGCTTACCCTGGTAGAAATGAGAAAAGCAATTATGAAATGGGAAAGAATTCTAGTTTTATTTCACTTGAGACATTTTCTGTATTCCTATCACTCTTCCTTGTGCGACCTCACCCAAAGTCAAGTTAAAAAAAAAGCATATCAATTTATAAATATAGTAATTTTCAGTCGGTCCACTTGGCTTTGACAAAAGGCTATGTGTATACGCATATGTCTATGCACCTGAAAATATTTAAGAGAGCATTGGCTTGTTTTATATTTTTTAAAAGCAAAACCCTCCATACAACAACAATTCAACAAAAAGCTCCATTTCACTGTTTGGTCATGCACTGGTGCCAGGGTTGAAGTTAAATGTTCATTCTCCTGCCCATAAGATCTTTTTAAAAAAAAAAATTGTTTATTGATTTTAGCCAGAGAGGAAGCGGGGGTGGGAAGAGAATGAACCACAACCTTGGTGTATTGGAACAACACTCTTAACCAAGTGAGCCACCCAGCCAGGGCCATCAGACTTCAGTAAGGAAAAATATTTGCAGAGACCATCAACAAATCTTTTTAAGGATTACTTTAACCCTAACTGCTTTTTAGCATCATCTTTACGTCTACACTACGTAATGAATTTCAAAATGCAATCACAAATTTATTTCCTATAGTATTACATTTATATTAAGAATGAAATTGAAAGAAAGTAGGGTGACAAAGTTATCATTAATAAAAGAAAAACTGGAATTTTAGAATTTCTTTGTCCAAGGTATTGTGTTGGGCACCTTAAAATGTATCTCATTTAATTCTAAGAAAGACTCTGAGGGTGTACGTTATACTCTGTTTCACAGATAAGGAAACTGAAGCTTAGCGATGCAAGCATTTTCCCCAAACACGTGCACCTTAGACCGGTGCTGTCCAGTATGGTGGCCGGCAGCCACATGGAGCGACTGACTGAGCACTTAAAGTATGGCTGGTCTGAAGTGGGACAGCCCGTGAGTGTAAGTTATACACTGGATTTTGAAAATCTAGTATGAAAAAGAAGGTAAAACACATCGGTAATTTTTTAATATTGCTTACATGTTGAATGATAATATTTCAGATACAGTGGGTTAAATAATTCGCAGTATTAAGTGAGAACGGAGAAGTAGAAAGCTACCAGATTTCTATTTTAGAACAGCAGCGGAGGCCATGGAAGTATCTCCATTTTATTCCAGTTTGAAACTTAACATAAGAAATGACATGCAAAATTTTAGTTTAGCTATTACAGTGTGCAGCCAATGAGTTAATGGGGGGATGGGCTGGTCTTGGGGAAAGGATTTCCCCTTTGATCTCATCCCTGGAGTTAAAAACCCACTGCTGGTAATGGGTTTCTGAGCACCCCTGAGTTCACAGGACTTGGTCCTTGCTCTTTCTCAATGAACAGACGCAAAATGACTCGTGATGGGACTTTGTCTACACCTACAACTATCTTTCTGTAAATGCCTTCCAATTTTGAGGAGAATTATGTGGGGAAAAATAAAGTGACATTAAAATTATCAGCAATTATTAACTAATTATAAGAATTAATGTGTAACTAAACAATAATTAGATTAGAAAATTTTGCTAAAACTTTGAACTAAGATAGTATTATACTTCTAATGCTTGAAATAAGGAAAAAACCACTAAGTTCATTTAGAGAAAACAAACATTTGAAGCTATCTAAACTACGCCATATTTCCAAAGTACATACTTTAGAAAAGAGTTTATATAATGAAAGAGCTTAGCTGCATTAACTTTAGATAATATACTTAAAAAAAAACAAAAAAAAATCGGTAATATACTTAAGTTACAGCTTTGAAGAAACTTGTTCCTAGCAATGCCTTTTTTTTTTTGTGAGGGGGGAGGGTAAGGCAGCTAGATTTTTTTAAAAGTTAATATTCTCTCAGCCTCCCTGAGCTGTTAAGACGTCCTCAAATAATTTGATAATCTGTCTTTAAAGTTTCGTCTCAACTGAAGAGATCAATTTTAAAAACGCCTTGGCCCCATTCAATCTTTCGAGATGAGCAAGGTCTCTTTCCCCTCGATCTGACATTTTTACTAGTACACTATATGTGTGAGCAGTTCTTGCTGTCAAATATTGCAAAGGTAGATTTCTTCTTGTTGTTCAGCTTGAAAATGTCTCCATTACACTTGCACAACTGCCCTCTTCCCATCACAAACCAACTCACCCTTCCACCCCCTGCCAAGTTTTAAACTTTGTTTCCTTTGGGGTTCTACACAAGCGCCACTAATAATATCCAAGAGACAAAGAGCTGTGCTCTGGGTTCACGGGATGCCAAATTTGAGTTGTGAAACAAAGCATCAAATTTGAGATTCAAGATGATGATAATGGTGATGCTGGCAAAATGAAAAAATATTATAAAGCGTGAGACCCCAGAGGCATCTCTCTAGACAGCTCCCCCTGCCCTCGGGGCACCCCAGTGCAGAGAGGAAGAGGGAGAGCTGGCCCCGGGACGGCGGCTGCCCAGCTGCACAGCGAAGCCCCCAGCCCGCGGCCCGAGCCCTCTCACCGCTTCACTCGGATGATCTGGTCCCGCATGGGCTTGATGTCCTGGAAGCTCTGCTGGTTGACGAGACTGTAGACGAGGATGAAGCCCTGGCCGTTCTTGATGTACAGGTCCCGCATGGACGCGAACTGCTCAGTGCCCGCGGTGTCCAGGATCTCCAGCACCGACGGCGACGAGTCCACCTCGATCTCCTTGCGGTAGAAGTCCTCGATGGTGGGGTCGTATTTTTCGATGAAGGTGCCGGTCACGAACTGCACGGTCAGGGCGGATTTGCCGACCCCGCCCGAGCCCAGCACCACCACTTTGTACTCGCGCATCGTCCCTCCGCGGCCGTCGCCGCCGCCACCGCCCGCGACATAGACCTACGCCCGCCGCGCTGCGTCCCCGGACCCTGCCCCGGCGGCCGATCCCGCCGCCTTATGCGGCCTCCCCCACTTCACAGCCGCTGCAGCCCCCCGGGCGCTGGCGGAGGGAGCAGCGGGCATGGGCCAAGCCAAGCGGCAATGCGGCCCCGCCGGTGCAGGCAGGCACTGAGAGCGAACAGTGAGTGGGAGCCGCCGGAGCCGCCCGAGCCGCGGGACCGCAGTGCTGCCCGCCCTGCCCCGCCCCTCGCGCCTCCACGCCCAGCTCCCCGCCCCGGCCCGCCGCCGCCGCCGCCGCCGCTAACCCCGGCGCCAGAGCGCGCGCCCGAGCCCTAGCTCCAGCCGCAGCGCTGCCGGGGGCGGGGCCGGCGGCCTGGGGCGGGGCCCCGGCGGCTCAGCCCCGCCCCTGCACTGCGTCGCCTAGGCGACCGGCAGCGCGCTCTCCCGGGAGGCTCTGCGCCGCCCGGTAGCCTCCGTCCGCGTTTAGATAAACAACCACCTTGGCCACCCAACAACACCCTCACTCGCACTCCAGAGCGAACTCCGGGGCCTGTGTAATGAGCATGCACAGTTCGTCCACCGGAGACAGGAACCGCGTCAACCTGAGAATCCCACGCTTAGAATCTGGCGGAGGCAAGCTGTTAGAGAGACCACAGCAGTCTGCAGCAATCACTGAGGAGGGAAGTGGAAAGAGACGGACAGGTCCAAAAAGGAGGCCTTGGCGTGAGGGTTTTTCCCGGCACCACCCATTTTGTCACCATTCCCGAGTTTTGACTTTATCTCGTATAAACAGAACGAGAAGCTTTGTTTAAGGGGCCGAACATAAACACAACAAAAGCCTTGTTTTAAGCATTAGGATACAGAGAAGTGACAGGTCACTGCAGCCCGCTGCCCGAGGCGAAGGCCAAAGACTGGCAGCCGGGCCCACTCCAGGGTCGTCGCCGGGAGTCCAGCCACCTTCCCCCCAGCCCCGCCCTTCTTCCGTGCTCGGCTGAAAGGGAGCTCTCCCCACGCCCTGTCAGCTACAGGCGCATGGAAAACCGGGAGAGCGGAGCCCCGAACGGCAGTAGAATGCCCAGGGACACCTCATAGCAACAAACCGCTGGGATAACTAGCAGGAAGCA